>NW_027507764.1:20355344-20730344 GCF_037356315.1 Lithobates pipiens | reverse complement strand
CTCAGGTGTGGACAACCACAGTTATAGTATGTTTTAACAAGGGGGGCAATTACTTTTTCACACAGGGCCATGATGGTTTGGATTTTTTTTCACCTTTAATAATAAACACCTTCATTTACAAATTGCATTTTGTGTTTACTTGTGTTGTCCTTGACTATTGTTTAAATTGGTTTGATGTTCCGAAACACTTAAGTGTGACAAACATGCAAAGGAACAGGAAATAAGGAAGGGGGCAAACACTTTTTCACACCACTGTATATATATATATAGACAAAGAGTGAGTTTAAAATCTAAAAAGATACATATATATACAAAATAAGAAAGAAAAAAAAAAGAAAAAAAAAAAAAATATATATATATATATATATATATATATATATATATATGTATATATATATATATATATATATATATATATATATATATATATATATATATGTATATATGTATATATAAATATATATATATGTGTGTATATATATATATATATATATATATATATAGATAGATAGATAGATAGATAGATATATCTATATATATATAGATATATAGACAAAGAGTGTGGGGGGCACACCCTAAACCTAAATATCTAAAGTTTTTTTATTTTGCTAGAAGAAATCAAAAATCCGAATACAAAGGGCTTCTACGCTATTTAACTGTAGCTACATTGACAGCTTGAATATTTATAAAATGTAATTATTTTAATTGAAATGAATGGAAAAAGGCACAATACTGAAAAAACATTTTGACTTTAATCTGCGGTTTTTATTTTTTGTGCTATAAACAAAAAAAAGAGTGACGATTTTGAAAAAAAACACATTTTTTTTTAACTTTTTGCTATAATAACTATCCTCCAAAAAAAAAAAAAAAAACGTTTTTTTTCCTCAGTTTAGGTCGATACCTATTCTTCTACATATTTTTGTTAAAAAATCACAATAAGCGTTTATTGATTGGTTTCCACAAAATTTATAGCGCCTGCAAAATAGCGGTAGTTTTATGGCATTTTTTATTTTTTATTTTTTTCGTTAGTAATGGCAGCGATCTGCGATTTTTATCGGGACTGCGACATTATGGCTGACACATCGGACACTTTTCACACTATTTTGGGACCATTGTCATTTATACAGCGATCAGTGCTATAAAAATGCACTGATTACTGTGTAAATGACACTGGCAGGGAAGGGGTTAACCACTAGGGGGGCAATCAAGGGGTTAAGTGTGTCCTAGGGATTGATTCTAACTGTCGGGGGGAGGGGCTTCAACACACAGGACAGTGATCACTGCTCTTCATGACAGGGAGCGGTGATCTCTGTCATGTCACAAGGCAGAACGGGGAAATGCTTTGTTTACAAAAGCATCTCTCCGTTCTTCCTCTCCCGGCAGACCTGCGGTCACAGAGACAGCGGCGGGTGAGAACGCGCCCGCGACACCGCTTCTTAAAGGGGACGTACCTGTACGCCCTTTTTCCTACCAGTGCCATTCTGCCGATGTAAATCTCTATGCGCTGGTTGGCAAGCGGTTAAAAGCACCTACTCTTAACCAGTTAAGGACCGGATGAATTTGCCCCCTTAATGACTTTTTGCGATTCGGCGCCTGCGTCGCTCTAACTGACAATTGTGTGGTTATGTGACGTTGCACTCAAACAAAACTGATGTCCTTTTCCCCCCACAAATAGAGATTTCTTTTGGTGGTATTTGGTCACCTCTGCGTTTTTTTTTTTTTTTTTTGGCGCTATAAACGCAAAATGGGCAACTCTGCCCCAAACTACATCACCAATCTTGTCTCCAAATATCACCCAAACCGTCCTCTCTGCTCTTCTCAAGACCTCCTACTCTCAGGCTCTCTCATGTCCTCCTCTCATGCTCATGTCCAGGATTTCTCCAGAGCCTCTCCCATCCTCTGGAACTCGCTACCTCCACTGGTCCGGCTATCCCCTACTGAAAACTCATCTCTTCAGGGAAGCCTACCACGTCTCCAACTAATCTACCACCACTTCCATCAGCTCATTCCCCACAGCTACAACCTTTTGTAAAACCTGCCCCAACCTATTAGATTGTAAGCTCTTCTGAGCAGGGCCCTCTTAATCCTCTTGTATTTTATTGTATTGTAACTGTATTGTCTCCTTTTTATATTGTAAAGTGCTGCGTAAACTGTTGGCGCTATATAAATCCTGTATTATAATAATAATAATAATAATACAATAACTCCCTATTATCACAAAACCTTTTTTCATTTCTTTTTTTAGGCCTCTGTTTTTTTGTTTTTTTTTCCCTGGCAGCCTCCCCCCTCCCTTCCTGCCCAGGACAATTTTCAGCTTCCATCGCTGTCACACTTGCGCTGAAATGATGCTGAATGACAATTGTGCGGTCATGCAACACTGTACCCAAATTACATTTCTATAATTTTCTTCCCACAAATGGAGTTTTCTTTTGGTGGTGTTTGAACACCTCTGCGGGTTTTATGTTGTGCTAAACAAACTAAAAAAGACAGAAATAAAAAAAATAAAAATAAAAAAAATAAAGTTTCCTTCGTTTCTGTTATAAAATTTAGTTCTCCTTCACTGACAACCACTGATCATACGGCACTGATATGTAGACTTGATGGGCACTGATAGGTGGCACTGATATGCAGCACTGATGGGCACTGACAGGCTGCACTGATGGGCACTAATAGATGGTACTGATAGGCAGCACTGATGAGGCGGCACTAAAAGCCTTCGGGCTTTCACACTACACACAATGGTGCAGCTTCTTTAGGGCAGATTGCAGGCACTATTTCCTAATGCTATAGCACCTGCAAAACGCCCTCGGTGTGAAAAGGATCTAAGTGAATTTAAAACGCTTGGGACAAACATAGTCCATATCTAGACGGACAGTTCCCAGTGTGACAGACCCAGCCTGGACAGGGGCTTTTGGAGGGGACTAGGGGCAAGCCTTCTATCCACTGATTACGGCCCATGGGAGGAGACCAGGGATTTTGTCTGCTTCTCCTTGTCAGAGCATGAAAAAGAGCTCAATTCAGCCTCTGATCCCATGGAGAGAGCAGATCATTAACTAACGATGGACAACAACATGAGAACTGCTGAGAGCGAAGGGCTTGGATTAACTCTCTGAATAAGGACAATAGATCTTCCCTTCTGGAGTGGATGGAAACGTGTAATATTAATCTTGTACAGGTGAACGGTCAGAGGGAATATGGTGGCCCTCCTGCAGACTGGGTTGGAGAAGGTCCTCTACTTGGGACAGAAATATTTATCAACAAGCTCCCTCAAGAAGTCTATAAAGATAAATGAATTCCACTTTTGTAGACTGCTGGAACGTTGTAAGCCCTTGTACACACGGTCGGAGAATCCGTCGGAATGTGTCCAATCGGATCGTTTTGTCGGATATTCCGACTGTGTGTGGTATGCATCGGACTATCCGTCGGAATATCCGTCGAACCAAATTTTCCAACTTGCCGGAAATATTTTCCGACAAAATGCTCCGATCGGACATACTTCGATCATGTGTAGAGAATTCCGATCGGACAAAGTGCCACGCATGCTCAGATCAAATTCCTACATCAAAGCTATTGGCTACTAGCCTGAACATAGTCCCATCGTAACGAAATTACGTCATCACGTTCTGAAAGATCGGATTTTCCGACAACTTTGTCCGACCGTGTGTATGCAACAGTTTCGGACAAAATCCGACGGACAAAATCCGACGGATTTGGTTGTCGGAATCTCCGACCGTGTGTACAAGGGCTAAGAGTTGTGTCTTATGATGACTTGTCTAGTGGACAGATTACACAAGTGTAAATTGGTTAATGAGCTTTGGACAGCCCTGGAGCTTCTTTCTGGGGAACCGTCTCGGTAGCAATGTTGCCAACCATCAGTATTTTTACTGGCAGCCAGTAAAAAACAGGAAATTTTCTCCTGCCAGTAAAAGCCTGCAAAAGTAAAAGGTATGCCAGTAAAAAAAATATGGCTCTGACCAGTGGCGTAACTAAAACCTTCAGGGTCCTGATGCAAGAAACCATGAAGGGCCCCCCTGAACCCCAGCCAGAGCCCTTCCCTCCGAGTCCTCTGGTGGAACTCCAGGGTGTTGTCACAGGTATCACCTTTGTGAGCCCTGTAGTTCCACCATTGGCATCAGTAGTCTTGGGGGACTGTCCCTAGGCAGGATGGGGTCACTGTCCCCAGAAGAGATGAGGTCCTTTTCTCCAGGGCAGATGAAGTTACTGCCCCCAGGTGAGAAGGGGTCCCTGTTCCCGAGGGAGATGGGGGTCCCTGTCCCCATGTGAGAAGGGGCCCCTGTCCCCAGGGGGAGATGGAGGGGGTATGTAATGGTGTGTGGGGGATGGGGTCCTCTCCCTCACCATGACCAAGCTGCAGGCCGCACACTCATCCATGTTGGCCTGGGCTCCATCCAGTGTGCTGGACGGGTGATCAGCATATCTCCCAGAAAGACCTTTCATCATCTGTGTATGACGGGGGGAGGAGGGGGGCTGGCAGACAAGCCTGCAGTGTCCTCCGGGGAGCCGGCTCTCATAGGGCTGCACTGCATCTGTGTGCTTAAAGTTTGTTTACCCGGGAGAAGTATGCAGTGCAGTGTGGGCCGGACTCGGGGGGTGGGACTCTGGCTGGGGAGAACAGACATCGGACTGAGCGGCAATGCATGGAGCAGGAGAGGGGTACTCTGAGGAGCCTGCCAAGGACACAGGTCACGCAGGGAATGCCCAACTAAAGAGCAGCCAGTGCGATAGTCAAGCATGGAGCTCTGCTAGTCACCTTCCACCTCCAGCCACCCGTGTGCATGCACTGGTACCCCAAGCTGCCTATGCTGCTGCCGGCCATATGTAGAGGGGGCTGCATGGGCCCCCTGCAGCACAGAGCCCAGTTGAGGTCGCGACTGCTGCACCCCCTATAGTTACGCCCCTGGCTCTGATGCTCGGCTTGGTCCGGAGTTGGCTGAGACCATCCCACTGCCTGCTACAGTGTGATCGGGCAGCTCTGGTGGAGGCGGTGCCTGAGCATGTCGTGTGATGTCATGGTGCAATGGAGCCAAGCAGAGTGGCCAGAGCCTCGTGTGCGGGTCTGCGGTATGGGAACGAGGCAAGCTGGGACCGGGACCCTCAATGCTGTATAGACTGGAGTGGACTGGAGGGAGCGCTTGGCTTGGAAAGAGACTGTTGCTGTGACTCAGGAGGGGACGTGTCATGTCGGTGAGGTGTCATCATCACCTGTGCTGCTGCACACTGCTGTCAGTGTCACCGTCAGAGTCAATTTTATGTGCGTGTGCTGCCCATTCTAATTTCTTGCCCTTCTGAGTCCTGTCCCTGAGTTACTTACTTACTATATCCAAAATAAAATAAGAAATATGTTTTTTGCCTTATCTACTTTAAATCATATTGCTAATTGAATATTGTATTTGTGTGTAGCCTAAATACTCTCATTTGCACCTAAAACTGTAATTTTGTAACTTTTGGAAATGCCAATAAAAAAACTTGGCTGTGCCAGTAAATTTTGGGTGTTGTGTCAGTAAATTTCAATCTGGTAGGTTGGCAACACTGCTCAGTAGGCACAGACCTGAGTCACCTGGGCTTGTCTAGGTTACTAGTTGTTAATTAGCTTACTGTTAATTAGATCACTGCTAGCTGTTGATTAGCTTACTGTTTATGTTAAGCCGAATACACACTATTCGTTTTTTTCCTGTCAGCTCCAGTCGGAGCTCCAGCTGGAGCCGCTGTACTAACCATGCAAGGTTAGTTCAGCAATCTCCCCCACTGAGATGTTGCGTTCTGACAGGGTCATGCCCCCCCAGACCATTCCGATCAGCATTCTTTACCATTGGCTGAGAGCGCTGATCGGGAGTAGGTTAGCTTCTGGCTTTCCTCCATGCACGTCCGACAGAAGCCAGCCTACTTCTGTAACAGACCGACATACACATGGGCCGAATGTTGGCCTTTTTTTTTTAACTACTTCAGCCCTGGAAGATTTGGCTGTGCAACGACCGGGCCATTTTTTGAGATACGGCACTGCGTCGCTTTATCTGACAAAATTTGCATCCTTTATTTCCCACAAATAGAACTCTCTTTTGGTGGTATTTGATCATCTCTTTTTGGATATTCATATATGTTTTAGGTTTATCGTATGTTAATGATTTACAGTTTCAGTAACTATATTAGAAATTAACACAGACTTGTGAGTGTATTAGGTCTGGGGTATAAAGCTGAAGTTGTAAAGCTATACCTTTATTCGGCTATTAGATGCAGGATAGGCAGGAGATCCGATCTCTCGAGCATGTAAGGTTATCTCTCTATGTGTTGACATTACTCTTGCGTGCACCTACACAGTTAAAGCGAGCAACACATAATGGGTTAACAGGTTGGGAGACGGACTAATAAAAGCCTGATGTTATGCCCTGAGATCACGCCCTCAGTTGAAGTCGGATATGACGAAACGCACCAGTGCGTGACCTCCACGGCAACCGGAAGTGACGTGTGTGCTCCACAGTCAGCTGGCTACTACCAGGAAGGAAACAATACCGCTGGTGACTACACTCGCTTATAACTCACATGCTTCATTGATGTTTACAGTTTGTACGTATTTTATGTGGGGGGCGGGTTTTCTTTGGGCTTATAAATACATTTATGAAACAGGATTACGCAATGTCCGAATCTTTTGTATTTTATGAATGCCTTTGATCGGAGCAAATCATATCTCCCAAATCCACCTCCAATGCTGCTGACCGTGTTCGAAGGTAACATGAGGACTTCTCTTAAAGTGGTTGTAAACCCTTACAAACCACTTTGACCTACATGTAAGCCTAGATTAAGGCTTACCTGTAGGTCCAATCAATATCTCCTAAACCTACACGGTTTAGGAGATATTTGCTGAAAGACAGGCACCACTGTCTATGGAGCATGCGCCATAGACAGCAGCGCGCAGGCGCACTGAGTGCACCACTGTCAACGGCGATATGCCGCGAGTGGCGGCTCCCGTGTGCATGCATGGGAGTGACGTCATTGCGCCTTCGTCGAATGACAGCGGCAGAGCAGCGAGACCCACGAGAAGATGGAGGCTTCGAACTACAGGGGACAGCGGTGACTTCTCTGGCTCCTGTGTCAGGTAAGTGACACATAATGGACTACTATGCGATGCATAGTAGTCCATTATGCATAACCTTTGCAGGGAATGAAAGAGGAAGTAAACTCATCAGGGTTTTTCCTCTTTAAGGTTTGAAATTCTCTATGCTCTGGTGAGTGTAACCCCTTGGGGGAGTGTGCCTCACGCGGTGAAGATTTGGTGTCTGGTGTATGGTGCACGCACTGACAACTATCTGGGATCACCCACTATCTTTTAGAGCTGTTTTTCACTGTCAACGCACAAGAAACTTTCTGTTTATGATATGAAGTTGGTCTTAAGTTGGAATGGACTGACCGTAGCTGTTATAACGTGAAACTGACACAGCAATTGGACTGAACTTTCTTCTGTTACTTCTTGCAATTCCGTGTTATATGTATCTTCTAGTTTTTAGGTAAACTCCCTTGTTGTAGGGCGTTCCATTTCTTGGTATCAGACTTTTGGCTGCGTTCATTGTGTGAGGTATCACTGATTCCTTGTATTGTTTTATTGAACTTTTTACCCCATTGAATAAGCACGACCAAGGATCTTCTAGTATTTCTAGATTTAGTAATCTATTTTATTATAAAAAAATAGATAAAAAAATCAAACCCCTTTCTACAAACACAAGTGGTAATGGGATAGGTGAAACAGATATAATTCCCTTAGTGGATGAAAAAGTGTGGGCAATTAAGGCTGAAGCTGCTACCGCACACACCTACAAATAGTGTTAATCATACAAAATAAAACAAACACAAAGGCATATCAATAAACACATTCCGATTATTCCAGGTGTGCCGTCATAAAAAGCACGTACATATAAACGTCCCATATACGCTGCAAATGCATGTTATTTTATTCCACAATACATATAGTGAGATAGTCCAATGTAGTGTTTTAAGATGATAAGCTGTCACCAACACCTCCACACGTGAAAAAAATAGGGGGATGAACAGATCCCACTTTTTGAACAGACTCTTACCAGACACCCTCAGATGATGTTGTGGATGACGAAACGCGTCATGGTGGGGCCATACGTGAGATATGAAATAGTGAGAAAGTCCAACGTGGTGTTTTGATTACGGTACTGAGATGATAAGCTGTCACCAACACCTCCACACGTGTAAAAAAATAGGGGGATGAACAGATCCCCCTTTGGATAAGACCCTTACCAGACACCCTCAGATGATGTTGTGGATGATGAAACGCATCATGGTGGGGCCATACGTGAGATATAAAATAGTGAGAAAGTCCAACGTGGTGTTTTGATTACAATACTGAGATGATAAGCTGTCACCAACACCTCCACACGTGTAAAAAAATAGGGGGATGAACAGATCCCCCTTTGGATAAGACTCCTACCAGACACCCTCAGGTGATGTTGTGGATGACGAAACGCGTCATGGTGGGGCCATACGTGAGATATAAAATAGTGAGAAAGTCCAACGTGGTGTTTTGATTACAATACTGAGATGATAAGCTGTCACCAACACCTCCACAAGTGTAAAAAAATAGGGGAATGAACAGATCCCCCTTTTTGAGCAGACTCCTACCAGACACCCTCAGGTGATGTTGTGGATGATGAAACGCATCATGGTGGGGCCATACGTGAGATAGGAAATAGTGAGAAAGTCCAACGTGGTGTTTTGATTACGGTACTGAGATGATAAGCTGTCACCAACACCTCCGCACATGTAAAAAAATAGGGGGATGAACAGATCCCCTTTGGATAAGACCCTTACCAGACACCCGCAGATGATGTTGTGGATGACGAAACGCATCATGGTGGGGCCATACGTGAGATATAAAATAGTGAGAAAGTCCAACGTGGTGTTTTGATAACGGCCCTGAGAGGATAATCTGTCATTAACACACCTCCACACGTGAAAAAATAGGGGAATAAACAGATCCCCCTTTGGATAAGACTCTTATGCCGCGTACACACGAGCGGACTCTTCGACAGCAGGTCTGACGGAACGAATCGGTCAGACAATTCGATCGTGTGTGGGCTCCATCGGACCTTTGCTGTCCCAAAATCTGACGGACTTTAAATAGAGCATGTTTCAAATGTTTTCGCCGGAACTCCACCGGACCCAGTTCCTATTGAGAAATCCGCTCGTGTGTATGCTAGTCCAACGGACAAAAACCGACGCGAGGGCAGCTATTGGCTACTGGCTATGAACTTCCTTATTCTAGTCCGGTCGTACGTCATCACGTTCAAATCCGTCGGACTTTGGTGTGATTGTGTGAGGCCAAGTCCGTTCATTCGGAAAGGTTGATGTAACTCAGCCGAAAGCCCGTCGGGAAGACCGTCAGACCTAGTCTGTCAAAAAGTCCGCTCGTGTGTTTGCGGCATTATCAGACACCCTCAGATGATGTTGTGGATGACGAAACGCGCCAGGGTGGGGGCCATACGATGACCAATAGTGACGTCAGCACACCGTTCGAGGACACCGCTACTGCTATCATTAGAAAGCTGAGCTCTGTGTGGTAGGAGACAGCACCATGATCATCCCCATATGGTTTATGGCTGATTGCATTAGCAACATGCGTGTGTGAAATGTACAGTTTGTAAGTGCAAGTCATAAAAGGGGGAGGGGGGGTTTGGAATACAAAAAATCTTTTTAAATGGGATTACGCTATGGAGTTTTCTATCAAGCTCATTAGCGTGTGACCCATCCTGCTGACTGCATTGGTATTTGGGGTGAAATCCATCCAGAGAGAGTATCCAAGTAAAGGATTTGGACGGTGTTGTTGCCTATTATCCAGCGTTGTCTGGTAAGAGTCTTATCCAAAGGGGGATCTGTTCATCCCCTTATTTTTTTTTCACACGTGGAGGGGTTGGTGACAGCTTACCATCTCAGTGCCGTAATCAAAACACCACGTTGGAAAAAATAGGAGGCTGAACAGATCCCCTTTGTATAAGACTCTTACCAATCAACACTGTATAATAGGCATCAACACCGTCCAAATCCTTTACTTGGATACTCTCTCTGGATGGATTTCACCCCAAATCCTAGTGCAGCCGGGAGGATGGGTCACACGCTAATAAGCTCATTACAAAATGAAAAAGAAAACGCCATAGCGTAATTCCATTTAAAAAGATTTATTGTATTCCAAACCCCCCCCCCCCCTTTTAGGACTTGCACTTACAAACAATAAATTCCACACAAGCATGTTGCTAATGCAAACAGCCACAAACCATATGGAGATGATCGTAGCGGTGTCTCCTACCACACAGAGCTCAGATTTCTAATGATAGCAGTAGCGGTGTCCTCAAATGGCATGCTGACATCACTATAGGAAGTCGTATGGCCCCACACTGACGCGTTTCGTTTCATCCACGACATCATCTAAGGGTGTCTGGTAAGGGTCTTATCCAAAGGGGGATCTGTTCATCCCCTTTTTTTTTTTCGTGTGGAGGTGTTGGTGACAGCTTATCATCTCAGTACCGTAATCAAAACACCACGTTGGACTTTCTTACTCTCTCATATCTCACATATGACCCTACCCTGATGTGTTTCGTCATCCACAACATCATCTGAGGGTGTCTGGTAAGAGTCTTATCCAAAGGGGGATCTGTTCATCCCCTACTATTTTTTCTCCTGTGGAGGTGTTGGTGACAGCTTATCATCTCAGTACCGTAATCAAAACACCACATTGGACTTTCTTACCTCTCTCATATCTCACATATGACCCCACCCTGATGTGTTTCGTCATCCACAACATCATCTGAGGGTGTCTGGTAAGAGTCTTATCCAAAGTGGGATCTGTTCATCCCTCTATTATTTTTACGTGTGGAGGTGTTGGTGACAGCTTATCATCTCAGTGCCGTAATCAAAACACCACTTTGGAATTTATCTCATATCTCACGTATGGCCCCACACTTACACGTTTCGTCACCCACTACATCATCTGAGTCTGGTAAGAGTCTTATCCAAAGGGGCATCCGTTCACCCCCCTATTTTTTTTTTCATGTGTGGGGAGGTTGGTGACAGCTTATCATCTCAGTGTCGTAATCAAAACACCACGTTGGAAAAAATAGGAGGATGAACAGATACCCCTTTGTATAAGACTCTTACCAGACAACATTGTATAATAGGCATCAACACCATCCAAGTCCTTTACTTGGATACTCTCTCTGGATGGATTTCACCCCAAATCCTAGTGCAGTCGGGAGGATGGGTCACACGCTAATGAACTCATTCCAAAATAAAAAAGAAAACTCCATAGCATAATTCCATTTTAAAAGATTTATTGTATTCCAAACCCCCCCCCCCCCCCCCTTTTAGGACTTGCACTTACAAACAATAAATTCCACACAAGCATGTTGCTAATGCAATCAGCCATAAACCATATGGGGATGATCGTGGCGGTGTATCCTACCACACAGAGCTCAGCTTTCTAATGATAGCAGTAGCAGTGTCCCCAAACGGCGTGCTGGCATCACTATTGGATGTCGTATGATGTGTTTCGTTTCATCCACGACATCATCTGAGGGTGTCTGGTAAAAGTCTTATCCAAAGGGGGATCTGTTCATCCTCCTATTTTTTTTTCATATGTGGAGGTGTTAGTGACAGCTTATCATCTCAGTGCCGTAATCAAAACACCACATTGGACTTTCTCACTATCTGATATCTCACGTATGGCCCCACCCTGACGTGTTTCGTCATCCATGACATCACCTAAGGGTGTCTGGTAATGGTCTTATACAAAGGGGAATCTGTTCATCCCCCTATTTTTTTCACGTGTGGAAGTGTCACCTTATCATCTCAGTGCCGTAATCAAAACACCACGTTGGACTTTCTCACTATATGTATTGTGGAATAAAATAACATACATTTGCAACGTATATGGGACATTTATATGTATATGCAATTTTTTATGACAGCACACCTGTAATAATCTCTTTTATAAATTGAAAAACCTCGTTCCAATATTTTTTATCTGTTGGGCAGTCCCACCAAATGTGAGTCATAGTTCCCACTACTTTACATCCTCGCCAACAATATGGTAATTTCCCTATTTGATATGTATATGCTTTATCTGGTGTTACATACCATCTTGTCAGACATTTATAGTTAATTTCAATTGTGTTAGTATCGACCGCAGAACTATGTACCATTCTCAAATTTTCCTTATGACCCATACACACCGATCGGAAATTCCACCAGCAAAAGTCCAATGAGAGCTTTTGGCTGGAAAGTGCGACCGTGGGTATGCTCCATCGGACTTTTGCTGGCGGAATTTCAGCCAGCAAAAGATTGAGAGCAGGTTCTCAATTTTTCGGTTGGAAATTCCGATCGCCTGTACAAATTCCAACGCGCAAAATTCCTACACATGCTCGGAAACAATTTAACGCAGGCTCGGAAGCATTGAACTTAATTTTCTCGGCTCGTCGTAGTGTTCTATGTCACCCGCGTTCTTGACGGTCGAAAGTTCAGCGAACTTTTGTGTGACCGTGTGATATGCAAGACAAACCTGAGCAGAATTCCGTCGGAAAAACCATCCAAGTTTTTTCCAATGGAAAATCCGCTCGTGTTAAGTGTTCATTCCCTCGTATTCCCAATTATTTTTTTCCCCAATTTTTTTTTAAATTTTCTTTATGTATGGCAGAATTTCCAGTCCATCCATTGCCACCAAGATTTTATAGATCCGAGATATACCATTTCTTTTGTTCCACTCATAACATTTCTCTAATGCCGCGTACACACGATCGGAATTCTCGTTGAAAAAAGCTCTGATGGTTTTCCCGACGGAATTCGGCTCAAGCTGTCTTGCCCACACACGGTCACATCAAATTACGGTCATTTAGAACGCGGTGACGTACAACACGTACAACGTGACTAGAAAAAGGAAGTTTAATAGCCAGTAGCCAATAGCTTCCGTCTCGTAGTTGAATCTGAGCATGCGTGATTTTTGGCGTGTCGGAATTGCATACACACGTTCGGAATTACCGATAGAAAGTTTTTCCATCTGGAAAATTGAGAACATCAATATAATGATCATCTCTATCAAGTTCTGCCAAAATCATCCGCATTGGATGACAGTCTTGCCCTGCGCTGTCACTTTCTCACTGCGACAGTTACCCGCTGATAGGTGTCACTCGACAATTAGCAAAATCTCACTAACCTGATTCCAACAAGCAGATTGCTGGAAGGCGTCAATGAGAAAATATTTGAAGACAGAGGAAAAAACGTCTCTATTAAGCTGAGATAAACTAATTATTTTAATCACCCACAAGGAGTTTGCTGTGTATTTGTTTGGTCGTATGGAATTGGAGCTTATGCCGAACAAACAGATTTATCTGTGATGCTCATAGAAGATTATGCAAAATGTACAGTAGATGGAGAAGAGAGTAATTAGAGAAGACGTTTAATCTCTTCTTGAGACCGTATGAGGAATTTAAAAACTATCTACCATGACTCTGATGTAATGATGCCATAAAAGTGATTGTGAACTTTTAAAGTCCTTGAGAAATTTTCTGTGCTTTGGTTTAGTTTACATAAAAGCAGAACTCAAAGCAAATCTAACAATCCTATAGCTCATCATTCTATTTTTATTTTTTTATTAACCGCTTCCCGACCGCTGCACGACGATATACATCGGCAGAATGGCACATCCCCTTTAAGAAACTGGGCTGCAGGCTGCGTGCGTTGTCTGTGACATGACTGCGGGTCCCGCGGACTCGATGTCCGCCGGGTGCCCACGATCATGTAGAAACGGTGCTGCGGTGCTGCAGGCGCTCGTTCTCCACGATTGTGACCGCGGGTGCTGCAGTGCTGCAGGCTCTCGTTCTGCACGATCGTGACTGCGAGTGCTGCAGTGCTGCAGGCGCTCGTTCTCCACGATTGTGACTGCCGGTGCTGTAGTGCTGCGGGAGTGCGTTCTTCACGATCGTGACCGCGGGTGCTGCGGTGCTGCAGGCACTCGTTCTCCAAGATCGTGACTGCGGGTGCTGCAGTGCTGCGGGAGCGCGTTCTTCGTGATCGTGACCGTGGGTGCTGCAGTGCGGCAGGCACACGTTCTCCATGAGCGTGACCACAGGTCCCGTGGACTCTATGTCCGCCAAGGTGCCCACGATCGTGTCACTAAAGCTGCGTGCACACGATCGGACTATCCGGCGGACAAACCGCCGGACTTTGCATCGGAGGTCTGCCGGACTTTCCGAATGAGTGGACCTGCCCACACATGACCGGACAGACAGGTCCAGCAGTCACAGCATCCTCCAGGACTGTGACATCATAAGGGGGCGGGGTCACCATGTGACATCACCCAGTGACCTCGCCCCTTGTCTCTATATAAGTCGCCGCACAACGCATCCCTGTCATTGCGGCCAAAGAGAGTGTTGAGTCAACATCTCAAGGAAGAAGAAGAGAAGGCGGCGGCGACAGAAGACCGGGCCACCGCTAGTAAAAGAGCTGGAAGAAGAAAGCGGAGGCCCGGTAAGAAGAACAGTAGAGGGGGACAAGACCCCCGAAGTCAGAAGAAGAGGCGGCGGTGACAGAAGACCAGGCCACCGCTAGTAAATGAGCTATAAGAAGATAGCGGAGGCCCGGCAAGAAGAACCGAAGAGGGGGACAAGACCCCCAAAGAGGGGGACAAGACCCCTGAAGTCAGAAGAAGACCCCCGGACGGCGGCGGCGACGAAGAAGAAGAAAGCCAGGCTCCTTCTTTAGTAAAAGAGCTAGCAGAAGATAGTGGAGGAGTCAAAAACATGTGTTGTGTTTTTACTTTACACTTTTTTTCACCAGTTGAATGGGTAGGGGTACATAGTACCCCAATACTCATTCACATAGGGTGGGGCCCGAGTATCGGGGGCCTCCTTATTAAAGGGGGCTCCTGGATTCCGATAAGCCCCCCGCCCTCAGACCCCGACAATCAACGGCCAGGGTTGTCGGGAAGAGGCCCTTGTCCTCATCAACATGGGGACAAGGTGCTTTGGGGTGGGGGGCCGCAGGGCCCCCTTGCCCAAAGCCCCCCCCCATGTTGAGGGCATGTGGCCTGGTACGGCTGGGGGGCGCTGGCTCGTCTCCACCCCCTTTCCTGACCGGCAAGGCTGCGCTCGGATAAGGGTCTGATATGGACTTTGGGGGGACCCCCCCACGCCGTTTTTTTGCGGTGTATGGCTTCCCCTTTAAGTCCATACCAGGTGACAGGGCTAGCGAGGTGTCAATTTCGCCGATGGAGGCAACGACACTGACCTCCTTTGCTAGTTCCGTCTACCTCAAAATGAACGGACTTTTCTCTGTGTGTGAGCAAGTCCGTTCATTTCAAAAGTCCGGCGGACTAGCACACAGACGGGCGCATTGTCCGAGTCCGGCGGACAATTTTGAGTCAAAACTTCTTTCTAAGTCCGCCAGACTTTTGGAAAGAAAAAGTCCGCCAGAGCCCACACACGGGCGGACCAGAGTCTGCCGGATAGTCTGATTGTGTGTACGCGGCATAAGAGGTAGAACGGGGAGATGCCTTTGTAAACAAGGCATTTCCCTGCTCTGCCTTGTGTCATGACAGAGATCACTGCTCCCTATCATCTGGAGCAGTGATCGCTGACATGTCAGTGGTAGCCCGACCCCCCCCCCCCCCACAGTTGGAATCACTCCCTAGGACACACTTAACCCCGTGATCGCCCCCTAGTGTTTAACCCCTTCCCTGCCAGTGTCATTTACACAGTAATCAGTGTATTTTTATAGTACTGATCACTGTTTAAATGACAATGGTCCCAAAATAGTGTCAAAGGTGTCCGATGTGTCCGCCATAATGTCGCAGTCCCGATAAAAAAAAAAAAATCGCAGATCACCACCATTACTAATAAAGAAATTAATAATTAAAATGCCATAAAACTATCCCCTATTTTGTAGACGCTGTAAATTTTTCCCAAACCAATCAATATACGCTTATTAAGTTTTTTTTTTTACCAAAAATATGTAGAAGAATAGATATCGGCCTAAACATAGGGAAAAAATAGTTTTTTATATATATTTTTAGGGGGATATTTATTATAGCAAAAAGTAAAAAATATTGTTTTTTTTTTAGTTTATAGCGCAAAAAATAAGAACTGAAGAAGTGATCAATTTTGTTTGGGAGCCACATCGCACGAACGTGCAATTGCCAGTTAAAGTGACGCAGCACCGAATTGCAAAAAGTGCTCTGGTCAGGAAGGGGGCAAATCCTTCTGGGGCAGAAGCGGTTAAAAAAATAAAATATATCAAATGTATCTAGTTAAAATTTTGCATCTGTCTTTTATAAACATTTTCAATAATCACCAGCACAGCAAAGATCAATGGGAAATACAGAACTGTGGACTGTTGAGTTGGATGACATTGCGGGGGACTGTTGTAATAATATGTTTGTTAAACTATATTGCCAAAAGTATTGAGACACCTGCCTTTAGATCCACTTGAACTTTAATGGCATCCCTGTCCTAAGCCTCGTACACACGATCGGATTTTCATCAGGGAATTGTGTTATGACAGACTGTTTGCCTAAATTCCGACCGTTAGTACGCTCCTTCAGACAACTGTTATCCAACCTTTGGCCAACAAATATTGGTTAGCAGGCTAGTAAATTTTCGGCAGACAACTGTCTGTTGTTAGATTTTCCTATCGTGTGTACACAAGTCCGTCACACAAAAGTCCAAACTACAAATACGCATGCTCGGAATCAATGCTCACCAAGCATAACATTAGCAGAACATGCCCAAAGGGTGGCGCTCAAGAGCTGAAATTCCATGTAGTACGTCACTACCTTTGTGTTTGTTGACCAACAATTGTGTGCCGTTATTATGCAAGACAAAATCCAGTTACACGCCCTTCGGACAAAAGTCTGACACTTTGCTAAAAATCCAATTGTGTGTACGAGGCTTTAGTCCGTAGGGTTCAATATTGAGTTGGTCCACCCCTTTGCAGCTATAACAGCTTCAACTCTTCTGGGAAGGCCGTCCACAAGGTTTAGGAGTGTGTCTATGGGAACGTTTGACCATTCTTCCAGAAGCGCATTTGTGAGGTCAGGCACTGATGTTGGACGAGAACACCTGGCTTGCAGTCTCCGCTCTAATTCATCCCAAAGGTGTTCCATCCTGTTGAGTTCAGGTTGCAGGCCAGTCAGGTTCCTCCACCCCAAACTCACTATTGAACCTATTGGGCCAACTCAATATTGAACCCTACGGACTAAGACTGAGATGCCATTAAAGTTCATGTGCGTGTAAAGGCAGTTTACAATACTTTTGGTGATATAGGGTACATGCTATGCAAATTTATGCAATATAAGTCCATGGACCCCTGACCATTACACCTATATGAGCTTAATGGACATTCAATTCTAAAACCATGAGCAATAATATGGAGTTGCCTCCTCCCCCATGGCAATTAATATGGAGTTGCCCTATAGACCTAAGTGTCTGATCCTAGACTGAGCATCACCCCACCCTCTCCTTTCCACTCAGTCACCCCCAGACCCCATGTCCATGTTCTGATTATTTATAGGGAGCAGGGCGCCCGGGAGAAGTCATAGCCAGGCATTTCTGTCAGTACATTCTGGGTCAAACCTGACCCCCAGAGTCACCCCATCACCCCAAAGTATGTGAAAGTTATTTACAAAAAGAATAGTCTAATACACCTGTGCTGGTATCCCCCGCTGATGTGGATAGTGTATGAAGCCCATGGTCACTTGGTTTAAAGCCCCATTGCTTTTCTGGCCCCTTTTTCATAATTACTGGAGCTCGAGATATCAGTAAGGTTCATGGTGGAGTGATTAACAATTTTTTGAAACTAACAACTATAAGGCACTTTGTGACCACTCTATAATTTGAGGGTCCACCCTGCCTGGTAAGCTGCTTGGCTGTATAACGGTGGTACCAATTGTGGTAATTTTACACTGGTGTTGGGACTTCCTCTCTCTACTATTGAAGTCTATATGGCCTTGTTTAGGACAATGTTGACATAATTTGTAACATTTAGAGCTGCATGTATATTTCAATATTAATACGGAGTTACCCCTTCCCCGATGGTATTCATATGGAGTTGCCCATCTCCCCAATGAAAATGAAAGTAGAGTTGCCCCCTTTTGAGGCTTTTACATCTTCTACTTTTTCTGGGAAGGTTCTGTGCAGTACACTTGAGTTCCTCCACATCGAACTGGCCAATCCATGCCTTCATGGAACATGAGTGCCTGCAGATGTAGATCATAGTTTCATAGTTAGGTTGAATAAAGACACCAGTCCATCCAGTTCAACCTGAGTGAGGTGTCTACAATTGTCCCTATCCCTGTACATTGCACACTCACATCAGTACCTACCTTCAAGGAGCCCACAATCTAAGGTCCCCATTCATATACTAGGGCCAATTATGGACAGAAGCCAATTAACCTACCTGCATGTCTTTGGAATGTGGGAGGAAACCAGAGTACCCGGAGGAAACCCACGCAGGCACAGGGAGAACATGCAAACTCTAGGCAGGTAGTGTCGTGGTTGGGAATTGAACCAGCAACCCTTCTTACTGCTAGGCGAGAGTGATAACCACTACACCACTGTGCCGCCCAGATCGAGGGACTTGCAGCAGGATATGCGTTTCCAAGGGAACAGAACAATCAGATCAGGATCAGTAGCCGTGCACAGTAGTCAAACCAAGGTTAAAGAAGCACTCCACTTGCGCTGCAGGACCAGGACGTGTGGCTGGTCAGAGCTCTCATCAGACTTGCAGCAGGAATGCTCAACAGGGCACAGAACTACAACAGCAGACAGCCAGGCAGACACTGAAACGGGTCGGGAAGCCAGGATCAGAGACAGAAGTGTGGTCACAGGATCAGCCAGGGTCATCAACAGCCATGCAGTGAGGTACCAAATCAAGAGCGGTGCCGAAGTCAGGAACAAGCCGGGTCAGGAACAAGTGACAAGACAAAAGCAGGGTCAGGTCAGCAACAAAGGGAACACACTGGACGTACACAGGACACAGGGAAGAGCTGAAGACTGGTCAGCACTTGAGCACAGGCAGGAGCATTGTCATGGTTATGCAGTGATCTTCCTGTGTTTGCTTACCTTCCCCCATGTCTTCAGACTAAGAAGCCAGCCACTTCCACCTGGTGGTTTTTATAACCTCTCCTCTAAGCATGGCTCCACCCCAGGCCCTATCAGGGAGCCCTATATTAACCTGTGCACTGCAGGCCTCAGTGCTAATCAACCATTGTGTATTCTTTGTGTGTTAGCTTCCTGTTTCCTGCCGTGTGCTCTGCCACTGGTTTCCGTTACCGACTTTGGCGTGTTTTGACTATCCCTGTTTGCCTGTGATCCTGACCTTTTGGCATGTACCCGACTATTATTGTCTGCTTGTGGCCCTGACCTTGGCTTTGTCCCTCCCCATCCCTATACTCCTGTTGCCTACTGTGGGTGTGAGCTCGGGGACCCTGGGGGTTGCAACCTGGAGCCAGTTGCAGCCAAGTCCATCCTCACCACTCGAGGCTCTGGTGAACACCTGCTGGCTCTTAGACTCCGCGCCCGAGGGAATCTCACGCTCTATCCCCAGTGGGATCTGTCCCCCGTCTGCAGCAGTCATCCGTAGGGTACACAACCTTGCAGTGCACCCCTAAACCCTACGGTGTGCACCTGTCACCTCGCCCCCAAGGTGACCTGACAAGCATCCTTAACCACTTCCCGACCAGCGCACGACGATGTACGTACACAGAATGGCACGGGCAGGCATATTGGCGTACAGGTACGTCCAACATTCAATGCCGCCCTGCCATCGGGAGCGCGCCGCCGGCGGCGCGCTCCCGCGCTGGTCGGGACCCCCGTGAGTCCGGTCGCGGGACCCGCGGACTCCATCGCCGCGGGCATCCCCGCGATCGTCTCACGGAGCGGCGGAATGGAGGAAATGCTGTGTAAACAACAATTCTCCATTCTGCCTAGCAACTAGTGACGCTGATCTCTGCTCCATGTGATTGGAGCAGAGATCAGTGTTCACTAAATGAAAACCCAACCCCCCCACAGTTAGTAACACACCCCTAGGAACACTTAACCCCTATACTGCCACCCACTGGTTAACCCCTTCACTGCCAGTGTAATTTACACAGGAATCACTGCATTTATATAGCAGTGATTACTGTATAAATGACAATGGTCCCAAAAATGTGTCAAAAATGTCCGATGTGTCCCCCACAATGTCGCAGTCACAATAAAAATCGCTGATCGCCGCCATTACTAGTAAAAAAAAATAATAAAAAATTATTAATAAAAATGCTATAAAACTATCCCTATTTAGTAAACGCTATAACTTTTGCGCAAACCAATCAATAATCGCTTATTGCGATTTTTTTTTACCAAAAATATGTAGAAGAATACGTATCGGCCTAAACTGAGGGAAAAAAATGTTTTTTTATATATTTTTGGGGGATATTTATTATAACAAAAAGTAAAAAATAATGCGTTTTTTTCAAAATTGTCGCTCTATTTTTGGTTATAGCGCAAAAAATAAAAACCGCAGGGGTGATCAAATACCACCAAAAGAAAGCTCTATTTGTGGGAAAAAAAGGACGTCAATTTTGTTTGGGAGCCACGTCGCACGACCGCGCAATTGTCAGTTAAAGCGACGCAGTGCCGAATCGCAAAAAGGGGTCTGGTCTTTGACCAGCAAATTGGTCCGGTCTGCAAGTGGTTAACCACTACAATACAGGGCACTTCCACCCCCTTCCTTCCCAGCCCAATTTTCAGCTTTCATCGCTCTCGCACTTTCACTGACAATTGCGCGGTCATGCTACACTGTACCCAAATTAAATTTTTATCATTTTGTTTGCACAAATAGAGCTTTATTTTGGTGTTATTTATTAACTACTCATTTTTTTATTTTTTGTGATACAAGCGAAAAAAGAGCGGAAATTTGGAGAAAAAAAACAATATTTTCTTCTTTCTATTTTAAAAGAAATCCAATAAAATCAAATTTTGTCATAAATTTAAGCCAAAATGTATTCTGCTACATGTCTTTGGTAAAAAAAATGGGGTTAAGTGTATAATAATTGGTTTGTGTGATCACGGACATATGTATGCAAATGATCATGTACAGACGTGTGCAGGTGATCACGGACATATGTGTGCAGATAATCATTGGGGCATGTGATTTTAGTGGGGCTTATGTGGGGGACATGTGTTTTTATTATTTGGGGACATATGTTTTCATTATTTGGTGACATGTGTGTTTTGGGGACATGTATGTTTTGGGGACATATGTGGGGACATTGTGTTTATACTGTGTGGTGTGTTGTGTGTTTTCACTAGACTGGTGATCAGTGAGTAAAAATCGGTAAAAAAAACAGCTCATACTCACTGATCATCAGCCGGCTGCAGCGATCTGCTCTCCTCTCCTCAGCGACGGCTTCCGTGTTAGGAAAGGAGGAGCCGATTGCCTAGCAACTGGCTGTTTGTTTACATCACATGACGCCCGTGATTGGACACGACCGTCATGTGATTAGGAGGGCCAATCGCAGAGCCCTCCTACCGATCCGAGATGCGCTGTGTCCGGGTGACACGAGCGCATCAGGATCGCGCCGCTGTGCGGACACGCACATGCACGATCCCCCTACTTCTGAAGGACGTTCAGGAACGTCCACTCAGAAGTAGAGAGCTCCCACCCAGCCGTATATGTACATTGGCCGGGTGGGAAGTAGTTAAACAGTCTGTCTGGTGCCAACATGCACTGTGCGCGTGCGGCCTTGCGCGCATTATGGCCCGCAAGCGCGTGCCTCATTGCCATTATGCGGACATATATACGCACATTTCTATTAGCCAGATGTCTTTTGACACGGCCTTCATGTGATCAGGAGGGCCAATCACAGAGCGCTCCTACCGATCCGAGATGCGCCGTGTCCGGGTGACACGAGCGCATCGGGATCGTGTCGCTGCACGGGCACGCGCGCGCACGATCCCTCTACTTCTGAAGGACGTTCAGGAACGTCCACTCAGATTTAGAGAGCTCCCACCCGGGCATATATGTACATTGGCCGGGTGGGAAGTAGTTAAACAGTCTGTCTGGTGCCAACATGCACTGTGCGTGTGCGCCCATGTGCGCATTATGACCCGCAAGCGCGTGCCTCATTGCCATTATGCGGACATATATACGCGCATTTCTATTAGCCAGATGTCTCAGGAATTCCCTGACAGCCATGCTGGAACAGAAAAGGGTCTTCACCAAACTGTTACCACAAGGTGGGAAGAGCACAATTGTCTTTGTATGCTGTAGGATCAACTTTGATGAACTTTGAGTTATTTGGAGTGGTCCTTATATTTTGGCCATAAATTCTATATCATATTTGTACGTTCGTCTGAACAAACCTGAAGCCATAAACTCTGCAGGGAACAACACCACATTTTTCTTTAAATTGCACATTCACTAAAATCTTGCCAAAATGTAATATTACTAAAATTAATTAGAGTGTGAGTTGTGGCAGATAGGATTACTATCTGTCAAGAGAGTCTTTCTATTCTTGCATTAGAGATTCTTCTCCAGTCTTCTCTGTACAATGATTTTAGGTTAGAAATGATCTTGGAGTGTTTAATATCTGCTCACAGATTTTCAATAAGTTTCCTATCTGGGGACCGTAAAGGTCATTGCAGCAGCTGAATGTTATATTTCTTGAATCAGTTTACGGTTGACTTTAGGATGTTTTTTTCTTGTCTTTGTTTCTTCACTAAATGTGGGGCATCAGCCTTTGTTTTGTTTTTTAATACTTAACAAGAATCTATATATCCCTCTAACCACACAATATTTCCTTAGCCACTGGATGCCACAAAAACACAAAGCATAATACATCTGCCTCCACAATTATTACATGTTCTTTTCTTTAAAAGTTTTACTTTTTGGTTTCTTACGCCACGTTACTTGGTTTCTCCTGCCAGCTACCCTCTATAGACGTCCACACTGGGTAAATTTCAGGTCAGAGCTTACCTATGTGGATGACGTTATGGCCATCTTAATGCATGGGCAACCCTGGGCACTGCCCAGGGGCCCCAGGTGTACGGGGGCCCCATGATAATCTTACATTCCATCATACTTGCCAACTGTCCTGGATTTGATTGGACAGTCATGCTTTTACTAAGATGGCCATGTCCTGGGAGATGTCCCGGAACCAGTACTGTGCCCTCCTGACCTACCCTGTACTGTTTGTTTACATCACATGACGGCCGTGATTGGACACGACCATCATGTGATCAGGAGGGCCCATCACAGAGCCCTCCTACCGATCCGAGATGCGCCGTGTCCAGGTGACACGAGCGCATCGGGATCGTGCCGCTGCGTGGGCACGCGCGCGCACGATCCCCCTTCTTCTGAAGGAGAGCCGATTGCCTAGCAACCGGCTGTTTGTTTACATCACATGACAGCCGTGATTGGACACGGCCTTCATGTGATCAGGAAGGCCAGTCGCAGAGCCCTCCTACCGATCTGAGATGCGCCGCGTCTGGGTGACGCGAGCACATCGGGATCGTGCCGCTGCGCAGGCGCGCCAGCGCACGATCCCCCTACTTCTGAAGGACGTTCAGGAACGTCCACTCAGAAGTAGAGAGCTCCCATCCGGCCATATATGTACATTGGCCGGGTGGGAAGTAGTTAAACAGTCTGTCTGGTGCCAACATGCACTGTACGCGTGCGCGCGTGCGCCCGTGCGCGCATTATGGGTAAGTTTCCGGTCAGAGCTTACCTATGTGGATGATGTTAGGGCCATCTTAATGCATGGGCAACCCTGGGCACTGCCCAGGGGCCCCAGGTGCATGGGGGCCCCATGATAATCTTACATTCCATCATACTTGCCAACTGTCCTGGATTTGATTGGACAGTCATGCTTTTACTAAGATGGCCATGTCCTGGGAGATGTCCCGGAACCAGTACTGTGCCCTCCTGACCTACCCTGTACTGTTTGTTTACATCACATGACGGCTGTGATTGGACACGACCATCATGTGATCAGGAGGGCCCATCACAGAGCCCTCCTACCGATCCGAGATGCGCCGTGTCCAGGTGACACGAGCGCATCGGGATCGTGCCGCTGCGTGGGCACGCGCGCGCACGATCCCCCTTCTTCTGAAGGAGAGCCGATTGCCTAGCAACCGGCTGTTTGTTTACATCACATGACAGCCGTGATTGGACACGGCCTTCATGCGATCAGGAAGGCCAATCGCAGAGCCCTCCTACCGATCTGAGATGCGTCGCGTCTGGGTGACGCGAGCACATCGGGATCGTGCCGCTGCGCAGGCGCGCCAGCGCACGATCCCCCTACTTCTGAAGGACGTTCAGGAACGTCCACTCAGAAGTAGAGAGCTCCCACCCGGCCATATATGTACATTGGCCGGGTGGGAAGTAGTTAAACAGTCTGTCTGGTGCCAACATGCACTGTGCGCGTGCGCCCGTGCGCGCATTATGGGTAAGTTTCCGGTCAGAGCTTACCTATGTGGATGATGTTAGGGCCATCTTAATGCATGGGCACCCCTGGGCACTGCCCAGGGGCCCCAGGTGCACGGGGGCCTCATGATAATCTTACATTCCATCATACTTGCCAACTGTCCTGGATTTGCTGGGACAGTCGTGCTTTTACTATGATGGCCGTGTCCTGGGAAGCGCCCCGTAACCAGTACCGTGCCCTCCTGACCTCCCCTGTACTGTGCCTTTCTGCCTCCCTCTGTACTGTGCCCTTTGTGTTGATTAATCTTTGATTCATGGCATGTGTTCCCCATTGTTTAAAATACATTTTATTGAAAGTACTAATCAATATATTTTCTAACTCTATCAACTATTCATACTATAAGTCTTCAGAGTAGGAGTGAAAATTGTGGCAGGCTGGTAGGGGCTGCAGTGTATTACTTTGCCCAGGCGCCCATGATATTATTAAGACGGCCCTGGATGACGTCACTTCCCCGATCGGGTAAATGGAATCGCCATTTATTTATCAAACATTTAGTTATGATTATCAAAACATGTATTCTGATTAAGCAGAGATACTTTTTAGAAATTTTAGTTATAGAAATTATAGAAAGTTAGAAAGTTAAAGAAATGTTTAGTTATAGGATGTATGTAAGCTGTTCTTGTGTTTGTGGTCAAATGCCATTCACACCTCCAACTGTGAAAAGGCATTTTCCTAGAGAACTTTGGAAGTGACGTCTAGGTGCCAAATGACCATGTCACGATCGTCCTGGCGTCCCGGTCGCACACGGGAGAATTACCCGCAGAAGCCTGTTGTTGAGAACCCGTCGTTCCCCTTTGACGCGCGTTAGCGCGAACGGATGCACTCGCGTCGGCACAAACGAGCACACGCGTGCACGCGGGGTCACGAACGGGCGCACGGCCACTCGCGGGGGCACGCTGACTCGTCGTGCGACCGTTTTGGCGCCCTAAAGGCTTCTTAAGGTCTCTGCTCCATTCCCTTCTTGCTGTCCAGTCTACAGCGTGTTCGGAGATTCTGCTATTCTGTTACCTGTACCCGTTGCCTAGATTCCTGTGACCCGGCTTGTTCTTGACCACGATCCGTTGCTGCCTGCCTTCGACTACTTGCTTGTCTGACCACGTCTCTGCCTCGTCCTCTTGTACTGTGTTGAACGCCTGCTGCCGACCCGGCCTGTACCCGACTCTGCTGTTCCTGCCAACCCGTTCGGATTTCTTGTGACTGCTTTCTCCGCTGACGATCGTCTGCTTGCCAGTCTACCCACTTGTGCCTGCCTACACCAGCCGATTGTCATCAGCCCTATCTACTTGCAGTCGGTGTGCTGCTGACTATCCGGACCTGCCTCTACCTGCCAGGCACTTGTGCCCTCTGAACTTTTGAATCCCTGTTACCACCTCCAGGGGTTCTTTAGACAGGGGATACGAGGGGCCGCTCCCTGCATTCCGGGCTCGCCTACTAGGTACGTGACAGACCACCTGGTCACCCGCATAAATGGTGGATCCGGGATGCTTTTGACATTCTTACCTCCTAAGCCCCATACACACATCAGTTTTTCTGCTGAGTTTTTCCTTCAGATTTACCAAAACCATGTAGTAGAAGGGCCTGCCTGATTGCATACACATTGAAACTCCTAAGGTTTGACCTCATATTATATGGTTTTGGTAAATCTGAAGGAAAAACTCAGCAGAAAAACTGATAGTGTGTATGGGGCTTAAGCGTAGGGGCCCTTTTATATACAAATTTAGGATTGTCCAGTAGTAAATCTTGGAGATGTCTATCCGTCAGAAGTATGTACCAGTGTAGTTTTTGAATTATTAGAATTTTTTCATATTGAGTGTTCTAATCTAAAATAAATCGGTACTGTAACCACCCTATATTCTGGTTTCTTCTTGTCTTCAATGAGATCTTTCCGATTCATTTTTGCTACTTCTGATATTTTTCCTTTTATGTGTTTACTGTCATATCCTTTCTTGATGAACCTATGTCCTATTTTCACGGCTTGGACCAGAAAATCTTTTTTTTTTTTTGTGCAATTTCATCTCAGATGCATCAATTGGCCTTTGGGGATGTTGTAGAGCCAATTCTGGTGATGGCAGCTTTCAAATGGAAGGTAGCTATTTTTATCTATATTCTTGACGTGTGTTTTTGAACTAAGCTTGCCTCCTTCTTGTATGATTTCTAAGTCTAGAAAGGTTATGATCTTCTTACTGATGTCCCACGTTAGTGTGATATTTCTGTCGTTTTTATTCAATTTTTCAAGAAAGTATATCGATTTGTTCTGTTCTCCTTTCCGTAGGATAAAGATGTCATCAATATATATTTTAAAGATGACAAGTTCTGTGGGTGTATCTGAAAAGACAGATTCATCGTCCAATTGGGCCAACGAACAGACCTGCAACGCTAGGTGCAAATTTTGCTGCCGTGGAAACTCTTTTGATGGTAGTAATCGCTATTATACCAGAAGTAGCTGTTTTGTAGGCAAAATTCAAGAAATTTAGCTAGACATTTTCTCTGAACACAGGGTAGTGTAGTGCGTGTTCTTAAGCCCCATTTTGTCACTTCACACGCCTGATGATGGAATATTATAGTGTAGAGTAAGGATACGTCGGCTGTGGCTATAATCCATGGGCCTTCTTCGTTGGGTATCCTTTTTAAGATTTGTAACATCAACCCCCCTTCTTCATTTTCAAACCCCAGATAAGCCCCCCTTAGCATTCATACTCCAAATCAGCCTCCTTAATATTTAGACCCCCAGATCAGCCCCCTTAACATTCAGACCCAAGATCACCCCCCCTTTAATATTCAGGCCCAAGATCAACCCCCCCCCTTAATTTGCAAACCACAGATAAGCCCCCCTTAGCATTCAAACTCCAAATCAGCCTCCTTAATATTCAGACCCCAGATCCGCCCCCCCCCCTCAGCATTCAAACTCCAAATCAGCCTCCTTAATATTTAGACCCCAGATCAGCCCCCTTAATATTCAGATCCAAGATCACCCCCCCTTTAATATTCAGGCCCAAGATCAACCCCCACTTAATTTGCAAACCACAGATAAGCCCCCTTTAGCATTCAAACTCCATATCAGCCTCCTTAAAGCGGGAGTCCACCGGGACTCCGCGTTTTTTTTTTTTTTAAAAGCCAGCAGCTACAAATACTGCAGCTGCTGACTTTTAAAATAGTGACACTTACCTGTCCAGCGCGCCCGCGATGTCGGCACCCGAAGCCGATCGCTAGGTCGTCTGTCGGGTCCTGCCGCCGCCATCTTGGGTATGGGAATCAGGAAATGGAGCCTTTCGGCTTCATTTCCCAGTTCCCTACTGCGCATGCGCGAATTGCGCTGCGCAATAAGGACGCTCCTCACTGCCTCTGGGAGCTGTGTGTTTCCCAGCAGGCAGCGGGGCACTTGCGGGAAGGGGCGGGCACTTGCGGAAAGGGGCGTAAGTTACGCCCCTTTCCGCAGAGAGCTGTCCCGGAAGTGGGTGCAGTTACCTGGATTATCCAGGTAACTGCACCCCCCTCCCCCCTGAAAGGTGCCGATTGTGGCACCGGAGGGGGGGAGGGTTCCGATGAGCGGAAGGTCCACTTTAGGGTGGACCTCCGCTTTAATATTCAGACCCCAGATCCGCCCCCCCCCCCCCCTCAGCATTCAAACTCCAAATCAGCCTCCTTAATATTTAGACCCCAGATCAGCCCCCTTAACATTCAGACCCAAGATCACCCCCCTTTAATATTCAGGCCCAAGATCAACCCCCCCTTAATTTGCAAACCACAGATAAGCCCCCCTTAGCATTCAAACTCCAAATCAGCCTCCTTAATATTTAGACCCCAGATCAGCCCCCTTAACATTCAGACCCAAGATCACCCCCCCCCCCCTTTAATATTCAGGCCCAAGATCAACCCCCCCCCTTAATTTGCAAACCACAGATAAGCCCCCTTTAGCATTCAAACTCCAAATCAGCCTCCTTAATATTTAGGCCCCAGATCAGCCACCTTAACATTCAGACCCAAGATCACCCCCCCTTTAATATTCAGGCCCAAGATCAACCCCCCCCCCCCTTAAATTGCAAACCACAGATAAGCCCCCTTTAGCATTTAAACTCCATATCAGCCTCCTTAATATTTAGACCTCCAGATCAGCCCCCTTAACATTCAGACCCAAGATCAACCCACCTTTAATATTCAGGCCCAAGATCAACCCCCCCTTTAATTTGCAAACCACAGATAAGCCCCCCTTAGCATTCAAACTCCAAATCAGCCTCCTTAATATTTAGACCCCAGATCAGCCCCCTTAATATTCAGATCCAAGATCACCCCCCCCCCCTTTAATATTCAGGCCCAAGATCAACCCCCCCTTAATTTGCAAACCACAGATAAGCCCCCTTTAGCATTCAAACTCCATATCAGCCTCCTTAATATTCAGACCCCAGATCCCCCCCCCCCCCCCCCCTCAGCATTCAAACTCCAAATCAGCCTCCTTAATATTTAGACCCCAGATCAGCCCCCTTAATATTCAGATCCAAGATCACCCCCCCTTTAATATTCAGGCCCAAGATCAACCCCCCCTTAATTTGCAAACCACAGATAAGCCCCCTTTAGCATTCAAACTCCATATCAGCCTCCTTAATATTCAGACCCCAGATCCGCCCCCCCCCCCCCCCCCCCCTCAGCATTCAAACTCCAAATCAGCCTCCTTAATATTTAGACCCCAGATCAGCCCCATTAACATTCAGACCCAAGATCACCCCCCCTTTAATATTCAGGCCCAAGATCAACCCCCCCCCCTTTAATTTGCAAACCACAGATAAGCCCCCCTTAGCATTCAAACTCCAAATCAGCCTCCTTAATATTTAGACCCCAGATCAGCCCCCTTAACATTCAGACCCAAGATCACCCCCCCTTTAATATTCAGGCCCAAGATCAACCCCCCCCCCTTAATTTGCAAACCACAGATAAGCCCCCCTTAGCATTCAAACTCCAAATCAGCCTCCTTAATATTCAGACCCCAGATCCGCCCCCCCCCCCCCTCAGCATTCAAACTCCAAATCAGCCTCCTTAATATTTAGACCCCAGATCAGCCCCCTTAATATTCAGATCCAAGATCACCCCCCCTTTAATATTCAGGCCCAAGATCAACCCCCCCTTAATTTGCAAACCACAGATAAGCCCCCTTTAGCATTCAAACTCCATATCAGCCTCCTTAATATTCAGACCCCAGATCCGCCCCCCCCCCCTCAGCATTCAAACTCCAAATCAGCCTCCTTAATATTTAGACCCCAGATCAGCCCCCTTAACATTCAGACCCAAGATCACCCCCCTTTAATATTCAAGCCCAAGATCAACCCCCCCTTAATTTGCAAACCACAGATAAGCCCCCCTTAGCATTCAAACTCCAGATCAGCCCCCTTAACATTCAGACCCAAGATCACTCCCCCCCCTTAAATATTCAGGCCCAAGATCAACCCCCCCCCCTTAATTTGCAAACCACAGATAAGCCCCCTTTAGCATTCAAACTCCATATCAGCCTCCTTAATATTCAGACCCCAGATCCGCCCCCCTCAGCATTCAAACTCCAAATCAGCCTCCTTAATATTTAGGCCATAGATCAGCCCCCTTAACATTCAGACCCAAGATCACCCCCCTTTAATATTCAAGCCCAAGATCAACCCCCCCTTAATTTGCAAACCACAGATAAGCCCCCCTTAGCATTCAAACTCCAAATCAGCCTCCTTAATATTTAGACCCCAGATCAGCCCCCTTAACATTCAGACCCAAGATCACTCCCCCCCCTTTAATATTCAGGCCCAAGATCAACCCCCCCCCCCCCTTAAATTGCAAACCACAGATAAGCCCCCTTTAGCATTTAAACTCCATATCAGCCTCCTTAATATTTAGACCCCCAGATCAGCCCCCTTAACATTCAGACCCAAGATCACCCCCCCTTTAATATTCAGGCCCAAGATCAACCCCCCCTTAATTTGCAAACCACAGATAAGCCCCCTTTAGCATTCAAACTCCATATCAGCCTCCTTAATATTCAGACCCAAGATCCGCCCAGCTCCCCCCCCCCCCCCTCAGCATTCAAACTCCAAATCAGCCTCCTTAATATTTAGACCCCAGATATGCCCCCTTAACATTCAGACCCAAGATCACCCCCCTTTAATATTCAGGCCCAAGATCACCCCCCCTTAATTTGCAAACCACAGATTAGCCCCCCTTAGCATTCAAACTCCAAATCAGCCTCCTTAATATTTAGACCCCAGATCAGCCCCCTTAACATTCAGACCCAAGATCACCCCCCCTTTAATATTCAGGCCCAAGATCAACCCCCCCCCCCCCTTAATTTGCAAACCACAGATAAGCCCCCTTTAGCATTCAAACTCCATATCAGCCTCCTTAATATTCAGACCCCAGATCAGCCCCCCTCAGCATTCAAACTCCAAATCAGCCTCCTTAATATTTAGGCCCCAGATCAGCCCCCTTAACATTCAGATGCAAGATCAACCCCCCTTTAATATTCAGGCCCAAGATCAACGCCCCTCTTTAATTTGCAGACCACAGAAAAGCCCCCTTTAGAATTCAAACTCCATATCAGCCTCCTTAATATTCAGACCCCAGATCAGCCCCCCTAAGCATTCAAACTCCAAATCAGCCTCCTTAATATTTAGGCCCCAGATCAACCCCCTTAACATTCAGATGCAAGATCAACCCCGCCTTTAATATTCAGGCCCAAGATCAACCCCCCCTTAATTTGCAAACCACAGATAAGCCCCCTTTAGCATTCAAACTCCAAATCAGCCTCCTTAATATTTAGACCCCAGATCAGCCCCCTTAACATTCAGACCCAAGATCACCCCCCCTTTAATATTCAGGCCCAAGATCAACCCCCCCCCCCTTAATTTGCAAACCACAGATAAGCCCCTTTAGCATTCAAACTCCATATCAGCCTCCTTAATATTCAGACCCCAGATCCGCCCCCCCTCAGCATTCAAACTCCAAATCAGCCTCCTTAATATTTAGGCCCCAGATCAACCCCCTTAAAATTCAGACCCAAGATCAAGCCCCCTTAAAATTCAGGCCCAAAATCAACCCCCCCTTCTTAATTTGCAAACCCCAGATAAGCCCCCCCTTAGCATTCATACTCCAAATCACCCTCTTTAATATTCAGACCCCAGATCAGCCCCCTTAACATTCAGATGCAAGATCAACCCCCCCCCTTTAATATTCAGGCCCAAGATCAACGCCCCTTTTTAATTTGCAGACCACAGAAAAGCCCCCTTTAGAATTCAAACTCCATATCAGCCTCCTTAATATTCAGACCCCAGATCAGCCCCCCTCAGCATTCAAACTCCAAATCAGCCTCCTTAATATTTAGGCCCCAGATCTTCAGATGCAAGATCAACCCCGCCTTTAATATTCAGGCCCAAGATCAACGCCTCTCTTCAATTTGCAGACCACAGAAAAGCCCCCTTTAGAATTCATACTCCAAATCACCCTCTTTAATATTCAGACCCCAGATCAGCCCCCCTTAGCATTTAAACTCCAGATCAGCACCAATAAAAAATAAATAAAAAAAAGGTAATATCAGTCTGAATATAAAGTAAAGCATGCTTGTTCTACTCACTGCGGAACCTAAGCGGTTATTCCTCCGCATTGTGCAAAAATGCTGTTTGGTCCTGTCTTCTCTGTTCCTCCCCTTCTTCCACCATCCCCAATTCATCTCCTGATAGTACAGAGCCACGGGTGGCTCTCCACATGCCCAGTTTGGTGTGTATTGCTGGGAGGGTGCATGTGATCGGCACAGGGACAATAAGCACTGTCCAGACAGAGGGTCAGGAGGCATGCAACCTCATAGGACAGTCAGAGGAGAATGAAAACTCCTCCTACAAGCTTTCCTTAGACACTGATGGAAGTCCCAAGACTGCTCTATACTGCTGATGATATTTAGCAGTTTATATTTACTAAAATAATTGCATTTCCGTGTTCTGTGTATTGTAGGAGACCAGATATGGTGAATGCAGGTTCTTGGGATTAGTAACATTTTAACCACTTGCTGACCACTGCACGCCGATATAAACCAGCTCAATGGCAGCGGTGGGTAAATGGGCCCCTTTAAGAGCCAGGGATAGCAGGCGCACGTGCGCCAGTCGCATACAGCGTGGCCGTGCCCGCGGACTCAATGTCCACCGGTGTCCCGGCGATCGTGGACACACTTAACTCCTTCATCGCCCCCTATTGTTTAACCCCTTCCCTGCCAGTGTCATTTACACAGCAATCAGTGCATTTTTATAGCACTGATCGCTGTATAAATGATAATGGCCCCAAAATAGTGTCAAAAGTGTCTGCCGCTATACGTCGGCACAATGGCAGCAATGGGCAAATGGGCGTACTTGTACGTCCCCTTTAAGAGCCGGGGATAGCAGGCACGCGTGCGCCCGTCTCGTACAGCGTGACCATGCCCATGGGACCGGCGGACTCAATGTCCAGCGGTGTACCGGCAATCGTGCCATGGAGCCTCAGAACGAGGAAGTGCCTATGTAAACAAGGCATTTCCCCGTTCTGCCTAACGACATGACAGAGATCACAGCTCCCTGTCATCGGGAGCAGCGGTCGATGTCATGTGACTTGAATCCCATCCCCCCCACAGTTAGAATCACTCCTTAGGAGACACTTAACCCCTTCATCGCCCCCTAGTGTTTAACCCCTTCCCTGCCAGTGTCATTTACACAGCAATCAGTGCATTTTTATAGCACTGATCGCTGTATAAATGACAATGGTCCCAAAATAGTGTCAAAAGTGTCCACCGTTTTACATTGGCATAATGGCAGCGGTGGGCAAATGGGCGTACCTGTATGTCCCCTTTTAAGAGCTGGGGATAGTAGGTGCAAGTGCACCTGCCACGTACAGCGTGACCGTGCCCACGGAACCGGCGGACTCAACGTCCCAAAATCATGTCAAAAGTGTCCAACGCATCCGCCATAATGCCGCAGTCCCGATAAAAATCAGCAGATCGCCGCCATTACTAATAAAAAAAAATTTTTTAAGTAAAAATGCCATAAAACGATCCCCTATTTTGTAGACGCGATAAATTTTGCGCAAACAATATATGCTTATTGCGATTTTTTTTTTTTTTTTATCAAAAATATGTAGAAGAATACATATTGGCCTAAACTGAGGGAAAAAAATATGGAAACAAAACCGAGAAAGAGGAGTCAAAAATAAAAAACACCACATCCCTATAGCGAAATAGCAAAAGAAAAAAAAAAGGGAAAGTAGGGGCTTTATATCTAGAAGCACCCTCTAAGGGAAGAGATGTCACCATTATGAATAAATTGATCCAACCAAACTGAGAATATTGAAGGTATTCATTCATTTGATTTATTTTGACCCTTAGGCCGCGTACACACGGGCGGACTGTTCGCCCAACCTTGTCCGCTGAACAGTGTTTGGGCGGACAGTCCACTCGTGTGTGGGCTTTCAGCGGACAGTTTCAGCGGACAGTTGGACGGACAAAGTCTTTCGGAAATTCCGAAAAACTGTCCGCTGAAACTGTGTTTGAGCGAACAGTCCGCCCGTGTGTGGGCCTGTCCGCTGTACTTTCGAAATGAGCAGACTGTTCCCGCTCGGAAAGTCCGCCCACTTCGAGCGCGTGTACAGGTAGGCGGGGCCCGCGAAGGAGACGTCGCGGGCTCCGCCGCCTGGAATGGGCTTAAAGGGGAACCCCAACGCCGAAAAAAATCGGCGTGGGGGTTCCCCCCAAGTCCACACCAGACCCTTGTCCGAGCACGCTACCCGGCCGGCCAGGAAAGGGGGGCGAGCGAGCGCGCCCCCCCTCCTGAGCCGTACCAGGCCGCGTGCCCTCAACATGGGGGGGTGCCTTGGGGAAGGGGGGGGCCGCGCGGCCCCCCCACCCCAAAGCACCTTGTCCCCATGTTGATGAGGACAAGGGCCTCTTCCCGACAACCCTGGCCGTTGGTTGTCGGGGTCTGCGGGCGGGGGGCTTATCGGAATCCGGGAGGCCCCCTTTAAGAAGGGGGCCCCCGGATACCGGCCCCCCACCCTATGTGAATGAGTATGGGGTACAATGTACCCCTACCCATTCACCTGTGAAATAAAGTACAAATAAAAACACAACACAGGGGGAAAAAATATTTTATTGCACAGCCGGGGGTCTTCCGTCTTCGGGGGTCTTCTCGCCGGACTCCTCCGCTATGTGTGTGTAGCTCTTTTGCCAGCGGAGGAGTCCGGCTTTCTTCCTCCCCGCCGCCGGCCTCTTCTCCCGACTTCGGGGGTCTTGTCCCCCTCTTCGGTTCTTCTGCCGGGCCACCGCGCCTGGTCCGGTGGCCCGGTCTTCTGTCGCCGTCTTCCGTCGCCGCCTTCGGTTCTTCTGCCGGGCCACCGCGCCTTCTTGTAGCTCTTTTACAGGCGGTGGCCCGGTCTTCTGTCGCCGTCGCCGCCTTCCGTTCGTGTTCTTCTTCTTGTTCTTCTTCCAGGAGATGTTGACACGTCGCTCCCTCCGGCCGGAATGCCAGAGCCGCCCTGCGTTGCCACTTATATAGTGACAATGGGGCGGGGTCACATGGTATATGTCACATGGGTTGGTCACATGGGTTGATGTCACATTGCAGACCCCGACAACCAACGGCCAGGGTTGTCGGGAAGAGGCCCTTGTCCTCATCAACATGGGGACAAGGTGCTTTGGGGTGGGGGGGCCGCGCGGCCCCCCCCCCTTCCCCAAGGCACCCCCCCCATGTTGAGGGCACGCGGCCTGGTACGGCTCAGGAGGGGGGGCGCGCTCGCTCGCCCCCCTTTCCTGGCCGGCCGGGTAGCGTGCTCGGACAAGGGTCTGGTGTGGACTTGGGGGGAACCCCCACGCCGATTTTTTTCGGCGTTGGGGTTCCCCTTTAAGCCCATTCCAGGCGGCGGAGCCCGCGACGTCTCCTTCGCGGGCCCCGCCTACCTGTACACGCGCTCGAAGTGGGCGGATTTGCCTCCTCCTTACGTGGGCGAGTCCGTTCATTTCAAAAGTTGAGCGAACTGTTTGCCCAACCTTGTTCGTCAAACAGTCCGCTCGTGTGTGGGCAAGTCCGCTCATGCAAATTTTGAGCGGACTGTTTGACAAACTGTTTGCCGAACAAGGTTGGGCGAACAGTCCGCGCGTGTGTACGCGGCCTTATGGACATAGAGGGAAAAAAAAAAATATATATATATATATATATATATATATATATATATATACAGTGCCTTGCGAAAGTATTCGGCCCCCTTGAACTTTTCAACCTTTTGCCACATTTCAGGCTTCAAACATAAAGATATAAAATCTTAATTTTCTGTGAAGAATCACCAACAAGTGGGACACAATTGTGAAGTGGAACGAAATCTATTGGATATTTTAAACTTTTTTAGCAAATAAAAAACTGAAAAGTGGGGCGTGCAAAATCATTCGGCCCCCTTTAGACCCCTTTCACACCAGGGCGTTTTTCAGGCGCTATAGCGTTAGAAATAGCGCCTGAAAAACGCCCTAAAGAAGCTGCACCATTGTCTGTAGTGTGAAAGCCCTGAGGGCTTTCACACTACAGCGGTGCGCTGGCAGGACGTCAGAAAAAAGTCCTGCCAGCAGCTTCTTTGGAGCGGGGAAGGAGCGGTGTGTTTACCGCTCCTCCACCGCTGCTGCCCATTGAAATCAATGGGGCAGCGCTGTAATGCCGCCGGCAAAACGCCGCTATTGCGGCGTATTGCCGGCGGTTTTAACCCTTTCGCGGCCGCTAGCAGGGGGTAAAAGCACCCCGCTAGCGGCCGAAATGCGCCGCAAATCCGGCGGTAAAACGCCGCTAAACATAGCGGCGTTTTACCGCCGCCGCTATCAGCGGTGTGGTGTGAAAGCAGTCTTACTTTCAGTGCAGCAAACTCACTCCAGAAGTTCAGCGAGGATCTCTGAATGATCCAATGTTGTCCTAAATGACTGATGGTGATAAATAGAATCCACCTGTGTGTAATCAAGTCTCTGTATAAATGCACCTGCTCTGTGATAGTCTCAGGGTTCTGTTGAAAGCGCAGAGAGCATCATGAAGACCAAGGAACACACCAGGCAGGTCCGTAATACTGTTGTGGAGAAGTTTAAAGCCGGATTTGGATACAAAAAGATTTCCCAAGCTTTAAACATCCCAAGGAGCACTGTGCAAGCGATCATTTTGAAATGGAAGGAGTATCAGACCACTGCAAATCTACCAAGACCTGGCCGTCCCTCTACACTTTCAGCTCAGACAAGGAGAAGACTGATCAGAGATGCAGCCAAGAGGCCCATGATCACTCTGGATGAACTGCAGAGAACTACAGCTGAGGTGGGAGAGTCTGTCCATAGGACAACAATCAGTCGTACACTGCACAAATCTGGCCTTTATGGAAGAGTGGCAAGAAGAAAGCCATTTCTCAAAGATATCCATAAAAAGTCTCGTCTAAAGTTTGCCACAAGCCACCTGGGAGACACACCAAACATGTGGAAGAAGGTGCTCTGGTCAGATGAAACCAAAATCCAACTTTTTGCCCACAATGCAAAACGATATGTTTGGCGTAAAAGCAACACAGCTCATCACCCTCAACACACCATCCCCACTGTCACACATGGTGGTGGCAGCATCATGGTTTGGGCCTGCTTTTCTTCAGCAGGGACAGGGAAGATGGTTAAAATTGAGGGGAAGATGGATGCAGACAAATACAGGACCATTCTGGATGAAAACCTGTTGGAGTCTGCAAAAGACCTGGGACGGAGATTTATCTTCCAACAAGACAATGATCCCAAACATACAGCAAAATCTACAAAGGAATGGTTCACAAATAAACGTATCCAGGTGTTAGAATGGCCAAGTCAAAGTCCAGACCTGAATCCAATTGAGAATCTGTGGAAAGAGCTGAAAACTGCTGTTCACAAACGCTCTCCATCCAACCTCACTGAGCTCCAGCTGTTTTGCAAGGAAGAATGGGCAAGAATTTCAGTCTCTCGATGTGCAAAACTGATAGAGACATACCCCAAGCGACTTGCAGCTGTAATCGCAGCAAAAGGTGGCTCTACAAAGTATTAACGCAAGGGGGCCGAATAATTTTGCACGCCCCACTTTTCATTTTTTTATTAGTTAAAAAAGTTTCACAAATCCAATAGATTTCGTTCCACTTCACAATTGTGTCCCACTTGTTGGTGATTCTTCACAAAAAATAAAAATGTTATATCTTTATGTTTGAAGCCTGAAATGTGGCAAAAGGTTAAAAAGTTCAAGGGGGCCGAATACTTTCGCAAGGTACTGTGTATATATATATATATATATATATATATATACACACACAATACAAAAACAAAACAAAAGAACCTTACCAGAGCCAATTTTATATATTATATATATATATATATATATATATATATATATATATATATATATATATATATATATATATATATAAATAAAATTGGCTCTGGTAAGGTTCTTTTGTTTTGTTTTTGTATTGTTTTTTTTATGTTTAGTTGTGGTTGTTTTCATATATGTGCATCTTCATAATCTATATCAATTTAAGTATAATAAGCACCCTAAATGTGCTGAATAATTTTGCAATTTATTGATTGATTTATAAATGTTTTTTCTGCATGAGCATTCATTGAATCTTTTGTTACTTATAGCTTTATAATCACCACGCAATATCTCCTGAGGAAGCTCCATAGAGTGAAACACGTTGAGAGAAGAGTAGCATCACTGATATAGGTCTATGTTTAGAAATGCGACAGTAGATTTTGTAAATTCAGAATTGTCACATGTATTTTTTTTTTAATCAATTTTGTAATTTCTGCATGAGCATTCATTGAATCTTTTGTTGCTTATATCTTTATACTCACCACGCAATATCTCTAGAGGAAGCTCCATAGAGCGAAACACGTTGAGAGAAGAGTGGTATCACTGATATATGTCTATGTTTAGAAATGCAACAGTAGATTTTGTAAATTCAGAATTGTCACGTGTATTTTTTTAAATAAATTTTGTCATTTCTGCATGAGCATTCATTGATTCTTTTGTTGCTTATATCTTTATAATCACCACACAATATCTCCAAAGGAAGCTCCATAGAGCGAAACACGTTGAGAGAAGAGTGGCATCACTGATATAGGTCTATGTTTAGAAATGCGACAGTAGATTTTGTAAATTCAGAATTGCCACATGTTTTTTTTTTTAAATAAATTTTGTAATTTCTGCATGAGCATTCATTGAATCTTTTGTTGCTTATATCTTTATACTCACCACGCAATATCTCCAGAGGAAGCTCCATAGAGCGAAACACGTTGAGAGAAGAGTGGTATCACTGATATATGTCTATGTTTAGAAACGCGACAGTAGATTTTGTAAATTCAGAATTGTCACATGTATTTTTTTTAAATAAATTTTGTAATTTCTGCATGAGCATTCATTGAATCTTTTGTTGCTTATATCTTTATACTCACCACGCAATATCTCCCGAGGAAGCTCCATAGAGCGAAACACGTTGAGAGAAGAGTAGTATCACTGATATATGTCTATGTTTAGAAACGCGACAGTAGATTTTGTAAATTCAGAATTGTCACGTGTATTTTTTTAAATAAATTTTGTAATTTCTGCATGAGCATTCATTGAATCTTTTGTTGCTTATAGCTTTATAATCACCACGCAATATCTCCTGAGGAAGCTCCATAGAGCGAAACACGTTGAGAGAAGAGTGGTATCACTGATATATGTCTATGTTTAGAAATGCGACAGTAGATTTTGTAAATTCAGAATTGTCACATGTATTTTTTTTAAATAAATGTTGTAATAATAAAATCTATATATATAATTTTTTTTTTTTTAAACAATGCTATTTGTGTCTATACATTCAAATATAACAAACACCTAAAAAGTCCCGAGGTTTGTGACCTCAAGCCCCTCTTTTCCCTTTTTTTGCTATGAGGAAAAAAAAAATATATTTTTTTAATATATTTTTGGGGGATATTTATTATAGTAAAAAAATAATGCGTTTTTTTTTTTTTTTTTTTTTTTTTAAATAGTCGATCTATTTTTGTTTATAGCGCAAAAAAAAAAAAAAACTGCAGAGGCGATCAAAAAAGCTCTATTTGTGGGGGGAAAAAAAAGGACGTCAATTTTGTTTGGGCGCAGCGTCGCACGGCAATTGTCAGTTAAAGCGACGCAGCGCCGAATCGCAAAAAAAGTGCTCTGGTCGGGAAGGGAGGGTGAAATCTTCCGTGGCCGAAGCGGTTAACGTTCAAAACAGTCCCGCTTAATATTCCGTCCTCATATCAAGTCCCCTGAAAACGCAAAAAAAAAAAAAAAAAGAAAAAAGGAAGCTACATGACACTTTGTTCTCTGCGAAAGCAGTTAACAAAAATATCACATCGCCCATACGTTTGCATCCATTTTTGTTTGTATAGAGGCGTATAATTACTGAAACATTTGCGCAGCACAGACAGGCTGGACTGCTGGGATAATAGTTGCCTAAACACGTTCTGCTCCATTTGTTCCTGAAAACCCCCAAGGGGGTCACTCCAGCGATGGAGACACTCTTTTATAAAAACAGTAAATACATTGGAAATATGATACATACTGCAGCTAATTGGACCTTTTTTTTTTTTTTTTAACCAGTTTCAATTTGCAGTTAAGGAGTGTTGATTTAGTAAAAACATATTCAATGTGAAATTGGAAAAAAAAAAAAAAAAAGAAAAAAAAAGTCATTTACTTTCCATCTAAGATCTCTAATGGGAATGGAGTCTGATATGGATAATCCAGCCGACCAGCCATCCAATGCACGGATATAATGAGCCAGGAGTACAGGGGAACAGAACCGATTACACCGCTGTGCCGTGATGAGATTGTGCTATCAGGGGAGCCGCTGTCATCTTCTCATTAATTAGTAAACAGAGTAACATGCATAGGTTTCCCAGCAAGTACTGCGGAGAGCAATCACTTTTACAGGGGTTATATCTTATTACCCTTTTATTGTGACACATCAAGGCATGTCCGCTCAGAACGGGATCCACTTCATTTTTTTTTTTCACAAAAGTAAGTACACCCCTCACATTTCTGTAAAAAAAAAAAAAAAAATTCTTCTATCTTTTCATGTGACAACACTGAAGAAATGACACTTGTCTACAATGTAAAGTAGTGAGTGTACAGCTTGTATAACAGTGTAAATTTGCCGTCCCCTCAAAATAACTCAACACACAGCCATTAATGTCTAAACCGCTGGCAACAAGTGAAAATTTCCAAATTGGGACCCAAAGTGTCAATATTTTGTGTGGCCACCATTAATTTTCCAGCACTGCCTTAACCCTCTTGGGCATGGAGTTCACCAGAGCTTCACAGGTTGTCACTGAAGTCCTCTTCCCCTCCTCCATGATGACATCACAGAGCTGGTGGATGTTGGAGACCTTGCGCTCCTCCACCTTCCATTTGAGGATGTCCCACAGATGCTCAATAGGGTTTAGGTCTGGAGACATGCTTGGCCAGTCCATCACCTTTACCCTCAGCTTCTTTAGCAAGGCAGTGATCATCTTGGAGGCGTGTTTGCGGTCGTTATCATGAATACTGCCCTGCGGTCCAGTCTCTGAAGGGAGGGGATCATGCTCTGCTTCAGTATGTCACAGTACATGTTGGCATTCATGGTTCCCTCAATGATCTGTAGCCCCCCAGTGCCGGCAGCACTCATGCAGCCCCAGACCATGACACTCCCACCACCATGCTTTACTGTAGACAAGACACACTTGTCTTTGTCCTCCTCACCTGGTTGCCCCCACACACGCTTGTCACCATCTGACCCAAATACGTTTATCTTGGTCTCATCAGACCACAGGACATGGTTCCAGTAATCCATGTGCTTAGTCTGCTTGTCTTCAGCAAACTGTTTGAGGGCTTTCTTGTGCATCATCTTTAGAAGAGGCTTCCTTCTGGGATGACAGCCATGTAGACCAATTTGATGCAGTGTGCGGCGTATGGTCTGAGCACTGACAGGCTGACCCCCCCACCCCTTCAACCTCTGCAGCAATGCTGGCAGCACTCATACGTCTATTTCCCAAAGACAACCTCTGGATATGACGCTGAGCATGTGACCTCAACTTCTTTGGTGGGCCATGGCGAGGCCTGTTCTGAGGGGAACCTGTCCTGTTAAACCACTGTATGGTCTTGGCCACTGTGCTGCAGCTCAGTTTCAGGGTCTTGGCAATCTTATTATAGCCTAGGCCATCTTTATGTAGAGCAACAATTCTTTTTTTCAGATCCTCAGAGAGTTCTTTGCCATGAGGTGCCATGTTGGACTTCCAGTGACCAGTATGAGAGAGTGAGAGTGATAACACCAAATTTAACACACCTGTTCCCCATTCACACCTGAGACCTTGTAACACTAACGAGTCACATGACACCGGGAAGGTAAAACGGCTAATTGGGCCCAATTTGGACATTTTCACTTAGGGGTGTACCCACTTTTGTTGCCAGCGGTTTTAAACATGAATGGCTGTGTGTTTAGTTATTGTGAGGGGACAGCAAATTGACATTGTTATACAATCTGTACACTCACTACTTTACATTGTAGACAAGTGTCATTTCTTCAGTGTTGTCACATGAAAAGGCAGAAGAAAATATTTTCAAAAATGGGGTGTACTTACTTTTGTGAGATACTGTAGCTCTGCAGAGAGTATAGGCTCAAAGCTCATGATGCCTTTGTGGGTAACATAGGTTACATGTTTGTGGGTAGTATACAGTATGTATCCGGTTCCCGACCAGCACACGACGATGTACGTCGACAGAATGGCACGGGCAGGCATATTGGCGTACATGTACGTCCAATATTCAATGCCGCCCTGCCATCGGGAGCCGGAGGCGCGCTCCCGCGCTGGTCGGGACCCCCGTGAGTCCGGTCGCGGGACCCGCGGACTCGATCGCCGTGGGCATCCCCGCGATTGTCTCACGGGACGGCTGAATGGAGGAAATGCCGTGTAAACAACATTTTTCCATTCTGCCTAGCAACTAGTGACGCTGATCTCTGCTCCATGTGATTGGAGCAGAGATCAGTGTTCACTAAATGAAAGCCCAGCCCCCAACAGTTAGTAACACACCCCTAGGAACACTTAACCCCTACACTGCCACCCACTGGTTAACCCCTTCACTGCCAGTGTCATTTACACAGGAATCACTGCATTTATATAGCAGTGATTGCTGTATAAATGACAATGGTCCCAAAAATGTGTCAAAAATGTCCGATGGGTCCCCCACAATGTCGCAGTCACAATAAAAATCGCTGATCGCCGCCATTACTAGTAAAAAAAAAAATAATAAAAAATTATTAATAAAAATGCTATAACACTATCCTTATTTTGTAAACGCTATAACTTTTGCGCAAACCAATCAATAATCGCTTATTGTGATTTTTTTTACCAAAAATATGTAGAAGAATACATATCGGCCTAAACTTAGGGAAAAAAATGTTTTTTTATATATTTTTGGGGGATATTTATTATAACAAAAAGTAAAAAAAAATACGTTTTTTTCAAAATTGTCGCTCTATTTTTGTTTATAGCGCAAAAAATAAAAACCGCAGGGGTGATCAAATACCACCAAAAGAAAGCTCTATTTGTGGGAAAAAAAGGACGTCAATTTTGTTTGGGAGCCACGTCGCACAACCGCGCAATTGTCAGTTAAAGCAACGCAGTGCCAAATCGCAAAAAGTGGTGTCTGGTCTTTGACCAGCAAATGGTCTGGTCTGAAAGTGGGTATACAAAGTATAAATATATAGAACTGTGTAAAAATTTTAGGCAGGTGTGAAGAAATGCTGTAAATAAAGAAAGAGAAGCCCGAAGCAAAAAAAAAAAGGAGGGGAAGGGCTGGCATGAATAGGTAGCAGGGAAAAACAGGCAGTTATAGGGTCATTAAACTTTAGTGATGGGAGTTACATACTGTAACTGGTGGGCTTCAATATCAATGAGGGGCTTCAGTGTGAAGAGGTGGGATCAGAATTGGCTTGGACAGTTGGAGATATGCCGACCAAGAAGAAGCTTCCCGCCCTCCCGCCTATTTGTGAAGTTTGGTTCTTCATATGTCATAGTGGCCTGGCGGTTGGAGTATTTGGAGGCCTTCTAAAGTAACAGCGATTATGGTTTAGTGGGCTAACCATCTGGTATGGGGTCCTTTGTAAAATTCCAACAGAGGTTTAACTGGGCAGTTGGGCTATGGAGGTATGTGTGTAGAAGGTGAGAGTTGGGATTGTCTCCGAGTCACTGTGCTGCGACCGGGGACCTGTATGTGGTTATGCAGATACAAAGCTAATTTGGGTCTCTTCGAAGATCTGCAGCCTGGTTTATTGTGTATCATTGGGATTATTATTATGTTTCTGTAAAAGTAATGTGTTTTTTTCGGTTATATATAAATGGCCGCTACAGGCAATTTTCACTCCAAAGTATGTTGACTGCTTATTCTTGTATGGTTGGGTAGCGGTGGTTTCGTGAATTGGAGAGAGGGGTGTTTTATATCTGTTTACCATAGACATGCTTTCAGAAATAGAAGCACTATTAGTTTATTTGCATCAATTAACAAAATGGAAAGTAAATGAGCAGAAGAGAAATTCAAGTCCAATGAATATTTGGTGTGACCACCCTTTGCCTTCAAAGCAGCATCAATTCATCTAGGTAGACTTGCACACAGTTTTTGTAGGAACTCATCAGGTAGGCTGTTCCAAATATCTTGGAGAACTAAGCACAGATCTTCTGTGGACGTAGGCTACCTCAAATCCTCCTAGAGCCATCTTAATGAATGGGCACACCTGGGCACTGCCTAGTGACCACCGGTGCATAAGGGGCCTAAGATCAGGGCCAGAAAAAGGGAGGTGGGAGCTGTGTTGGAGTGGGGGGGGGGGTGCAGTGGCGATTTGGACAATCATGCTGCTCTTCTTTGACAGGGTTGATTGCACTGTCACTCCTGTCAGAAGGAGCAGGAGCTGTTTTTTGCTGGAGAGAAGATTTGGCTTTCTCTATGCCTTCTGCAGGGGGCACAAGACAGCAGGCACTGAGACTGAGAACTTACCTCAATCTCAGTCTGGGGGGGCACAACTCTGCTGTATGGGGACACTGTGATAGGGGAACCTAATGTATGGAGACACTCTGATGGGGACACATGATATATGGGGACACCCTGATGGAGACACCTGATGTATGAAACATTGTGATGAGGACACCTGATGTATGGGGACATTGTGATGGGGACACTGTTATGGGGACACAATGTATGGGGACACTGTGATGGGGACACCTAATGTATGGGGACATTGTGAAGGGGACACCTGATGTATGGGGACACTGCGATAGAGACACCTGATGTATGGAACATTGTGATGGGGACACCTGATAGATGGGGACACATGATGTATGGGGACACTGCGATGTAGACACCTGATGTATGGAACATTGTGATGGGGACACCTAATAGATGAGGACACCTGATGTATTGTGATGGGGACACTGTTATGGGGACACATAATGTATGGGGACACTGCGATGGAGACACCTGATGTATGGAACATTGTGATGGGGACACCTGATGTATGGGGACATTGTGAAGGAGACACCTGATAGATGGGGACACTGTGATGGGAACACATGATGTATGGGGACACTGCGATGGAGACACCTGATGCATGGAACATTGTGATGGGGACACCTAATAGATGAGGACACCTGATGTATGGGGACATTGTGATGGGGACACTGTTATGGGGACACATAATGTATGGGGACACTGCGATGGAGACACCTGATGTATGGAACATTGTGATGGGGACACCTGATGTATGGGGACATTGTGAAGGGGACACCTGATAGATGGGGACACTGTGATGGGGACACTGTGATGGGGACACATGATGTATGGGGGCACTGCGATGGAGACACCTGATGTATGAAACATTGTGATGGGGACACCTGATGTATGGGGACACTGCGATGTAGATACCTGATGTATGAAACATTGTGATAGGGACACCTGATAGATGGGGACACATGATGTATGGGGACACTGCGATGTAGATACCTGATGTATAGAACATTGTGATTGGGACACCTGATGTATGGGGACATTGTGAAGGGGACACCTGATAGATGGGGACACTGTGATGGGGACACATGATGTATGGGGGCACTGCGATGGAGACACCTGATGTATGAAACATTGTGATGGGGACACCTGATGTATGGGGACACTGCGATGTAGATACCTGATGTATGAAACATTGTGATGGGGACACCTGATAGATGGGGACACATGATGTATGGGGACACTGCGATGTAGATACCTGATGTATGGAACATTGTGATGGGGACACCTGATGTATGGGGACCCTGTGATGGAGACACCTGATGTATGGGGACATTGTGATGAGGACACCTGATGTATGGGGACATTGTGATTGGCACGCCTGATGTATGGGGACCCTGTGATGGGGACACCTGATGTACTATGTATGGACACTGTGATGGGGACACCTGATGCAGGCTGGTAGGGGTCCCAGTGCCCAGGGGACCATGAAGCTCTTAAGATGGCACTACTATCTCCCCAGTTCCTACGTTTTTGTGCATAATTGAGTTGCTTAGCCTTGTTTCCATGTCAGAGGTATGGATTTTTGGCCACAATTCTTCCATGAAGACCACTTCTGGCCAGACTTCTCCGGACAGTAGATGAGTGTACCTGGGTCCCCACTGGTTTTCACCAGTTCTATGCTAATGGCACATCTTCTGATGTGGTAGGGAAGTAAGCCTGATGTGTAATTATCTGCTGCATTAAATTTCCTTGGCCAACTACTGCGTCTACAGTCTTCAGCGTTGCCAGTTTCTTTGGGCTTGTTCAAAAGAGCTTGAACAGCACATCTTGATACACCAGTCTGCTTTGAAATCTTTGCCTGACACAGACCTTGCTGATGCAGTATAACTATCAGCTCAGTCTTGACATGATGTAGGACCTGTGACATCAAACCGTCTTCCACACGCTCACCTTAGCAGCAGAGTTTGGCTGTTCCTCACTCAGTTTTAAGCCTCCTACACAGCTGTTTCCTTTTCAGCTAATGACTGTGTTTCAACCTACATATGAAATTGATGATCATTGGCCCCTTCTTGGTATACAGTAATTGGTTAATCATACACCTGAGTCTAATCCTACAAAATTCTCTGACTTTGTACAAGTGTAAGCCCTTGTACACAGGGTCGGAGATTCCGACAACCAAAAGCTTTGGTGTAGGAATTTGATCTGAGCATGCGTGGCACTTTGTCCAATCGGAATTCTCTACACATGATTGGAGTATGTCCAATCGGAGCATTTTGTCAGAAAATTTTACCAACAAGTTGGAAAACTTGGTCTGTCGGATACTCCGACGGAAACAGTCCGATGTAGACCACACACAGTCGGAATATCCCACAAACCGACCATGTGTACAAGGGCTAAGAATTGATGCTGGTGGTAGCCACACTAAATATTGATTTGATTTAGATTTTTCTTCTACTGGCTCACTTTGCATTTTGCAAATTGATAAAAATATACAATTTAAATAAATATTTTTAAAAGAATTTCTTCACACCTGCTTAAAAATGTTGCACGGTACTGTGTGTGGAAAAACATACAAAGTAAATAGAAGACTTAGATATAATATTCCTAGCAGAGATGAGCTTCAGGTTCAGACTAGACATGTGCAAATCATTTCGTTCTGAATTAGTTTTTTGACGAAATTCAACAAATTTGTTAGTTTGGAAATATTCGAATTAACAAAAGCCCGTTTAACGAATTTTTCCAAAAATTTAAAAAAATCAGAAGATTCAGAAATTAGAAAATTCAAAAGTTCGAAAATTTTGAAATTCGAAGATTCGGAAGTTAGAAAATCAAAAAATCAGAAAATTCGGAAATTTGAAGATTCAGAAATTCGGAAATTCGAAAATATGAAAAATAAAAAAAATTAAAATTCAGAAATGTGAAAATAAGAAGGAAAATCCAAACATTAGAAAGAACGAAAATCTGAAAATTTTAAAAACCAAGCATTCAAAAATCTGAAATAATAATATAGGACTTAGATATAATATACCAAGCAGAAATGAGCTTCAGGTTCAGACTAGACATGTGCAATTTGTTTTGTTCTGAACTTGTTTTTCAATGAAATTCAACAATTTATTCATTCGTAAATATTCAAATTAACGAAAACCCGTTTAACAAATTTTTCCGAAACTTCAAAAATCTGAAAATTCGAACATTCGGAAATTAGAAAATTGCTAAATCTGAAAATTTGGAAGTTCGAAGGATTCGGAAATTCAAAAATCAAAAAATCTGAAAATTTGGAAATTCAAAGCTGCAGAAATTTGGAAATTCGAAAATGTGAAAAATCCAAAGAAATGAAAATTCGGAAATTTGAAAATAAGAACGAGAATCCGCAAAATAGAAAACCCGAACACTCGAAAATCTGAAATAATAACTAACTAATCATACCTATTATTAACTATTAAATTATAGGTATTGGAATTTCCTTTTAAATTTGGCTGTTAGTGAACGTAAAGCCGCGTACACACGTAGCCGTCTGTCCGACGTACTTAGTCTGGCGGACTTCCCGCCAGACTGTCCGTCGGACTTTCCAAACGGGCTACTTGCCCACACACGGCACTTTTTCAGCGGACTAATACGGCGTACTAAGACCGCCGTACTATCCACCCTACTTTTGAAATGAACGGACTCGCCCACACACGCGGAGGAAAGTCCGCTCATTTCGAGCGCGTCTCCAGGTAGGTGGGGCCCGCGAAGGAGACGTCGCTGGCCCCGCCGCCTGGTATGGACTTAAAGGGGAACCCCAACGCCCCAAAAAAAATCGGCGTGGGGGTCCCCTCCGAGTCCACAACAGACCCTTGTCCGAGCACGCTACCCGGCCGGCCAGGAAAGGGGGGGGCAAGCGAGCGCCCCCCCCCGAGCCGTACCAGGCCGCGTGCCCTCAACATGGGGGGTGCCTTGGGGAAGGGGGGGCCACGCGGTCCCCCCACCCCAAAGCACCTTGTCCCCATGTTGATGAGGACAAGGGCCTCTTCCCGACAACCCTGGCCGTTGGTTGTCGGGGTCTGCGGGCGGGGGGCTTATCGGAATCCGGGAGCCCCCTTTAATAAGGGGGCCCCCGATACAGGCCCCCCCACCCTATGTGAATGAGTATGGGGTAAAATGTACCCCTACCCATTCACCTGTAAAATAAAAGTACAAAAAAAACACAACACACGAGATAAAATACTTTATTGCATGGCTACGGGGGTCTTCCGTCTTTGGGGGTCTTCTCGCCGGACTCCTCCGCTATCTTCTTGTAGCACTTTTGCTAGCAGAGGAGTCCGGCTTTCTTCCTCACCGCCGACCTCTTCTTCCGACTTCGGGGGTCTTGTCTCCCTCTTCGGTTCTTCTGCCGGGCCACCGCGCCTTCTTCTAGCTCTTTTACAGGCGGTGGCCCGGTCTTCTGTCGCCGCCGCCGCCTTCCGGGCCACCGCCTGTAAAAGAGCTATAGGAAGGCGCGGTGGCCCGGCAGAAGAACCGAAGAGGGGGACAAGACCCCCGAAGTCGGAAGAAGAGGCCGGCGGCGAGGAAGAAAGCCGGACTCCTCCGCTAGCAAAAGAGCTACAAGAAGATAGCGGAGGAGTCCGGCGAGAAGGCCCCCGAAGACGGAAGACCCCCGGAGCTGTGCAATAAAGTATTTTATCTCGTGTGTTGTGTTTTTTTTGTACTTTTATTTTACAGGTGAATGGGTAGGGGTACATTGTACCCCATACTCATTCACATAGGGTGGGGGGCCGGTATCCGGCGCCCCCTTATTAAAGGGGGCTCCCGGATTCTGATAAGCCCCCCGCCCGCAGACCCCGACAACCAACGGCCAGGGTTGTCGGGAAGAGGCCCTTGTCCTCATTAACATGGAGACAAGGTGCTTTGGGGTGGGGGGCCCGTGCGGCCCCCCCTTCCCCAAGGCACCCCCCATGTTGAGGGCACGCGGCCTGGTACGGCTCGGGGGGGGGGGGCGCTCGCTTGCCCCCCCTTTCCTGGCCGGCCGGGTAGCGTGCTCGGACAAGGGTCTGTTGTGGACTTGGGGGGGACCCCCACGCCGATTTTTTTCGCCGTTGGGGTTCCCCTTTAAGTCCATACCAGGCGGCGTCTCCTTCGCGGGCCCCGCCTACCTGGAGACCCGCTCGAAATGAGCGGACTTTTCTCCGCACGGGAAAAGTCCGCTCATTTCAAAAGTACGGCAGACTGGCATACACACGGCCGGATTGTCCGCCGAAATGAGAGTCCGGCGGGAAGATTGGAGTGCAACACGGCATTCTAAGTCCGCCGTACTTTCGGGTCAAAAAAAGTATGCCGGAGGCTACACACGGGGGGATTGTTTGGCGGACTTGAGTTTGCCGGACTTTTCCACCCGCTTGTTTGATCGTGTGTACGCGGCATAACGAATACGAATTCATCTGAAGTTGCAAATTTTCGGAAACAATGAATGGTGCATTAAAATTAATGGAATGTAATGAATTCAAATGCATCCCAAGATACAATTTATTGAACATATCTAATAAGATCTGACTATCGTACTGAAGCCTTTCATTGTATTTTAACCCCTTCCCACCATCTGTACACATAAATGTGACAGCTTTGCTGTTCTCTGCAGGAAAAACGCTCCATCGTGTGTCACCATCACTGCCATTGGCTGCTTATGACTGGAAGCCAGTGGCACAGGCTCACAATCGACACTCACCGGCCAATTTATTACACTGCTACTATTAGGTTGGACCCCCTTTTGCCTTCATTCTCCGTGGCATAGATCCAAAATGTGTTGGAAACATTCCTTTTAGAGATTTTGGTCCATAGTGACATGATAACATCACGCAGTTGCTCCGGATTTGTCGGCTGCACATCCATGATGGTAATCTCCCATTCCACTACATTCCAAAGGTCATCTATTGGATGAGATGTGGTGAGTGTGGAGGCCATTGGAGTACAGTGACCTCATTGTCCAGTGGTGAGATGATTGGAGCTTTGTGACATGGTGCATTATCCTCCTGGAAGGAGGCACCAGAAGATGGGGACACTGTAGTCATAAAGGGATGGACTTGGTCAGGAACAATACTCAGGTAGGCCAATTGGTACTAAGGGGCCCAAAGTGTGCCAAGAAAATATCCCCCACACCATTACACAACTAGTGATGGACGAACTTCCGACGGGACGTTTCGCGAACGCGAAACGCGAACGGGCACAAACGTTCGCGAAAACGACCGTTCGCCGCGGGCTCCATTGACTTCAATGGGAGGCGAATTTCGCAAACCTTTAGGTCGAATTTGCGGCCACGGGGTAATTATTAGGGGGTAGCACGTAGTCCCACCACCTGGACAATAGCATAATACATGTATGAGGTGAATTTGGGATCGATAACTACAAGCATTTTTTTTTTATTTGGGAAATTGTTCTGACAATTCAGGACTATGGAGCTAATGAAGGCAATGGAGGAGAGGGAAGGTCAGGGACCAGGGTAGGCAAACAAGAGGGTGCAGGAGATACAGAGCACTGACAGCAGCACCGTAATACAGAGCACTGACATCAGCACCGTGACATACAGCGCTGACAGCAGCTCCGTGACATACAGCGCTGACAGCAGCTCCGTGACATACAGCGCTGACAGCAGCTCCGTGACATACAGCGCTGACAGCAGCTCCGTGACATACAGCGCTGACAGCAGCTCCGTGACATACAGCGCTGACAGCAGCACCGTGACATACAGCGCTGACAGCAGCTCCGTGACATACAGCGCTGACAGCAGCTCCGTGACATACAGCGCTGACAGCAGCTCCGTGACATACAGCACTGACAGCAGCTCCGTGACATACAGCGCTGACAGCAGCTCCGTGACATACAGCGCTGACAGCAGCACCGTGACATACAGCGCTGACAGCAGCTCCGTGACATACAGCGCTGACAGCAGCTCCGTGACATACAGCGCTGACAGCAGCTCCGTGACATACAGCACTGACAGCAGCTCCGTGACATACAGCGCTGACAGCAGCTCCGTGACATACAGCGCTGACAGCAGCACCGTGACATACAGCGCTGACAGCAGCTCCGTGACATACAGCGCTGACAGCAGCTCCGTGACATACAGCGCTGACAGCAGCTCCGTGACATACAGCGCTGACAGCAGCTCCGTGACATACAGCGCTGACAGCAGCTCCGTGACATACAGCGCTGACAGCAGCTCCGTGACATACAGCGCTGACAGCAGCTCCGTGACATACAGCGCTGACAGCAGCACCGTAAGCAGCCCCAGGAGGAAGTCAGCACAGCACAGGGATGGTGTGATCCCCTCATAATAAGAACCCCCAGGAGGAAGTCAGCACAGCACAGGGATGGTGGGAGCCCCTCATAATAAGAACACCCAGGAGGAAGTCAGCACAGCACAGGGATGGTGGGAACCCCTCATAATAAGCAGCCCCAGTAGAAATATGACACCGCTCAACCTCTTCAAAGAGGAGGGTAGGGGCATATAGTACGGTGTGCTTTTTTGGGTCAGGGAAGTGAGCCAAATGAATTAAGAAGGTCTGTGTGCTTGATTCCAAAAATTGTTTATAGACATATACATGGTCTACTGATCACATGTGTTGAATTCCTCCGAGATCCATGCCTCATTCATTTTTAGAAATGTGAGGTAGTTAACACTGTGGTGAGCTAGGCGAGTACGCTTATCGGTCACAATCCCCCCTGCTGCGCTGAACGTCCTTTCGGACAGGACACTGGATGAGGGGCAAGCCAACAGTTCGATTGCAAATTGGGCAAGCTCTGGCCAGAGGTCAAGCCTGCCCACCCAGTAGTCTAGGGGTTCATCACTCCTCAGAGCGTCCACATCGGCCGTTAACCCAATGTAGTCGGACACCTGACGGTCTAGGCGTTCCCTGATGCTGGATCCGGATGACACCTGTCGATGGGTCGGCTGAAAGAATGACCTCATATCCGAAGTCACCAACACATCTTCAAACCGGCCTCTTCTTGCAGGCGCTGTTGGATTGGTACCCGCAAATCCTTCTCTGGGAGTGGGAATTGCTCCTCTGCCAGCGCACGCAAAAGCAGAATGCAGCATTTCTCGAAGCAAGGCCTGGAAGTGCTGCATTCTGACAGCCCTCTGCGACGGCGGTAACATTTCCGCCATTTTGTGTTTGTACCGGGGGTCTAAGTACGTTGCCACCCAGTACTGGTCCTTGACCCTCATGCTTTTTATACGGGGGTCCCTATTAAAACACTGGAGCATGAAGGCCCCCATTTGCACTAAAGTGGAAGCGGTGTGGTGGCCTGGCTCCTGCTCATCATCCAGGATAATGTCGTCCTCTTCATTCTCCTCTCCCCATCCTCGCACAACAGGGATCCCAGAAAGGTTTAAAGCATGCTCTTCTTGCTCCTGCTCATCCGCCCCGGCACCATCCTCCTCTGACTCCTCATCAGACTCCTGTTGTTGACTTGTCTCAGATAGAGTAGCCCCCCCTGGGAATTCATCCAGCATTGCGACTTCCTCATCTTCCCGCTCCTGCTCCTCCACAGCCTGATCAATGACACGACGCAATGCACGCTCCAGAAAGAAGGCATAAGGTACCATGTCACTGATGGCGCCATGGCTGCGACTGACCAGTTTGGTGATCTCCTCAAATGGCCGCAGAAGTCTGCATGTGTCGCGCATGAGCAGCCACTGGCGCGGTGAAAAAAAACCCAGCTCCCCAGAACCGTTTCTTTCGCAGAGTTCATACAGGTAGACGTTAACTGCACGTTTCTGCTGGAGCAGCCTATCAAGCATATAGAAGGTTGAGTTCCATCGCGTCGGGCAATCGCAAATAAGACGTCTGACCGGCAGATGGTGTCGCCGCTGAATGTCAGCAAGGCGAGCCATGGCCGTGTAAGATCTTCTGAAATGGGCCGAGATTTTCCTTGCCTGCCGCAAGATGTCCTGGACCCCAGGGTATTTGACAAGGAATCGCTGCACGACCAAGTTTAAGACGTGTGCCATGCACGGCACGTGCGTGATTTTGCCCTGTTTCAATGCGCTAAGCAGATTGGCACCGTTGTCACACACCACTTTACCAACTGTCAAATTGAGCGGTGTTAGCCACTCATCTGCCTGTGAACGCAAAGCTGAAAGGAGTGCCGGGCCAGTGTGGCTCTTTGCTTCCAGGCACAACAGACGCAGCACGGCATGGCAACGTCTCACCTGGCATGTGGAATAGGTTCTGGGGAGCTTGGGCGGTGCAGTGGAAGAGACGCTAGCAGCGGAAAAGGAGGAGGCAGCTGAGGAGGAGAGGGAGGAGGATGGAGTAGGAGGAGGAGAAGAAGAGTCAGGCCTGCATGCAATCCGTGGCGGTAAAACCAAATCTACACGGGTGCCACGGGTTACATGCTTGACGGCCGTCAGAAGGTTCACCCAGTGGGCAGTAAAACTGATATACCTTCCCTGCCCGTGTTTGCTAGACCACGTGTCTGTGGTCAGATGTATCTTGGCACCGACACTGTGTGCCAGAGATACATTCACTTGCCGCTGAACATGGCCATATAGCTCTGGGATGCCCTTCTCTGAGAAATACTTCCTTCCTGGGACCTTCCATTGTGGTGTTCCAATGGCCACAAATTTGCGAAAGGCCTCCGAGTCCACCAGTTTATATGGCAGTAGTTGGCGGGCTATGAGTTCTGACAAGCCAGCCGCCAACCGTTGGGCAAGAGGGTTATCCGGCGTCATCATTTTTTTACGCTCAAACATTAGGCCCACGGAAGCCTGCCTTTTTGCAGAAAAATGTGAGCTTGGCGTGATGGAAGGTGGAGTGGAGGACAATTGTGAGGAGAGAGGAGAAGGAGAAGTAGAAGACGAGGCTGGACGGTGAGAGCCTGCAGTGTGGCTTTGTGTGTTCCGTTGCTCCCACTGGGCTCGGTGATGGCTGCTCATGTGCCTTCTTAAGGCGGTCGTCCCTAGGTGAGTATTGGGCTTACCGCGACTAACGCGTTGACTGCAAAGATTGCAGATGGCAACGCTATTGTCAGCAGCGGACACGTTAAAAAAAGCCCACACTGCGGAGCCATGTGCCGGTGTCCTGGGAGCGCCAGATGTGACCGTACATGGTCGATGACTCGCTCCTGATACATTTGCAGTCTGCTTTGTCCCTGCTGTGCAATGTAAGTCATTGCTGCTTCTCCTCCCTATCTGCTGGTCCATATCTCCCTCTGAACTCCCCTCCTCTTCCTCTCTTGTGGGCACCCACGTGACATCACTAGACACGTCATCATCAACGTCACCTTCCCCACCGCTATAAGTAGAGTAGGCAGCAACACCGGGGACCAACCTCCTCCTTGGGCTGATCTGGGTACTGGCGTCAGACTGCTGAGTAGCGCTTGTTGCTACCTCCTCTTCCTGATCCAATACCAAGAGTGGCTGCGCATCAGAAATGTCCTCTTGATATGGATCGGAAAATAATTCCAGTGACTCAAGCGGAAGGTATGTGGTGGTGGTGGTGGTGGTCGTGTTGTTGGTGGTAGTGTCTTTGGGGGTGCACATAGCAGAGAGTGAAGAAGAGGGTGCAGATCGAGAGGATGAGGAGGGTGCAGAAGAGTAAGGCTGAGCGAGCCACTCAACCAAGTCTGGTGCATCCTTTAAAGTAATTGAACGCACCTTCTGCAACTTCCCACTTTGGCTCAAGCCTGTTGCTCCTGCCCTACCCCTACCACCCCTGCGGAAGGGCCTGCCTCTTCCTCTGCATGTCATTTTTTAAATGACCCTGTGACAAAACTCTTAGTCCCTATACCGCTGAAGGACTGCTGCAGTATAGGTGAGCGGTCAGCAGTGGTGCACGTCAACCCTATCTATTGTGGACCTATAGCGGTCCTTACAGAACAGCAGACTGTACCGCACTCAAGCCTATGTACCGTAGCACCCTATACCAAGTTACCAGTCCTTATAAGAACTTTTGTGGACCAAGCAGGTTGTGTATTAGTGTTTAGCAGACTGTACGTCAGTCCCTATACCGCTGAAGGACTGCTGCAGTATAGGGCAGCGGTCAGCAGTGGTGCACGTCAACCCTATCTATTGTGGACCTATAGCGGTCCTTACAGAACAGCAGACTGTACCGCACTCAAGCCTATGTACCGTAGCACCCTATACCAAGTTACCAGTCCTTATAAGAACTTTTGTGGACCAAGCAGGTTGTGTATTAGTGTTTAGCAGACTGTACGTCAGTCCCTATACCGCTGAAGGACTGCTGCAGTATAGGGCAGCGGTCAGCAGTGGTGCACGTCAACCCTATCTATTGTGGACCGATAGCGGTCCTTACAGAACAGCAGACTGTACCGCACTCAAGCCTATGTACCGTAGCACCCTATACCAAGTTACCAGTCCTTATAAAAACTTTTGTGGACCAAGCAGGTTGTGTGTTAGTGATTAGCAGACTGTACGTCAGTCCCTATACCAATGAAGGACTGCTGCAGTATAGGGCAGCGGTCAGCAGTAGTGCACGGCAACCCTATGTATTGTGGACCGATAGCGGTCCTTACAGAACAGCAGACTGTAACGCACTCAGGCCTATGTACCGTAGCACCCTATACCAAGTTACCAGTCCTTATAAGAACTTTTGTGGACCAAGCAGGTTGTGTGTTAGTGATTAGCAGACTGTACGTCAGTCCCTATACCAATGAAGGACTGCTGCAGTATAGGGCAGCGGTCAGCAGTAGTGCACGTCAACCCTATGTATTGTGGACCGATAGCGGTCCTTACAGAACAGCAGACTGTACTGCACTCAGGCCTATGTACCGTAGCACCCTATACCAAGTTACCAGTCCTTATAAAAACTTTTGTGGACCAAGCAGGTTGTGTGTTAGTGATTAGCAGACTGTACGTCAGTCCCTATACCAATGAAGGACTGCTGCAGTATAGGGCAGCGGTCAGCAGTAGTGCACGGCAACCCTATGTATTGTGGACCGATAGCGGTCCTTACAGAACAGCAGACTGTACTGCACTCAGGCCTATGTACCGTAGCACCCTATACCAAGTTACCAGTCCTTATAAGAACTTTTGTGGACCAAGCAGGTTGTGTGTTAGTGATTAGCAGACTGTACGTCAGTCCCTATACCAATGAAGGACTGCTGCAGTATAGGGCAGCGGTCAGCAGTAGTGCACGGCAACCCTATGTATTGTGGACCGATAGCGGTCCTTACAGAACAGCAGACTGTAACGCACTCAGGCCTATGTACCGTAGCACCCTATACCAAGTTACCAGTCCTTATAAGAACTTTTGTGGACCAAGCAGGTTGTGTGTTAGTGATTAGCAGACTGTACGTCAGTCCCTATACCAATGAAGGACTGCTGCAGTATAGGGCAGCGGTCAGCAGTAGTGCACGGCAACCCTATGTATTGTGGACCGATAGCGGTCCTTACAGAACAGCAGACTGTAACGCACTCAGGCCTATGTACCGTAGCACCCTATACCAAGTTACCAGTCCTTATAAGAACTTTTGTGGACCAAGCAGGTTGTGTGTTAGTGATTAGCAGACTGTACGTCAGTCCCTATACCAATGAAGGACTGCTGCAGTATAGGGCAGCGGTCAGCAGTAGTGCACGTCAACCCTATGTATTGTGGACCGATAGCGGTCCTTACAGAACAGCAGACTGTACTGCACTCAGGCCTATGTACCGTAGCACCCTATACCAAGTTACCAGTCCTTATAAAAACTTTTGTGGACCAAGCAGGTTGTGTGTTAGTGATTAGCAGACTGTACGTCAGTCCCTATACCGCTGAAGGACTGCTGCAGTATAGGGCAGCGGTCAGCAGTAGTGCACGGCAACCCTATGTATTGTGGACCGATAGCGGTCCTTACAGAACAGCAGACTGTAACGCACTCAGGCCTATGTACCGTAGCACCCTATACCAAGTTACCAGTCCTTATAAGAACTTTTGTGGACCAAGCAGGTTGTGTGTTAGTGATTAGCAGACTGTACGTCAGTCCCTATACCAATGAAGGACTGCTGCAGTATAGGGCAGCGGTCAGCAGTAGTGCACGGCAACCCTATGTATTGTGGACCGATAGCGGTCCTTACAGAACAGCAGACTGTAACGCACTCAGGCCTATGTACCGTAGCACCCTATACCAAGTTACCAGTCCTTATAAGAACTTTTGTGGACCAAGCAGGTTGTGTGTTAGTGATTAGCAGACTGTACGTCAGTCCCTATACCAATGAAGGACTGCTGCAGTATAGGGCAGCGGTCAGCAGTAGTGCACGGCAACCCTATGTATTGTGGACCGATAGCGGTCCTTACAGAACAGCAGACTGTAACGCACTCAGGCCTATGTACCGTAGCACCCTATACCAAGTTACCAGTCCTTATAAGAACTTTTGTGGACCAAGCAGGTTGTGTGTTAGTGATTAGCAGACTGTACGTCAGTCCCTATACCAATGAAGGACTGCTGCAGTATAGGGCAGCGGTCAGCAGTAGTGCACGGCAACCCTATGTATTGTGGACCGATAGCGGTCCTTACAGAACAGCAGACTGTACTGCACTCAGGCCTATGTACCGTAGCACCCTATACCAAGTTACCAGTCCTTATAAGAACTTTTGTGGACCAAGCAGGTTGTGTGTTAGTGTTTAGCAGACTGTGCGTCAGTCCCTATACCGCTGAAGGACTGCTGCAGTATAGGGCAGCGGTCAGCAGTAGTGCACGGCAACCCTATGTATTGTGGACCGATAGCGGTCCTTACAGAACAGCAGACTGTAACGCACTCAGGCCTATGTACCGTAGCACCCTATACCAAGTTACCAGTCCTTATAAGAACTTTTGTGGACCAAGCAGGTTGTGTGTTAGTGATTAGCAGACTGTACGTCAGTCCCTATACCAATGAAGGACTGCTGCAGTATAGGGCAGCGGTCAGCAGTAGTGCACGGCAACCCTATGTATTGTGGACCGATAGCGGTCCTTACAGAACAGCAGACTGTAACGCACTCAGGCCTATGTACCGTAGCACCCTATACCAAGTTACCAGTCCTTATAAGAACTTTTGTGGACCAAGCAGGTTGTGTGTTAGTGATTAGCAGACTGTACGTCAGTCCCTATACCAATGAAGGACTGCTGCAGTATAGGGCAGCGGTCAGCAGTAGTGCACGGCAACCCTATGTATTGTGGACCGATAGCGGTCCTTACAGAACAGCAGACTGTAACGCACTCAGGCCTATGTACCGTAGCACCCTATACCAAGTTACCAGTCCTTATAAGAACTTTTGTGGACCAAGCAGGTTGTGTGTTAGTGTTTAGCAGACTGTGCGTCAGTCCCTATACCGCTGAAGGACTGCTGCAGTATAGGGCAGCGGTCAGCAGTAGTGCACGTCAACCCTATGTATTGTGGACCGATAGCGGTCCTTACAGAACAGCAGACTGTAACGCACTCAGGCCTATGTACCGTAGCACCCTATACCAAGTTACCAGTCCTTATAAGAACTTTTGTGGACCAAGCAGGTTGTGTATTAGTGTTTAGCAGACTGTGCGTCAGTCCCTATACCGCTGAAGGACTGCTGCAGTATAGGGCAGCGGTCAGCAGTAGTGCACGGCAACCCTATCTATTGTGGACCGATAGCGGTCCTTACAGAACAGCAGACTGTACCGCACCCAAGCCTATGTACCGTAGCACCCTAGACAGACCAAGTTACCAGTCCTTATAAGAACTTTTGTGGAACAAGTGAGTTGTGAATAATTAGCAGACTGCAGCAGAAGGGCAGCAGTCAAGTATAATATTCTTTCTATATTTGGAAGAAAGAATATTATACGTGTACAAGCCTATTACCGTACCACTGATACCAGTCCTGAAAAGAACCTTTGTGGAACTAATAGTAACAGCAAGTCTTTAAAATTATCCTCACTGCCTGACACACTGCTTCCTGCCTGTCCCTATACAAATTGGCAAAAAAGAGTAGGCTGGAACGATTAGCTGGAACAGCTCTTTTGTGGACCTGATAGTAACAGCTAATGATGATGATGATGATGATGATGAAGAAAGACTAATCTGGCTGAGCTGTCCCTAAAATAGCAGCATACAGCGCTCTGTCCCTTTATCTAAACTGACAAAAGAAACTCAGGCTGCTGACCTAACACCTATACCAGTCCTGAAAAGAACTTTTGTGTACCAAATAGCTAGCGTTTTCTCTGTCCCTACTCCACACAGGATCCTTTCCCTACAGTGACAGAAGAAAGAATGTAAAATGGCCACCGGATCGGGTGTATTTATAGGTTAGGGGGAATGTCCAAGTGTCCATGAGCTGTCATGTCTCAATTGGTTGTCCTGTAACACATGATAAACGTGTCACGAAAGGTTAAAGTTCTTGTATACATTAAACACGTAAGTCCGCCGGGGCGAACGACGGAAAAAGGCGTTCGAACCCGCGGACGGCGAAAGTCGGAAATTCGCCGCGAAACGACCGCCGGGCGAACCGTTCGGCCATCACTATACACAACCACCAGCCTGAACCGGTGATACGAGGCAGGATGGATCCATGCTTTCATGTTGTTTACACCAATTTCTGACGAGACCATCTGAAGGACACAGTTGAAATGGAGACTCATCAGACTAGGCAACGTTTTTCCAATCTTCTATTGTCCAATTTTGGTGATCCCATGCCAATTGTAGTCTCAGTTTCCTGTTCTTAGCTGACAGGAGTGACACCCAGTGTGGTCTTCTGTTCTTCAAGGTTGGATGTGTTGTGAGTTCAGAGATGGTATTCGGCATACCTTGGGTATAACGAGAGGTTATTTGAGTTACTGTTGCCTTGCTATCACCTGGAACCAGTCTGCCCATTCTCCTCTGATTGCTGTGCTTTATGCACTAGGCCTTCCTTTCTGTATTCTCCTCTGACCTCTGACAACAACAAGGAATTTTCCTCCACACAGCGGCTTCTCACTGGATATTTTCTCTTTTTTTCCCATCATTCTCTGTAAACCCAAGAGACAGTTGTATGGGAAAATCCCAGTAGATCAGCAGTTTTCGAAATACTCAGTCCAGTCTGGCACCAACAACCATGCCACGTTCAAAGTCACCTAAATCCCCTTCCTTCCCCATTCCGATGCTTGGTTTGAATTTCAGCAAGTCATCTTCACCATGTCTAGATCCCTAAATGCGTTGAGTTGCTGCCATGTGATTGGCTGATTAGCAATTTGTGTTACCGAGCAATTGAACAGGTGTACCCAATAAAGTGTCTGGTGAGTGTGCACTACAATTGGAATGATACAGAGCAGATTAGCGTGGCCTCTGTGCAAGGATTCCATGCAAATTGGTGAAGCGTTCCGTGTTTTTCTTCATCTCTCTTTTCTTTCCCTCCACACAGAGACCCCTTGCCGACCTCACTTTCTTTTATAATGAATACATCTGGATCACTAAGCTTGCAACAGCATCTCATTTTTCTGAATATATACTTATTACGATGTTGATCATAGTAACTTGTCTTTTTCTGCTTAAAGACCTTACATTATGATAGCGTGTGGATCTCAGTCATTCGTGAGCGATTCTCAAAGCGTTTCTTCTCAAACCGCAAACAACTGGCATATATTTCCTTCCTTTATGATATGATCTGAATCACCATGTAACACCCTCCTAGTTAGGTTGCTAGGATATTAGGTCAACGTGGTTCTATTTTTCTGCTCATTAATCAGTGGAGCAGTTGTTGAATTTTCCTTTGGTTTTGTTCTGGATCTCACAGGCTGCAGGTTTAATTGCTCTTCCGTGTTTTCCAGAGGCTTCTGGAACATAGAGGGTTGAGCAAGGCAAATGGGCAGCCTGAATATTTAGTGTGCTCTAGGCAATCCCTGGGTAGTTATGCCCAGTAGGTGGCTGAAGAGGTATATAAATAGTCTTTGAACAGCAGAGGCTCTCTTTTCTCAATGTTGGAGGAGGGAATCCACCTGTTTGGGTGGGGGTGGCTACCAGTGGCGGCTGGTGGAAAAAAAAAAGAGTATACCACCCCCACCATTGGTCAGTCAGTCAGTCGGTAGCACTTACCCCATCACCGGTGGCTTTCCCCTGCTCGTCGACGGCCTTCCGTTCTCCTGCTCTACATCACCGCCGGCTTCCCGTTCTCTTGCTCTCCGCGATAGTGGCTTCCGTTTTCTCCCTCCTCCTTGGTGGGCAATCGGGAGTCTTCTCTTCTTCGGCCAATTGGAAAACAGGTCTCACACCCACTTCTGATTGGCCAGATTGAAGATCATTGTTGCAACAGTGAATATTCATTCTCTGTTGTAACACACCTGGGTGGGCTCCGGTCGCACGCTTTGTGACCCGAGCCCACCCTATTTTGAAGCCTATTAGAGCCTCTGTCTCTAATCAGGTGCTTCAAAAAAATCCCCTGCCGCTGTAATTCATGCGCCCCAAAAGGGGCCAGATGCATGAATAGGGGGTGGCCGCAGCAGCCATGGATAGATTCATGCTATGCATGAATCTATCCATTACCATTTCGGGGGGTTGCCTGGAGCGAGGGGATTGGGCCCAGGCACCCCTAATGGATGGGCCACCACTGGTGGCTACCCCCACCTGCAGCAGCTTTCGGATCCCAGCTATTATTCATCGAGGTTCCAGCTGTGACATAGCTAGGCGTCTTATTTCTAAACATCTTATTTCTAAAGATATTCAGAAAATCTGGGGTATCCCATATCACCCTGTCTTTGTCCTCCTCACCTGGTTGCCCCCACACACGCTTCACACCATCTGACACCAAATAAGTTTATCTTGGTCTCATCAGACCACAGGACACGGTTCCAGTAATCCATGTCCTTAGTCTGCTGGTCTTCAGCAAACTGTTTGCAGACTTTCTTGTGCATTATCTTTAGAAGAGGCTTCCTTCTGGGATGACAGCCATGTAGACCAATTTGATGCAGTGTGCGGCGTATGGTCTGAGCACTGACAGGCTGACCCCCCCACCCCTACAACCTCTGCAGCAATGCTGGCAGCACTCATACCTCTATTTCCCAAAGACAACCTCTGGATATGACGCTGAGCATGTGACCTCAACTTCTTTGGTGGGCCATGGCGAGGCCTGTTCTGAGTGGAACCTGTCCTGTTAAACCGCTGTATGGTCTTGGCCACTGTGTTGCAGCTCAGTTTCAGGGTCTTGGCAATCTTCTTCTTAATCTCCTAGGCCATCTTTATGTAGAGCAACAATTCTTTTTTTCAGATCCTCAGAGAGTTCTTTGCCATGAGGTGCCATGTTGGACTTCCAGTGACCAGCATGAGAGAGTGAGAGCGATAACACCAAATTTAACACACCTGCTCCCCATTCACACCTGAGACCTTGTAACACTAACGAGTCACATGACACCGGGAAGGTAAAACGGCTAATTGGGCCCAATTTGGACATTTTCACTTAGGGGTGTACCCACTTTTGTTGCTAGCGGTTTTAAACATGAATGGCTGTGTGTTGAGTTATTTTGAGGGGACAACAAATTGACACTGTTATACAAGCTGTACACTCACTACTTTACATTGTAGACAAGTGTCATTTCTTCAGTGCTGTCACATGAAACGTTAGAAGAAAATATTTACAAAAATGTGAGGGGTGTACTTACTTTTGTGAGATACTGTAGCTCTGCAGAGAGTATAGGCTCAAAGCTCATGACGCCTTTGTGGGTAACATAGGTTACATGTTTGTGGGTAGTATACAGTATGTATACAAAGTATAAATATACAGTACTGTGTAGAAATTTTAGGCAGGTGTGAAGAAATGCTGTAAATAAAGAAAGAGAAGCCCGAAGCAAAAAAAAAAAAAAAAGGGGGGGGGGGAAGGGCTGGCATGAGTAGGTAGCAGGGGAAAAACAGGCAGTTATAGGGTCATTAAAATTTAGTGATGGGAGTTACATACTGTAACTGGTGGGCTTCAATATCAATGAGGGGCTTCAGTGTGAAGAGGTGGGCTTCAATATCAATGAGGGGCTTCAGTGTGAAGAGGTGGGATCAGAATTGGCTTGGACAGTTGGAGATATGCCGACCAAGAAGAAGCTTCCCGCCCTCCCGCCTATTTATTAAGTTTGGTTCTTCATATGTCATAGTGGCCTGGCGGTTGGAGTCTTTGGAGGCCTTCTAAAGTAACAGTGATTATGGTATAGTGGGCTAACCATCTGGCATGGGGTCCTTTGTAAAATTCCAGTTAACAGAGGTTTAACTGGGCAGTTGGGCTATGGAGGTATGTGGATAGAAGGTGAGAGTTGGGATTGTCTCCGAGTCGGTGTTTTTGCGACCGGGGACCTGTATGTGGTTATGCACATACAAAGCTAATTTGGGTCTCTTCGAAGATCTGCAGCCTGGTTTATTGTGTATCATTGGGATTATTATTATGTTTCTGTAAAAATAATGTGTTTCTTTTGGTTATATATAAATAGCCGCTACAGGCAATTTTCACTCCACAGTATGTTGTCTGCTTATTCTTGTATGGTTGGGTAGCGGTGGTTTAGTGAATTGGAGAGAGGGGTGTTTTATATCTGTTTACCATAGACATGCTTTCAGAAATAGAAGCACTATTAGCTTATTTGCATCAATTAACGCAATGGAAAGTAAATGAGCAGAAGAGAAATTCAAATCCAATGAATATTCGGTGTGACCACCCTTTGCCTTCAAAGCAGCATCAATTCTTCTAGGTCAGTGATGGCGAACCTTGGCACCCCAGATGTTTTGGAACTACATTTCCCATGATGCTCAACTACACTGCAGAGTGCATGAGCATCATGGGAAATGTAGTTTCAAAACATCTGGAGTGCCAAGGTTCGCCATCACTGTTCTAGGTAGACTTGGCCCCCATACACACTATAAGATTTTCTGCTGAGTTTTTCTTTCAGATTTACCAAAACCATGTAGTAGAAGGGCCTGCCTGATTGCATACACATTGAAACTCCTAAGGTTTGACCTCATATTATATGGTTTTGGTAAATCTGAAGGAAAAACTCATCAGAAAAACTGATAGTTTGTACGGGGCTTTACACGCAGTTTTTGTAGGAACTCGTCAGGTAGGTTGTTCCAAATATCTTGGAGAACTAAGCACAGATCTTCTGTGGACGTAGGCTACCTCAAATCCTCCTAGGGCCATCTTAACGAATGGGCACACCTGGGCACTGTCTAGTGACCACAGGTGCATAAGGGGCCCAAGATCAGGGCCAGAAAAAGGGAGGTGGGAGCTGTGTTGGAGTGGGGGGGGGGGGGGTGCAGTGGCGATTTGGACAATCATGCTGCTCTTCTTTGACAGGGTTGATTGCACTGTCACTCCTGTCAGAAGGAGCAGGAGCTGTTTTTTGCTGGAGAGAAGATTTGGCTTTCTCTATGCCTTCTGCAGGGGGTACAAGACAGCAGGCACTGAGACTGAGAGCTTACCTCAATCTCAGTCTGGGGGGGGCACAACTCTGCTGTATGGGCACATTTTGATGAGGGAACATGATGTAAGGGGACACTCTGATGGGGGAACCTAATGTATGGAGACACTCTGATGGGGACACATGATATATGGGGACACCCTAATGGAGACACCTGATGTATGAAACATTGTGATGGGGACACCTAATAGATGAGGACACCTGATGTATGGGGACATTGTGATGGGGACACTGTTATGGGGACAGATAATGTATGGGGACACTGCGATGGAGACACCTGATGTATGGGGACATTGTGAAAGGGGACACCTGATAGATGGGTACACTGTGATGGAGACACATGATGTATGGGGACACTGCGATGGAGACACCTGATGTATGGAACATTGTGATGGGGACACCTGATAGATGGGAACACATGATGTATGGGGACACTGTGATAGAGACACCTGATGTATGGAACATTGTGATGGGGACACCTGATAGATGGGAACACATGATGTATGGGGACACTGTGATAGAGACACCTGATGTATGGAACATTGTGATGGGGACACCTGATAGATGGGGACATATGATGTATGGGGACACTGCGATGTAGACACCTGATGTATGGAACATTGTGATGGGGACACCTGATAGATGGGAACACATGATGTATGGGGACACTGTGATGGAGACACATGATGTATGGGGACACTGCGATGGAGACACCTGATGTATGGAACATTGTGATGGAACACCTGATAGATGGGGACATATTATATATGGGGACACTGCAATGTAGACACCTGATGTATGGAACATTGTGATGGGGACACATGATAGATGGGGACACATGATGTATGGGGACACTGCAATGTAGACACCTGATGTATGGAACATTGTGATGGGGACACCCAGGGCCGGACTGGGAATAAAAACCAGCCCTGGAAAAAATTTCATACCAGCCCCACAGCATAACGTCATTATTTCCTTGTTCATGAAAGCAAAAACCATACATTTTAAAGCACATTTGATAAAGAATGTATTATATATAGATATGATATTACACAGGGCTTTTATATATATATATTATGCATATGCATGCAAATTCCACTTAAAAGTGGTAAGTGGTCAATCATCCTGGGGGGAACTCAGAACATGGGGGGGGACCACCTTCCGCAGAAATACATTAAGGTAAGGGGGGGTGGGTTACTAATATAAGGGGGAAACCCTTTATATCAGTGCCCCCTTACATTATCGTATTAACTCCCCCCTTACATCAGTGACCCCCCCCCCTTCAGACTGGCCTGGCGGTGCTTTCACTGACCTCCTCTCAGGTGCACTGTGCAGGGCTCAGTCAGTCGGCTCCAGCTTGGTGGCTCTGGTTTTATCCTATAGTCTCCTGTCCACAGTCCACACAAGTCTGACTTCTCCCATGACCCCCATCCCGGCGGCGCTCCCACTCTTGACTCCTCTCCAGACTCCCTCAGAGACTGCAGACATGCTACAGGAGATGGACAGAGACTGCAGACTTGATGCAAGAGCTCAATGCAGCCTCACCAGTGCCCATCAATGCAGCCTCATTTTGCCCACCAAATGCACCTTTACTCTGCCCGTGAATGTTGTCTCACTGTGCCCACAAATGCGGCTTCACTGTGCCCACCATTGCAGCCTCATTGTGCCCACTAATGCAGCCTCACTGTGCCCATCAAATGCAGCTTTACTCTGCTGTGAATGCAGTCTCACTGTGCCAATGAATGCAGCCTCACTATGCCCATGAATGCAGCCCCTCCTGTGCCCCATGTCCCAGTCTGCAGTCCCTGTCTGTGGGAAGGTGTGTTGTTGATGTTCGGTACGGTACCTTGCATGCCAGCAGGATATCCATGACGGCCAGCAGCAGGCAGGGTCTGTTCTCATTTTGGATGGGGACGGTGCTCCTTCCAGAGGATCTGTTTGCTGTGAGAAGGAGTGGTCCCTGGCCACCTGCACCTTCAGCTGTCCTGGAGAGTACTGGGGGTGAGAAAGAATGGGGAAGAGCACTGAGGGGAGAGCACTGGGGGGGAGCGGGGGGAAGAGCACTGGGAGGAGAGCACTGGGGTGGGGGCTGGAGAGTGATGGGGAGAGCTGGAGAGTACTGGGGGTGAGAAAGAATGGGGGAGAGCACTGAGGGGAGAGCACTGGGGGGGAGCGGGGGGAAGAGCACTGGGAGGAGAGCACTGGGGTGGGGGCTGGAGAGTGATGGGGAGAGCTGGAGAGTACTGGGGGTGAGAAAGAATGGGGGAGAGCACTGAGGGGGAGAGCACTGGGGGGAGCGGGGGGAGAGCACTGGGGGGAGCGGGGGGAAGAGCACTGAGGGGAGAGCACTGGGGGGAGCAGGGGAAGAGCACTGAGGGGAGAGCCCCTGGGAGGAGAGCACTGAGGAGGAAGAGCACTGAGGGGGGAGAGCACTGAGGGGGGAGAGCACTGAGGGGGGGAGAGCACTGAGAGGGGGAGAGAACTGAGGGAGAAGAGCACTGGGGGGAGAGAGCACTGGGGGGAGAGCGCACTGGGGGGAGAGCGCACTGGGGGGGAGCACTGTGGGGAGAGAGGGGGGAAGAGCACTGAGGGGTAAGAGCACTGAGGGGGTAAGAGCATTGGGGGGGAGAGCACTGGGGGAAGAGCACTGAGGAGAGAGCACTGGGGGGTAAAAGCACTGAGTGGGGAGAGCACTGGGGAGAGAGGGGGAAGAGCACTGAGGGGAGAGCACTGGGGGGTAAAAGCACTGGGGGGGAAGAGCACTGGGGAGAGAGGGGGAAGAGCACTGAGGGGAGAGCACTGGGGGAAGAGCACTGAGGGGAGAGCACTGGGGGAAGAGCACTGAGGGGAGAGCACTGGGGGGGGGGGGGAGCACTGGGGATAGAGGGGGAAGAGCACTGAGGGGAGAGCACTGGGGGGGGGGGTAAGAGCACTGAGGGGAGTGGAGAGCAGGGGGGGCAGGAGAGTGTGGTGGGGGAGCAGAGCACTGGGGGGGGGCAGGGAGCACAAGGTGAAGGGGGGGCAGTAAAATAAGTTGGATAGGAGGATTGAGGGGGGGGCTGCATATAGAGGAAATGATCTTTCTATATTCCTCCATGCAGCCGCTGAATGCTTGATTCTCTTCCTCTCACATCTGCAAGCATTCGGCAGCTGCATGGAGGAATATAGAAAGATAATTTCCTCTATATGCAGCCCCACGGCGATCCTTCTATCCAGGCACACAGAGCGGGCTGCACAGGTGACATATTTCCTTCTATGGATCACACAGTGCGGGCTGGCTGTGGCTGTGTGTTCGGCCGCCGCGATGTAACACAGCCCCGCCCCCCCAGACCTGCTCGTATGATAGTAGATAGAATCAAAGCTCTGTCTATCATACGAGCAGGTCTGGGGGGGGGGGGCTGTGTTACATCGCGGCGGCCGAACACACAGCCACAGCCAGCCCGCACTGTGTGATCCATATAGGAGGAGAGAGCGGAGCAATGTAGCCGCAACCAAAAGCGGCCCCAGGGCAGGCGGCCTACCGGGAAATCTCCCGGTATCCCGGTAGGCCAGTCCGGCCCTGGGGACACCTAATAAATGAGGACACCTGATGTATTGTGATGGGGACACTGTTATGGGGACACATAATGTATGGGGACACTGCAATGGAGACACCTGATGTATGGAACATTGTGATGGGGACACCTGATGTATGGGGACATTGTGAAGGGGACACCTGATAGATGGGGACACATGATGTATGGGGACACTGCGATGGAGACACCTGATGTATGGAACATTGTGATGGGGACACCTAATAGATGAGGACACCTGATGTATGGGAACATTGTGATGGGGACACTGTTATGGGGACACATAATGTATGGGGACACTGCGATGGAGACACCTGATGTATGGAACATTGTGATGGGGACACCTGATGTATGGGGACATTGTGAAGGGGACACCTGATAGATGGAGACACATGATGTATGGGGACACTGCGATGGAGACACCTGATGTATGAAACATTGTGATGGGGACACCTGATAGATGGGGACACATGATGTATGGAACATTGTGATGGGGATACATGATGTATGGGGACACTGCGATGTAGACACCTGATGTATGGAACATTGTGATGGGGACACCTGATGTATGGGGACACTGCGATGTAGATACCTGATGTATGAAACATTGTGATGGGGACACCTGATAGATGGGGACACATGATGTATGGGGACACTGCGATGTAGACACCTGATGTATGGAACATTGTGATGGGACACCTGATGTATGGGGACACTGCGATGTAGATACCTGATGTATGAAACATTGTGATGGGGACACCTGATAGATGGGGACACATGATGTATGGGGACACTGCGATGTAGATACCTGATGTATGAAACATTGTGATGGGGACACCTGATAGATGGGGACACATGATGTATGGGGACACTGCGATGTAGATACCTGATGTATGGAACATTGTGATGGGGACACCTGATGTATGGGGACATTGTGATGAGGACATTGTGATTGGCACGCCTGATGTATGGGGACCCTGTGATGGGGACACCTGATGTACTATGTATGGACACTGTGATGGGGACACCTGATGCAGGCTGGTAGGGGTCCCAGTGCCCAGGGGACCATGAAGCTCTTAAGATGGCACTACTATCTCCCCAGTTCCTACGTTTTTGTGCATAATTGAGTTGCTTAGCCTTGTTTCCATGTCAGAGGTATGGATTTTTGGCCACAATTCTTCCATGAAGACCACTTCTGGCCAGACTTCTCCGGACAGTAGATGAGTGTACCTGGGTCCCCACTGGTTTTCACCAGTTCTATGCTAATGGCACATCTTCTGATGTGGTAGGGAAGTAAGCCTGATGTGTAATTATCTGCTGCATTAAATTTCCTTGGCCAACCACTGCGTCTACAGTCTTCAGCCTTGCCAGTTTCTTTGGGCTTGTTCAAAAGAGCTTGAACAGCACATCTTGATACACCAGTCTGCTTTGAAATCTTTCCCTGACACAGACCTTGCTGATGCAGTATAACTATCTTGTGCTCAGTCTTGAAATGATGTAGGACCTGTGACATCAAACCGTCTTCCACACGCTCACCTTAGCAGCAGAGTTTGGCTGTTCCTCACTCAGTTTTAAGCCTCCTACACAGCTGTTTCCTTTTCAGCTAATGACTGTGTTTCAACCTACATATGAAATTGATGATCATTGGCCCCTTCTTGGTATACAGTAATTGGTTAATCATACACCTGAGTCTAATCCTACAAAATTCCCTGACTTTGTACAAGTGTAAGCCCTTGTACACAGGGTCGGAGATTCCGACAACCAAAAGCTTTGGTGTAGGAATTTGATCTGAGCATGCGTGGCACTTTGTCCGATCGGAATTCTCTACACATGATTGGAGTATGTCCGATCGGAGCATTTTGTCAGAAAATTTTACCAACAAGTTGGAAAACTTGGTCTGTCGGATACTCCGACGGAAACAGTCCGATGTAGACCACACACAGTCGGAATATCCCACAAACCGACCGTGTGTACAAGGGCTAAGAATTGATGCTGGTGGTAGCCACACTAAATATTGATTTGATTTAGATTTTTCTTCTACTGGCTCACTTTGCATTTTGCAAATTGATAAAAATATACAATTTAAATAAATATTTTTAAAAGAATTTCTTCACACCTGCTTAAAAATGTTGCACGGTACTGTGTGTGGAAAAAACATACAAAGTAAATAGAAGACTTAGATATAATATTCCTAGCAGAGATGAGCTTCAGGTTCAGACTAGACATGTGCAAATCATTTCGTTCTGAATTTGTTTTTTGACGAAATTCAACAAATTTGTTAGTTTGGAAATATTCGAATTAACAAAAGCCCGTTTAACGAATTTTTCCAAAAATTTAAAAAAATCAGAAGATTCAGAAATTAGAAAATTCAAAAGTTCGAAAATTTTGAAATTCGAAGATTCGGAAGTTAGAAAATCAAAAAATCTGAAAATTCGGAAATTTGAAGATTCAGAAATTCGGAAATTCGAAAATATGAAAAATAAAAAAAATTAAAATTCAGAAATGTGAAAATAAGAAGGAAAATCCAAACATTAGAAAGAACGAAAATCTGAAAATTTTAAAAACCAAGCATTCAAAAATCTGAAATAATAATATAGGACTTAGATATAATATACCTAGCAGAGATGAGCTTCAGGTTCAGACTAGACATGTGCAATTTGTTTTGTTCTGAATTTGTTTTTCAATGAAATCCAACAAGTTTATTCATTCGGAAATATTCGAATTAACGAAAACCCGTTTAACAAATTTTTCCGAAACTTCAAAAATCTGAAAATTCGAACATTCGGAAATTTGAAAATTGCAAAATCAAAAAATTTGGAAATTCGAAGGATTAGGAAATGCAAAAATCAAAAAATCTGAAAATTTGGAAATTCGAAGATGCAGAAATTTGGAAATTTGAAAATGTGAAAAATCCAAAGAAATGAAAATTCGGAAATTTAAAAATAAGAACGACAATCCGCAAAATAGAAAACCCGAACACTCGAAAATCTGAAATAATAACTAGCTAATCATACCTATTATTAACTATTAAATTATAGGTATTGGAATTTCCTTTTAAATTTGGCTGTTAGTGAACGTAAAGCCGCGTACACATGTAGCCGTCTGTCCGACGTACTTAGTCTGGCGGACTTCCCGCCAGACTGTCCGTCTGACTTTCCGAACTGGCTACTTGCCCACACACGGCACTTTTTCAGCGGACTAATACGGCGCACTAAGACCGCCATACTATCCGCCCTACTTTTGAAATGAACGGACTCGCCCACACACGCGGAGGAAAGTCCGCTCATTTCGAGCGCGTCTCCAGGTAGGTGGGGCCCGCGAAGGAGACGTCGCTGGCCCCGCCGCCTGGTATGAACTTAAAGGGGAACCCCAACGCTGAAAAAAATCGGCGTGGGGGTCCCCCCCGAGTCCCGAGTCCACAACAGACCCTTGTCCGAGCACGCTACCCGGCTGGCCAGGAAAGGGGGGGTGAGCGAGCACCCCCCCCCGAGCCGTACCAGGCCGCATGCCCTCAACATGGGGGGTGCCTTGGGGAAGGGGGGGCCACGCGGTCCCCCCACCCCAAAGCACCTTGTCCCCATGTTGATGAGGACAAGGGCCTCTTCCCGACAACCCTGGCCGTTGGTTGTCGGGGTCTGCGGGCGGGGGGCTTATCGGAATCCGGGAGCCCCCCTTGATAAGGGGGCCCCCGATACAGGCACCCCCACCCTATGTGAATGAGTATGGGGTAAAATGTACCCCTACCCATTCACCTGTAAAATAAAAGTACAAAAAAAAACACAACACACGAGATAAAATACTTTATTGCACGGCTACGGGGGTCTTCCGTCTTTGGGGGTCTTCTCGCCGGACTCCTCCGCTATCTTCTTGTAGCTCTTTTGCTAGCGGAGGAGTCCGGCTTTCTTCCTCACCGCCGGCCTCTTCTTCCGACTTCGGGGGTCTTGTCTCCCTCTTCGGTTCTTCTGCCGGGCCACCGTGCCTTCTTCTAGCTCTTTTACAGGCGGTGGCCCTGTCTTCTGTCGCCGCCGCCGCCTTCCGTTCTTCTTCTTCTTCTTCTTCTTCTTCTTCTCCAGGAGATGTTGACTTCGACGATCTCTCCGGCCGCAATGCCAGGGACGCGCTGCGCTGCCACTTATATAGGGACAAGGGGCGGTGTCACATGGGTTTATGTCACATGGGTTGGTGTCACATGATGACCCCGCCCCCTTACGATGTCACAGTCCCGGAGGATGCTGGGATTGTCGCCATGTGACATCAACCCATGTGACCAACCCATGTGAAACCGCCCCATGTGACACCGCCCCTTGTCCCTATATAAGTGGCAGCGCAGCGCGTCCCTGGCATTGCGGCCGGAGAGATCGTCGAGTTAACATCTCCTGGAGAAGAAGAAGAAGAAGAAGAAGAAGAAGAAGAACGGAAGGCGGTGGCGGCGGCGGCGACAGAAGACCGGGCCACCGCCTGTAAAAGAGCTAGAAGAAGGCGCGGTGGCCCGGCAGAAGAACCGAAGAGGGGGACAAGACCCCCGAAGTCGGAAGAAGAGGCCGGCGGCGAGGAAGAAAGCCGGACTCCTCCGCTAGCAAAAGAGCTACAAAAAGATAGCGGAGGAGTCCGGCGAGAAGGCCCCCCGAAGACGGAAGACCCCCGGAGCTGTGCAATAAAGTATTTTATCTCGTGTGTTGTGTTTTTTTTGTACTTTTATTTTACAGGTGAATGGGTAGGGGTACATTGTACCCAATACTCATTCACATAGGGTGGGGGGCCGGTATCCGGGGGCCCCCTTATTAAAGGGGGCTCCCGGATTCCGATAAGCCCCCCGCCCGCAGACCCCGACAACCAACGGCCAGGGTTGTCAGGAAGAGGCCCTTGTCCTCATTAACATGGGGACAAGGTGCTTTGGGGTGGGGGGCCCGCGCGGCCCCCCCTTCCCCAAGGCACCCCCCATGTTGAGGGCACGCGGCCTGGTACGGCTCAGGGGGGGGGCGCGTTTGCTCGCCCCCCCTTTCCTGGCCGGCCGGGTAGCGTGCTCGGACAAGGGTCTGTTGTGGACTTGGGGGGGACCCCCACGCCGATTTTTTTCGCCGTTGGGGTTCCCCTTTAAGTCCATACCAGGCGGCGTCTCCTTCGCGGGCCCCGCCTACCTGGAGACCCGCTCGAAATGAGCGGACTTTTCTCCGCACGGGAAAAGTCCGCTCATTTCAAAAGTACGGCGGACTGGCATACACACGGCCGGATTGTCCGCCGAAATGCGAGTCCGGCGGGAAGATTGGAGTGCAACACGGCATTCTAAGTCCGCCGTACTTTCGGGTCAAAAAAGTATGCCGGAGGCTACACACGATTGTTTGGCGGACTTGAGTTTGCCGGACTTTTCCACCCGCTTGTTTGATCGTGTGTACGCGGCATAACGAATACGAATTTATCTGAAGTTGCAAATTTTCGGAAACAATGAATGGTGCATTAAAATGAATGGAATGTAATGAATTCAAATGCATCTCAAGATACAATTTATTGAAATAATGAATGAAAACGAAAAAAAAAAAAAAAATAAAAACTTTTTTTGTCGGCAGTGCACATATCTAATAAGATCTGACTATCATACTGAAGCCTTTCATTGTATTTTAACCCCTTCCCACCATCTGTACACATAAATGTGACAGCTTTGCTGTTCTCTGCAGGAAAAACGCTCCATCGTGTGTCACCATCACTGCCATTGGCTGCTTATGACTGGAAGCCAGTGGCACAGGCTCACAATCGACACTCACCAGCCAATTTATTACACTGCTACTATTAGGTTGGACCCCCTTTTGCCTTCATTCTCCGTGGCATAGATCCAAAATGTGTTGGAAACATTCCTTTTAGAGATTTTGGTCCATAGTGACATGATAACATCACGCAGTTGCTCCGGATTTGTCGGCTGCACATCCATGATGGTAATCTCCCGTTCCACTACATTCCAAAGGTCATCTATTGGATGAGATGTGGTGAGTGTGGAGGCCATTGGAGGACAGGGACCTCATTGTCCAGTGGTGAGATGATTGGAGCTTTGTGACATGGTGCATTATCCTCCTGGAAGGAGGCACCAGAAGATGGGGACACTGTAGTCATAAAGGGATGGACTTGGTCAGGAACAATACTCAGGTAGGCCAATTGGTACTAAGGGGCCCAAAGTGTGCCAAGAAAATATCCCCCACACCATTACACAACCACCAGCCTGAACCGGTGATACGAGGCAGGATGGATCCATGCTTTCATGTTGTTTACACCAATTTCTGACGAGACCATCTGAAGGACACAGTTGAAATGGAGACTTATCAGACTAGGCAACGTTTTTCCAATCTTCTATTGTCCAATTTTGGTGATCCCATGCCAATTGTAGTCTCAGTTTCCTGTTCTTAGCTGACAGGAGTGACACCCGGTGTGGTCTTCTGCTCTTCAAGGTTGGATGTGTTGTGTGTTCAGAGATGGTATTCGGCATACCTTGGGTATAACGAGAGGTTATTTGAGTTACTGTTGCCTTGCTATCACCTGGAACCAGTCTGCCCATTCTCCTCTGATTGCTGTACTTTATGCACTAGGCCTTTCTTTCTGTATTCTCCTCTGACCTCTGACAACAACAAGGAATTTTCCTCCACACAGCGGCTGCTCACTGGATATTTTCTCTTTTTTTCCCATCATTCTCTGTAAACCCAAGAGACAGTTGTATGGGAAAATCCCAGTAGATCAGCAGTTTTCAAAATACTCAGTCCAGTCTGGCACCAACAACCATGCCACGTTCAAAGTCACCTAAATCCCCTTCCTTCCCCATTCCGATGCTTGGTTTGAATTTCAACAAGTCATCTTCACCATGTCTAGATGCCTAAATGCGTTGAGTTGCTGCCATGTGATTGGCTGATTAGCAATTTGTGTTACTGAGCAATTGAACAGGTATACCCAATAAAGTGTCTGGTGAGTGTGCACTACAATTGGAATGATACAGAGCAGATTAGCGTGGCCTCTGTGCAAGGATTCCATGCAAATTGGTGAAGCGTTCCGTGTTTTTCTTCATCTCTCTTTTCTTTCCCTCCACACAGAGACCCCTTGCCGACCTCACTTTCTTTTATAATGAATACATCTGGATCACTAAGCTAGAAACAGCATCTCATTTTTCTGAATATATACTTATTACGATGTTGATCATAGTAACTTGTCTTTTTCTGCTTAAAGACCTTACATTATGATAGCGTGTGGATCTCAGTCATTCGTGAGCGATTCTCAAAGCGTTTCTTCTCAAACTGCAAACAACTGGCATATATTTCCTTCCTTTATGATATGATCTGAATCACCATGTAACACCCTCCTAGTTAGGTTGCTAGGATATTAGGTCAACGTGGTTCTATTTTTATGCTCATTAATCAGTGGACCAGTTGTTGAATTTTCCTTTGGCTTTGTTCTGGATCTCACAGGCTGCAGGTTTAATTGCTCTTCCGTGTTTTCCAGAGGCTTCTGGAACATAGAGGGTTGAGCAAGGCAAATGGGCAGCCTGAATATTTAGTGTGCTCTAGGCAATCCCTGGGTAGTTATGCCCAGTAGGTGGCTGAAGAGGTATATAAATAGTCTTTGAACAGCAGAGGCTCTCTTTTCTCAATGTTGGAGGAGGGAATCCACCTGTTTGGGTGGGGGTGGCTACCAGTGGCGGCTGGTGGAAAAAAAAAAAAAGAGTATACCATCCCCCCCCCATCGATCAGTCAGTCAGTCGGTAGCACTTACCCCATCACCGGCGGCTTTCCCCTGCTCGGCAACGGCCTCCCGTTCTCCTGCTCTACATCACCTCCGGCTTCCCGTTCTCTTGCTCTCCGCGGTAGCTGCTTCCGTTTTCTCCCTCCATCTTGGCGGGCAATCCGCAGTCTTCTCTTCTTCGGCCAATTGGAAAACAGGTCTCACACCCGCTTCTGATTGGCCAGATTGAGGATCAGTGTTGCAACAGCGAATATTCATTCGCTGTTGTAACACACCTGGGTGGGCTCCGGTCGCACACGCTCTGTGACCCGAGCCCACCCTATTTTGAAGCCTATTAGAGCCTCTGTCTCTAATCAGGTGCTTCAAAAAAATCCCCTGCCGCTGTAATTCATGCGCCCCAAAAGGGGCCAGATGCATGAATAGGAGGTAGCCGCAGCAGCCATGGATAGATTCATGCTATGCATGAATCTATCCATTACCATTTCGGGGGGTTGCCTGGAGCGAGGGGATTGGGCCCAGGCACCCCTAATGGATGGGCCACCACTGGTGGCTACCCCCACCTGCAGCAGCTTTCGGATCCCAGCTATTATTCATCGAGGTCCCAGCTGTGACATAGCTAGGCGTCTTATTTCTAAACATCTTATTTCTAAAGATATTCAGAAAATCTGGGGTATCCCATATCACCCTGCACCCCATCTAAGTTCTTCAACAATAAAAATCCTAACAAGACATCCCTTAGATCAGGGGTCTCCAAATTACGGCTGGATGTGGTCCTTTGTTTCTCTATAGCTAGCCCTCAGGGAACGGTTCCTTTTACTGATATGTGGCATTATTCTTTCCATTGACACCAACAATGGAATACTATTCCTCCCACTGACACCCACAATGGGGTACTATTCCTCCCACTGGCACCAACAATGGGGCACTATTCCTCCCACTGACACAAGAGATAGGGGACTAATTCTCCTACTGATACCAATGATGGGGCACTATTACTCCCACCGACACCAATTTTTGGGCACTATTCCTCCCACCGACACCAATTATGGGGTACTATTCCTCCCACCGATGCCAATTCAGTGAATCTGGAGTATCCCATATTACCCTACACCCAATCCAAGTTCTTCAACAATAAAAACCCTAAAAAGACATCCTGGGGCCAGATGTGGTCCTTTATTTCCCTTTAACTAGCCCTCAGGGAATGGTTCCTTTCACTGATATGTGGCACTATTCTTTCCACTGACACAAACAACAGAATACTATTTCTCCCACTGACACCAACAATGGGGTACTATTCTTCCCACTGACACAAGTGATAGGGAACAAATTCTCCCACTGATACCATTAATGGGGAACTATTCCTCCAACTGACACCAATTATGGGGCAATATTCCTTACACTGATACCAATGGTGTCATTTTCTTACTCCCACTGACCACCAAGATTATGGCATTGTTTACTCCCACAGATGCCAGGGCATGTTCAGTTCCTACTGGCCACAGTCCAGGCCCCCTAAAGTCTGAATGACAGTAAACTGGCGCTTTGTTTCAAATGTTTGGAGACCCCTGCTCTAGACCAGGGGTCTCCAAACTACAGCCTTCCAGTTGTTCAGGAACTACAATTCCCATCATGCCTTGTCATGTCTGTGAATGTCAGAGTTTTACAATGCCTCATGGGATTCTTTATGTATATTGCTACTTACTTATACTGGGAGTGTATCATTGTTTCCACGGCCCGTAGGTTCTGATACCTCATCAAACATTTTTTATGTTAATTTTAACCTCTTAATAAAAACTATTGTGAAACTGAAACACCAGGTTACACAAACTATGCAGATCCCCTAAGCTCCCACAGTGCCCCGTCAACCTCCCACAGTGCTCCCAGACCCCTTGAGAGTGCTCAGCACCAGGGGCGTAGATAAGGGGGGGGAGTCAGGAGTGTTCAAACTATCCCCCCAGGGCCAAAATGTCCCTGCTCTGCAGCCACACATGGCACCAGCGACAGGCAGCACTGAAGTCAGTGGCACACAGAGTGTAATAACGCAGCTGCAGCAAGTGAAATGGATCATTAGGCATACCCGCACGCACGTTGTGGTACACTGCCAGGCCAGTCTATGGGGGCTCTATCACCAGTTAGCACAATGAGCACAGTAGGAGCCGCTGTTGCATGTAGTCCTGCCCACTGCTTAATGCTGGCTGGGCAAAATTTTGCATTGCTTTTGTTACTGAGAGTTGACTGAGGCTAAGCTGAGTTTTCTATTGATTATGTTACTGACAATCCATCCTGGCACTGGCAAGCTTGTTGTGGTGCTCACCGGCTTTCTGATTCAGCAGTTGGCAATGGGGTCTTAGGACTCCCGGCCAATCGGGTCTCAGGATATGCTTCCTAATTGGTCGGGAGGAGAAACAGGTAGATATTAGCCAATGTTAAAATATGAAGTCGCTAATGCCACACAACTGGGTGGGCTCAGGGCGCAGTGCCCAGTGCCCCGAGCCCACCCTTTTTTGAAGCCAATTGGAGCCTCAGGCTCTAATCGTGTCCATGTGTCCGTGCATGTAGATTAGGGGCCAGGCGCATGGATCGGGGGGGGGGCAGCGCCCTGCATGAGCGGCCGCCACTGAACTTGCCCTTGACTTGTATGAGTGTACGGACCCCTGCCATAAGCAGTCATGTCCCTATTCCAAATTTAGTGCTGTAGGGCTGTAGACAACCTCAGCCTGAATGGATAGGTTCTGTTTTCCATAGGTCTACCCAGGGCTTTTTCTTTTTTTCCAATGGGAATGTGGGGGAACACAGTTCCGCCACCTCCAGCATTGAACGGGGTACTGTGGTGTTCTGCTGGGTCTATTGATGCCAACTGCTGGGGGATCTATTTTTTTTGGAGGGATGATTTGTTGTTGGAGAGGTCCATTTATGCTGGTGGGGGATCTATTTTTGCTTGGGGGATCTTATGTTGTCAGGGGGTCAATCATTGATGGGAGGGATTTACTGTTGAAGGAGGGGTCTACTGTTGCTGGCTGCTGGGAGATCTACTGTATTGTTACTCTCAGGAGTTTATTGTTGTGGCCTTGCCCTACTTCCAATTTAAAGTGGTCTATATGTCTTTTTGGGTGGCAAGACAAGACTAAGCTTCTCAGCAGTCATGCAAAAAAAACTTTTAGTTGGTAGCAGCTCTTAAATATCGAGTGACTGATATCAAAATGAACATCCAATGTATAAATCCAGAATGTTATATCAGTATAGAGGATCAATTCAAACCTTTTGATAATCTAATGCCACGTAAACACGATCAGACTATCCGGCGGACTTAGTCTGGCGGACAAACCGCCGGCAAGTCCGCCGGACTTTCCGAACGAGCGGACCTGCCCACACATGACCGAACTATGGCGGGAGTCCGCCGTACTTTTCAAATGAACGGACTTACCCACACGGAGGAAAGTCCGTTCATTTTGAACGCGGCTCCAGGTAGCCGGGACTAGCGAAGGAAGTCAATATCGCCGCCGTAGGCCCCGTCACCTGGTATGGACTTAAAGGGGAAGCCCTAGGCCGAATAAACGGCGTGGGGGTCCCCCCCTGGTCCATATTAGACCCTTATCCACGTAGCCCCCCACCCCAAAGCACCTTGTCCCCATGTTGATGAGGACAAGGGCCTCTTCCCGACAACTCTGGCCGTTGGCTGTTGGGGCCTGCAGGAGGGGGGCTTATCGGAATCCGGGAGCCCCCTTTAATAAGGGGGCCCCCAGATCTTGGCCCCCCACCCTATGTGAATGAGTATTGGGGTACCATGTACCCCTACCCATTCACCTGTGAAAAAAAAGTGTAAAAATAAAACACAACACGTTTTTAAAATGATTTATTGCACAGCTCCAGTGGTCTTCTTCCGTCTTGGGGGGGGTCTCCTCGCTGGGCTCCTCCGCTATCTTCTGCTCTTTTACTAGCTCTTTCACTACCGGTGGAGCCCGGCTTTCTTCTTCGTCGCCGCCGCCATCCGGGGGTCTTCTTCCGACTTCGGGGGTCTTGTCCCCCTCTTCGGTTCTTCTTGCTGGGCCTCCGCGCCTTCTTCCATCTCTTTTACAAGTGGTGGCCCGGTCTTCTATCGCCGCCGCCGCCTTCTCTTCTTCTTGTTCTTCTTCCTTGAGATGTTGACTCGACGCGCACTCTGGCCGCAATGACAGGGTCACGGTGTGCGGCGACTTTTATAGGGACATATGTCCCCGTCCATTATGATGTCACAGTCCCAGCATCCTCTGGGACTGTGGGCGGGAAAGTCCGTTCATTTCAAAAGTATGGCGGACTAGCACACACACGGCCGGATTGTCAGTTTTGACAGTTTTTGAGTCAAAACTACTTTCTAAGTCCGCCGGGCTTTTGGGTAAAAAAAAAAAGCCCACCGGAGCCCACACACGGGCGAATTGTCCGGCGGATAGTTTGATCGTGTGTACGCGGCATAAGGAACAGAAAATTTCTGCATCCTCCTAACAAACCTTTAAAAGATGATAGTAATGTTTGAAGCCCATGATAAAGATTTCAGGCACAATCCTGTTTCCGCAAATATCCATGTAGGCAATATCCTCCTAACAAGCCTGATAATGATGTCTGAATTCCATCAAAATGAGTTCACTAATTGGATGAAGATTGAGAAATGCTGCAACAATTTCCAAAATGGATATACCTCTCTAAAGATCTGCGACATGTCTATCCTGCATCAACAGAGCCCTGCTTCTAAAAGTCAATAGGAAGAAATACCGCCTACGATGGTGTCACCACAGACTCCGGAGACCATTTCTAAAAAAAAAAAAAAAAAAAAAAAAATTGCTCTTCAGAGAGCAAAGTATGTGTGAACGAGCTCTTTAAGCCCCATACACACGATCTGAATTTCCGACGGGAATTGTGTGATGTCAGACTGTTGGCGTAAAATCCAACCATTTGTACGCTCCATCAGACAATTGTTGGTGGACTTTCCGCGGACAAATGTTGGATAGCAGGTTTATGAAATGTGTGTTGTCGGGTTTTCCGAGCGTGTGTACACAAGTCCGTCGGACAACAGTCCAAAGTACAAACACGCATGCTCGGAAGCATAGGGCGAGCCAGAAGCGGCCGGTCTTGTAAACTTGCGTTCGTAATGGAGAATTAACATTCGTGACGCGGCAAATTATGAAATCCGGAAATGCGGCGCACAATTCTCTTCTTCTTTAATGGGATAATAATGAAGCGGCTTTGCTGGTGATACTGATGGAGTTATTGCAAACAAATTTTAAAAGGCTTTTTATTTTCTAGTGATATCAAGAATAATATTATTATGTTTTTAGATTTTTAGGGTCAAGTTACCACAACACCATCTCGTAGTTTTTAAGATCAAAGATACAACTATGTTGGTGTCCCTTGTCAATTTTACATTGTATTTTTTAAAATGTAACTGCTACTCCCAAACTGTCACTTGAAGTAAAACACATAGCCAAATATTATTCTACACAATTTTTTTATTGTGCATTAAAAAAAAAAAAAATTAGACATGCTATCTGCCAATAGAACTTAACCAAAAAGTGCATTCCATGCATCCAAAAATATAGAAAATATAACAAATCAAATCATTATTATTCAACCAAAAAATAAAATAAAAGCCTCATGCATGTGTCCTGCTTCTTAATTAGTGATGGACGAACTTCCGACGGGATGTTTCGCAAACGCGGCCAAAAGTTTGCGAACCGCAAAGTTTGCAGCAGACCCCATTGACTTTAATGGCAGGTGAACCTTAAAAACCTACAGGTCATATTTTCAGCCACAAAATACTTACTAGCTGTGCACACATAGTCCCACCACATGGCCAATGACATAACACATGTATGAGGTGAATCTGGGATCGACAACCACAAGCATTCTTTTTTTATCTGTGAAATTTTGACAATTCAGGAGCGCATGAAGGCAATGGAGGAGAGGCAAGGTCAGGGCAGGCTATGAAGGGGGTGCAGGAGATGATCAGTGCCACAGTCAGGGCAACGCAGTCCTGTGCCAGTGTGCCAACCTGTGCTTGAGCCCCTCCCTCTGCCCGGCCCTTACCCCCACCTATGCAGGGCTCCACTGCGGTGGTCCGGAGGTGCCAGTCCAGTGCTGATCCTCAGCCATGGTGCTGGCACTGCCTGCTCATTGGCTTCTCCGCTGCTATCTCCCTCACTGACACCAGCACTGAGATAGAACACTGACACCAGTACCGCGATAGAGACTGAGCACTGACACCAGCACCGAGATAGAGAGCACTGACACCAGCACCGAGATAGAGAGCACTGACACCAGCACCGAGATAGAGAGCACTGACACCAGCACCGTGATAGAGAGCACTGACACCAGCACCGTGATAGAGAGCACTGACACCAGCACCGTGATAGAGAGCACTGACACCAGCACCGAGATAGAGAGCACTGACACCAGCACCGTGATAGAGAGCACTGACACCAGCACCGTGATAGAGAGCACTGACACCAGCACCGTGATAGAGAGCACTGACACCAGCACCGAGATAGAGAGCACTGACACCAGCACCGTGATAGAGAGCACTGACACCAGCACCGTGATAGAGAGCACTGACACCAGCACCGTGATAGAGAGCACTGACACCAGCACCGTGATAGAGAGCACTGACACCAGCACCGAGATAGAGAGCACTGACACCAGCACCGTGATAGAGAGCACTGACACCAGCACCGTGATAGAGAGCACTGACACCAGCACCGAGATAGAGAGCACTGACACCAGCACCGTGATAGAGAGTATACAGCATATACTTTGTATCTTTGAAAGAAAGTATATTATACGTGTACAACCCTATATACTGTACACCTATACCAGTCCTTAAAAGGACCTTTGTGGACCTAATAGTAATAGCTAGTGATTAAACTGACTGTCCCTGCTCCACACAGCGTCCTGTCCCTACACTGACAAAAGACAGAATGTAAAATGGCCGCCAGATCAGGTCTATTTATAAGGTAGGGGGAATGTCCAACTGTCCATGTGCTGAAATGTTTCAATTGGCTGTCCTGTACCCCATGATGGATGTGTCATCATGGGTCAAAGTTCTTTCACAATCTAAACGCATATGTCCGCCGCGCGAACAGCGCCAAAAGTCCGCCGCTTTGGCGAATCGCGAACATGCAAAATTCGCCATGAACCGACCGCCGGGCGAACCGCAAGGCCATCTCTATTCTTATTATAGGGGGTCAGCAATGCCAAGAGGTGGTGAAAGCAGGGGTCCGTCATCCAGAGATAATTCCGAAAATCATCCGGATTATTCTCCTGGAGCTCCCGCACTAAAGGCATATGACATCATTGGTCACCATTAATAAAGCAACCAATTTTTGGTCCAAGAAATCCTCCTCCTCCTCCTCCTGTTCCTGGACTGGACTTGGGTCAAAACAATAACTTCAAGGCCAATAATAAATAACACGTTATCTCCTCCGATTCCACAACATATCTGGTTGACGAACGGCTGCTCAGAAACTAACTGAAAAGCACGAAATGAAAAAGGGCGAATTGACACTCACCAAACTTCTACTAACATGAAATTAGAAGAAGGAGCTCAAAAGGGAGGCGCCTGACAATTGAACTTCCTCTTTATCGGTACGTCACTACGTTCGTGTTTGTTGGCCGATAATTGTGTGCCGTTTGTAGGCAAGACAAGTTTTTGGCCAACGCCCTTTGGACATTTGTACATTTTAAAAGCCAATAGAAAGGAATAGTAGTGGTAAAAAAAGCCCTTGTGGATTTGATTAAACTTTTTCTTGGTTAATTCTCCTTTAAGGGGGTGTGGCAGGGGGCGTGTCCTAAGCCTACATACATTTGCCAGTAGGTGTCCCTCATTCCCATCTCAAAATGTTGGGAGGTATGATAGATCCTCCAGCATAAATAGATCCCCCCAGCAACAATATATTCCCCTCAGCAAAGATAAATTCCCCTCAGCAACAATAGATTCCCCCTCAGCAACAATAGATTCCCCCTCAGCAACAATAGATTCCCCCTCAGCAACAATAGACCCCCACCCCAGCAACAATAGATCCCCCCACCCCAGCAACAATAGATCCCCACACCCCAGCAACAATAGATCCCCCACCCAAGCAACAATAGATCCCCCCACCCCAGCAACAATAGATCCCCCACCCCAGCAACAATAGATCCCCCCACCCCAGCAACAATAGATCCCCCACCCCAGCAACAATAGATCCCCCCACCCCAGCAACAACAGATCCCCCACCCCAGCAACAACAGATCCCCCACCCCAGCAACAACAGATTGCCCCTCAGAAACAATAGATTGCCCTCAGCAACAATATATCCCTCCAATAACAATAGATCCCCCCAGCAACAATAGATTCCCCTCAGCAACAATAGATCCCCCAATAACAACAGACCCCCCCAGCAACAATAGATTTCCCTCAGTAACAATATATTCCCCTTGGCAACAATAGATTCCCATCAGCAACAATGGATCCCCCACCCCATCAACAATAGATTGCCCCTCAGAAACAATAGATTCCCCTCAGAAACCATAAGATCCCCCCCCCCAGTAACAATAGACCCCCCCAGTAACAATAGATCCCCCCCAGTAACAATAGATTCCCTCAGCAGCAATATATTCCCCTCAGCAACAATAGATACTCCCAGCAACAATATACTCCCCTCAACAACAATAGATCCCCTCAGCAACGATAGATTCCCCCCCAGCAACAATAGATTTCCATCAGCAACAATTGATTGCCCCCAACAACAATAGGTCCCCCCCTCCCACTGTATCAATAGATTCCCCTCAGCAACAATAGATTCCCATCAGCAACAATAGATTCCCCTCAACAACAATAGATTCCCCTCAGCAACAATAGATTCCCCTCAGCAACAATAGATTCCCCTCAGCAACAATAGATTCCCCTCAGCAACAATAGATTCCCCTCAGCAACAATAGATTCCCCTCAGCAACAATAGATTCCCCTCAGCAACAATAGATTCCCATCAGCAACAATAGATTCCCCTCAGCAACAATAGATTCCCCTCAGCAACAATAGATTCCCCTCAGCAACAATAGATTCCCCTCAGCAACAATAGATTCCCATCAGCAACAATAGATCCCCCAGCAACAAAATATTCCCCTCGGCAACAATAGATTCCCCCCAGCAACAATAGATCCCCCCAGCAACAATAGATCCCCCAGCAACAATAGATTCCCATCAGCAACAATAGATTCCCATCAGCAACAATAGATCCCCCAGCAACAAAATATTCCCCTCGGCAACAATAGATTCCCCCCAGCAACAATAGATCCCCCCAGCAACAATAGATCCCCCCAGCAACAATAGATCCCCTCAGCAACAATAGATTCTCCCCAGCAACTATAGGTTCCCCCCAGTAACAATAGATTGCCATCAGCAACAATAGATTCCCATCAGCAACAAAAGACCCCCCTGCAACAATAGATTCCCCTCAGCAACAAAATATTCCCCCCAGTAACTAAAGATTCCACCCCAGTAACAATAGATTCCCCCCAGTAACAGTAGATTCCCCTCACCAGCAACATAAGACACTTAGCAACAAAATACTACCCCAACAACTAGGGTTGCCAGCTGTCCGGGATTCACCCGGACATTATGGGTTTTGAATCATGTGCCCGGGTTTCAGTCTGCCTGAAACCTGGACACATTGTTCAGACAGGAATGTGACTCAGAACAGGGCCTGACAGGAGGGTGAGGGGGCACCATGCGTTCTGCAATACTATTCTCTTTGGAGTGCCCAAAAGGTGTCCCAGGTCTGTTACAATCCTATAGTGTATAGTAAAAAAATGTTTTTTTGCTGTGGGCCGTTAAACTGTTCAGGTTGGGCTTGAAGAAAAAGTGGTAACCCTACCAAAAACTATAATCCCCCCCAGCAACTAATACAGTAGATCTCCCAGCAGCCAGCAATAGACCCTTCTCTCAACAGTAGATCCCTCCCAGCACTAACTGACCCTCCAACAACATAAGATCCCCCCCAGTGACAATAGATTCACCAGAAGCCGGAATAAATAGGCCCTTCAGCACCCCATTCAGTGCTGGGAGGTGTGTTCCCCACATTCCTGCTGAAAAAAAGCTCTGACGCTAACAATTTTATTTTCCTATCACTTTCTGTCTCAGTGACCATGGTCACCAAAATAGACAGAGAAGGCGGGTCAACGTAGCATGGATGCAGATAACAATAAAAACCTGAAGGGGCGCGGGGGGGGGGGGGGGGAGGGTTCTAACACTTCCTCATTCTGTCCAAAAACGAATACATAAAAATACAGCATTTCCTTTCCCCCAGGGGATCTTGGTCACCTCCCTGACTAAGGCCTTTCTCCCCCGATCGCTCAGTTTGGCTAGGAGGTCAGCTCTAGGAAGAGTCCTGGCGGTTCCAAACTTCTTCCATTTACAGATGATGGAGGTCTCTGTGCTCATTGGGACCTTCAATGCCGCAGAAATGGTTCTGTACCCTTCCCCAGATCTGTGCCTCCATACAATCCTGTCTCGGAGGTCTACAGATCTGTGCCTCCATACAATCCTGTCTCGGAGGTCTGCAGATCTGTGCCTCCATACAATCCTGTCTCGGAGGTCTACAGATCTGTGCCTCCATACGATACTGTCTCGGAGGTCTACAGATCTGTGCCTCCATACAATCCTGTCTCGGAGGTCTACAGATCTGTGCCTCCATACAATCCTGTCTCGGAGGTCTACAGATCTGTGCCTCCATACAATCCTGTCTCGGTGGTCTACAGATCTGTGCCTCCATACAATCCTGTCTCGGAGGTCTACAGATCTGTGCCTCCATACAATCCTGTCTCGGAGGTCTACAGATCTGTGCCTCCATACAATCCTGTCTCTGAGATCTACAGATCTGTGCCTCCATACAGTCCTGTCTCGGAGGTCTACAGATCTGTGCCTCCATACAGTCCTGTCTCGGAGGTCTACAGATCTGTGCCTCTATACAATCCTGTCTCAGAGGTCTACAGATCTGTGCCTCCATACAATCCTGTCTCGGAGGTCTGCAGATCTGTGCCTCCATACAATCCTGTCTCGGAGGTCTACAGATCTGTGCCTCCATACAATCCTGTCTCGGAGGTCTACAGATCTGTGCCTCCATACAATCCTGTCTCGGAGGTCTACAGATCTGTGCCTCCATACAATCCTGTCTCAGAGGTCTACAGATCTGTGCCTCCATACAATCCTGTCTCGGAGGTCTGCAGATCTGTGCCTCCATACAATCCTGTCTCGGAGGTCTACAGATCTGTGCCTCCATACAATCCTGTCTCGGAGGTCTACAGATCTGTGCCTCCATACAATCCTGTCTCGGAGGTCTACAGATCTGTGCCTCCATACAATCCTGTCTCAGAGGTCTACAGATCTGTGCCTCCATACAATCCTGTCTCGGAGGTCTACAGATCTGTGCCTCCATACAATCCTGTCTCGGAGGTCTACAGATCTGTGCCTCCATACAATCCTGTCTCGGAGGTCTACAGATCTGTGCCTCCATACAATCCTGTCTCAGAGGTCTACAGATCTGTGCCTCCATACAATCCTGTCTCGGAGGTCTACAGATCTGTGCCTCCATACAATCCTGTCTCTGAGGTCTACAGACAAGTCCTTGGACTTCATGGCTTGGTTCATTCTCTGACATGCACTGTTACCTGTGGGACCTTTATATAGACAGGTGTGTGCCTTTCCAAATCATGTCCAATCAACTGAATTTATCACAAGTGGACTCCAATAAAGTTGTAGAAACATCTCAAGGATAATCAGTGGAAACAGGATACACCTGAGCTCGATTTTGAGTGTCAAGACAAAGGGTGTGAATACTTATGTACCGCATTGTAGCACGTCACAAAGTGAGAGGCTTGTGCTGGAGGCTGATCTGTGTCAGACCTTTGTGAACACAAGAACTGTGCTATCTCTGACCTGGCATTTCCAGGAAGTAGGTGGTGACCTTGAATGATGCCTGAACAAAGAAGGTGCCATCCTAAAAAGCAGATGAAGGCATTGTCAGGGAGTATCTCCGTCTACATCTGATGGTAGGTTCCGCTTTAAGTTCCATTGGATAAGGCAGACTATGTAAGACCGTTAGATATACCGCGGTGGCTCTCTCAGTTAATATGATATTCACGCGGCCCCAGAGGCTCCATTTTTTTTCTTCTCATTCCACAATATTGACATTTTCTAGCGCACCCCAAGTATTCATTCCATTTATTTATAATCCCGCTCTCCGAGAACCGTGTCATCGATCTGCTCTGATAATGCTGTGACCGGGGGTTGCTTTGTATAGATTTCAGGGAACTTTGTACTGCCCCGGGGGTTTAATAATTCATCCGCCATCCCTCGGAAATACATACATTGCCGCATCCCGCTCTCCAGCAACAGAAAACGACGCGTTACATTTTTAATACAGGTTCCGAACCCAATGTCACCAGGGTCCTGAGCCGTGTTTTTCCAGGATAAAGCCCTTCTTCCCGTGCGTTTATTTTATTTTTACTGAATTTATTTCAGTTTTATTTCTTTACCGCAAAATTTATATGTAACATTTCATATCTACAGTGCATCCGGGAAAGAATTCACAGAGCTTCACTTTTTCCTCATTTTGTTATGTCACAGCCCTACTCCAAAATTGATTAAATTAATTAATTTCCTCAAAATTCAAGAAACAATCCCCCATAATGACAACGTGAAAGATGTTTGTTTGAAATCTTTGCAAATTTATTAAAAATAAAAAATAAATAAAAAATCCCACATACATAAGTCTTCACAGCCTTTGCCATGACACTCACAATTGAGCTCAGGTGCCTCCTGTTTCCACTGATCATCCTTCAGATGTTTCTACAACAATTGGAGTCCATCTGTGGGAAATTTAGTTGATTGGACATGATTTGGAAAGGCGCACACCTCTCTATATATAAGGTCCCACAGGTAACAGTGCATGTCAGAGCACAAACCAAGCCATGAAGTCCAAGGAATTGTCTATAGACCTCCGAGACAGGATTGTATGGAGACACAGATCTGTAGACTTCAGAGACAGGATTGTATGGAGGCACAGATCTGTAGACTTCAGAGACAGGATTGTATGGAGGCACAGATCTGTAGACCTCCGAGACAGTATCGTATGGAGGCACAGATCTGTAGATCTCCGAGACAGGATTGTATGGAGGCACAGATCTGTAGATCTCCGAGACAGGATTGTATGGAGGCACAGATCTGTAGACCTCCGAGACAGGATTGTATGGAGGCACAGATCTGTAGACCTCCGAGACAGGATTGTATGGAGACACAGATCTGTAGATCTCCGAGACAGGATTGTATGGAGGCACAGATCTGTAGACCTCAGAGACAGGATTGTATGGAGGCACAGATCTGTAGATCTCCGAGACAGGATTGTATGGAGGCACAGATCTGTAGACCTCCGAGACAGGATTGTATGGAGGCACAGATCTGTAGACCTCCGAGACAGGATTGTATGGAGGCACAGATCTGTAGACCTCTGAGACAGGATTGTATGGAGACACAGATCTGTAGACTTCAGAGACAGGATTGTATGGAGGCACAGATCTGTAGACCTCCGAGACAGTATCGTATGGAGGCACAGATCTGTAGACCTCCGAGACAGGATTGTATGGAGGCACAGATCTGTAGACCTCTGAGACAGGATTGTATGGAGACACAGATCTGTAGACTTCAGAGACAGGATTGTATGGAGGCACAGATCTGTAGACCTCCGAGACAGTATCGTATGGAGGCACAGATCTGTAGACCTCCGAGACAGGATTGTATGGAGGCACAGATCTGTAGACCTCCGAGACAGGATTGTATGGAGGCACAGATCTGTAGACCTCAGAGACAGGATTGTATGGAGGCACAGATCTGTAGATCTCTGAGACAGGATTGTATGGAGGCACAGATCTGTAGACCTCCGAGACAGGATTGTATGGAGGCACAGATCTGTAGATCTCCGAGACAGGATTGTATGGAGGCACAGATCTGTAGATCTCCGAGACAGGATTGTATGGAGGCACAGATCTGTAGATCTCCGAGACAGGATTGTATGGAGGCACAGATCTGTAGACCTCAGAGACAGGATTGTATGAAGGCACAGATCTGTAGACCTCCGAGGCAGGATTGTATGGAGGCACAGATCTGTAGACCTCAGAGACAGGATTGTATGGAGGCACAGATCTGTAGACCTCTGAGACAGGATTGTATGGAGGCACAGATCTGTAGACCTCCGAGGCAGGATTGTATGGAGGCACAGATCTGTAGACCACCGAGACAGGATTGTATGGAGGCACAGATCTGTAGACCTCCGAGACAGGATTGTATGGAGGCACAGATCTGTAGACCTCCGAGGCAGGATTGTATGGAGGCACAGATCTGTAGACCTCCGAGACAGGATTGTATGGAGGCACAGATCTGTAGACCTCCGAGACAGGATTGTATGGAGGCACAGATCTATAGACCACCAAGACAGGATTGTATGGAGGCACAGATCTGTAGACCTCCGAGACAGGATTGTATGAAGGCACAGATCTGTAGACCTCCGAGGCAGGATTGTATGGAGGCGCAGATCTGTAGACCTCCGAGACAGGATTGTATGGAGGCACAGATCTGTAGACCTCCGAGACAGGATTGTATGGAGGCACAGATCTGTAGACCTCCGAGACAGGACTGTATGGAGGCACAGATCTGTAGACCTCCGAGACAGGATTGTATGAAGGCACAGATCTGTAGACCTCCGAGACAGGATTGTATGGAGGCACAGATCTGTAGATCTCCGAGACAGGATTGTATGGAGGCACAGATCTGTAGATCTCCGAGACAGGATTGTATGGAGGCACAGATCTGTAGACCTCCGAGACAGGATTGTATGGAGGCACAGATCTGTAGACCTCCGAGACAGGATTGTATGGAGACACAGATCTGTAGATCTCCGAGACAGGATTGTATGGAGGCACAGATCTGTAGACCTCAGAGACAGGATTGTATGGAGGCACAGATCTGTAGATCTCCGAGACAGGATTGTATGGAGGCACAGATCTGTAGACCTCCGAGACAGGATTGTATGGAGGCACAGATCTGTAGACCTCCGAGACAGGATTGTATGGAGGCACAGATCTGTAGACCTCTGAGACAGGATTGTATGGAGACACAGATCTGTAGACTTCAGAGACAGGATTGTATGGAGGCACAGATCTGTAGACCTCCGAGACAGTATCGTATGGAGGCACAGATCTGTAGACCTCCGAGACAGGATTGTATGGAGGCACAGATCTGTAGACCTCCGAGACAGGATTGTATGGAGGCACAGATCTGTAGACCTCAGAGACAGGATTGTATGGAGGCACAGATCTGTAGATCTCTGAGACAGGATTGTATGGAGGCACAGATCTGTAGACCTCCGAGGCAGGATTGTATGGAGGCACAGATCTGTAGACCTCCGAGACAGGATTGTATGGAGGCACAGATCTGTAGATCTCCGAGACAGGATTGTATGGAGGCACAGATCTGTAGATCTCCGAGACAGGATTGTATGGAGGCACAGATCTGTAGATCTCCGAGACAGGATTGTATGGAGGCACAGATCTGTAGACCTCAGAGACAGGATTGTATGAAGGCACAGATCTGTAGACCTCCGAGGCAGGATTGTATGGAGGCACAGATCTGTAGACCTCAGAGACAGGATTGTATGGAGGCACAGATCTGTAGACCTCTGAGACAGGATTGTATGGAGGCACAGATCTGTAGACCTCCGAGGCAGGATTGTATGGAGGCACAGATCTGTAGACCACCGAGACAGGATTGTATGGAGGCACAGATCTGTAGACCTCCGAGACAGGATTGTATGGAGGCACAGATCTGTAGACCTCCGAGGCAGGATTGTATGGAGGCACAGATCTGTAGACCTCCGAGACAGGATTGTATGGAGGCACAGATCTGTAGACCACCGAGACAGGGTTGTATGGAGGCACAGATCTATAGACCACCAAGACAGGATTGTATGGAGGCACAGATCTGTAGACCTCCGAGACAGGATTGTATGAAGGCACAGATCTGTAGACCTCCGAGGCAGGATTGTATGGAGGCGCAGATCTGTAGACCTCCGAGACAGGATTGTATGGAGGCACAGATCTGTAGACCTCCGAGACAGGATTGTATGGAGGCACAGATCTGTAGACCTCCGAGACAGGATTGTATGAAGGCACAGATCTGTAGACCTCCGAGACAGGATTGTATGGAGGCACAGATCTGTAGATCTCCGAGACAGGATTGTATGGAGGCACAGATCTGTAGACCTCTGAGACAGGATTGTATGGAGGCACAGATCTGTGAACCACCAAGGCAGGATTGTATGGAGGCACAGATCTGTAGACCTCCAAGACAGGATTGTATGGAGGCACAGATCTGTAGACCTCCGAGACAGGATTGCATGGAGGCACAGATCTGTAGACCTCCGAGACAGGATTGTATGGAGGCACAGATCTGAAGACCTCCGAGACAGTATTGCATGGAGGCACAGATCTGTAGACCTCCGAGACAGTATTGCATGGAGGCACAGATCTGTAGACCTCCGAGACAGGATTGTATGGAGGCACAGATCTGAAGACCTCCGAGACAGTATTGCATGGAGGCACAGATCTGTAGACCTCCGAGACAGGATTGCATGGAGGCACAGATCTGTAGACCTCAGAGACAGGATTGTATGGAGGCACAGATCTGTAGACCTCCGAGACAGGATTGTATGGAGGCACAGATCTGTAGACCTCCGAGACAGTATTGCATGGAGGCACAGATCTGTAGACCTCCGAGACAGGATTGTATGGAGGCACAGATCTGAAGACCTCCGAGACAGTATTGCATGGAGGCACAGATCTGTAGACCTCCGAGACAGGATTGCATGGAGGCACAGATCTGTAGACCTCCGAGACAGGATTGTATGGAGGCACAGATCTGGGGAAGGGTACAGAAACATTTCTGCAGCATTGAAGGTCCTAATGAGCACAGTGGCCTCCATCATCTATCAATGAAAGAAGTTTGGAACCACCAGGATTCTTCCTAGAGTGGGCCACCCGGCCGAACTGAGTGATCAAGGGAGAAGGGCCTTAATCAGGGAGGTGACCAAGAACCTGATGGTCACTCTGACAGAGCTCCAACGTTTCTCTGTGGAGAAAGGGGAAATTCCTAGAAGAACGACCATCTCTGCAGCACTCCACCAATCAGGACTGTATGGTAGAGTGGACAGATCGAAGCCACTCCTCAGTAAAAGGCACATGACAGCCCATCTGGAGTTTGCCAAAAGGCACCTGAAGGACTCTCAGACCATGAGAAATAAAGATTTTCTGGTTTGATAAAACAAAGATTGAACTCTTTGGGCTAAACGTCATGTCTGGAGGAAACCAGGTACCGCTCATCACCTGGCCAATTACCATCCCTACAGTGAAGCATGGTGTTGGTGGTAGCAGAATCATGCTGTGGAGATGTTTTTCAGCTGCAGGAACTGAGAGACTAGTCAGGATCGAGGGAAAGATTAATGCAGAAATGTACAAAGACACCCTTGATGAAAACCTGGTCCAGAGAGAGAGAGAGAGAGAGAGAGAGAGAGAGAGAGAGTGAGAGAGAATGAGAGAGAATGAGAGAGAGAGAGAGATAGAGAGAGGAGAGAACGAGAGGGGAAGAGAAAGAGAGAGAGAGTGAGAGAGAGGGGGGGAGAGAGAATGAGAGAGAGGGAGAGAAAGAGAGATAATGCGAGAGGGGGGAGAGAGAGGGGGGAAGAGAGAATGAGAAAGAGGGAGAGAGGGGGGAGAGAGGGGGAGAGAGAGAGACACAATGAGAGAGAGAGACCGGGGAGTGAGAGAGAATGAGAGAGGAGAGAGGGGAGAGAGAGAGAGAGGAGAGAGAGAGAATGAGAATAGGAGAGAGGGGGAGAGAGAGAGAGGAGAGAGAGAGAGAATGAGAATAGGAGAGAGGGAGCGAGAGAGAGGAGAGAGAGAGAGAGAGAATGAGAATAAGAGAGCGAGAGGAAGAGAGAGAGGAGAGAGAAAGGGGGAGAGAAAGGAGAGAGAGGGAGAGAGAGAATGAGAGAGAGAGAATGAGAGAGAATGAGAGAAGGGGTAGAGGGGGAGAGAGAGAGAGAATGAGAGGGGGGAGAGAGAGAATGAGAGAGAGGAGAGGGGGAGAGAGAGGAGGAGAGAGAATGAGAGTGAGAGAGAGTGGGTAGAGGGGGAAAGAGGAGGAGAGAGAGGGAGGAGGAGAGAGAGGGAGAGAGAGAATGACAGAGAGAGAGGGGGAGAGAGAATGAGAGAGAGAGAGAGAGAGAGGGGGGAGAAAGAGAGAGAGAGAGAGAGAGAGAGGAGGGGGTGGTGAGAGAGAGAATGAGAGAGAATTAGAGGGGGAGAGAATGAGAGAGAGAGAGAGGGAGATGGAGGGGAGAGGAAGAGAGAGGGGAGAGAGAGAGATTAAGAGGGAGAGAGAGAGGGAGAGAATGAGAGGAAGAGAGAGGGGAGAGAGAGAGATTAAGAGGGAGAGAGAGAGGGAGAGAAGGAGAGAGAGGAAGGTAGTGAGAGGAAGAGAATGAGAGAGGAAGAGCGAGACTCTAACCGAGAATCGGACCTTACTTGAAATCTGGGGATGGTCCCGCAGAATCCAGGATGTTGGAAGGTATGGTTTATGGCCTCTCAGCAGGTGGGCTTTAACGCCAAGCTATATGTGACCCTAATGTAAACATTTCTCCGTGATGATAGTGCATGCCCTACTCGCTTCCAGCGGAGTCACCGGCGGGGACTGGAATGCTCCCGATGAATACTTGTGAATACCAGCTTTCTGATCACATGGCCCGAATGCCCACCTCTGCCTCCGGCATATAGAAGCTCTTAAAGGCCCCTGAGGCAGTGGGAAGGGGTTAAAAAAATATTTTAGGCCTGAAGATTACATATTTTCTGAAAGCAGAGACCCTGGAGAATAAAATATTGGCAGTTCCAATTTTTTTATGTCACAGGATATTAGCACACCAAATCATAAAATTTCAGGATTTTTATTTTTTTTATTTTTAGGGCACTTTAACGCAATAAATTATTGGTAAAATCTAAAAGATGAGGTTGTGCCAACTAGATCGATACCCAACACGTCAAGGTTTAAAATTGTGTGCAGCTGTGAATCTTCAGGATCCTATGCTTTCCATAGGCAACAATTTAAGAGCCCAGCCCCCCACCCCCAGGTCATCAGTTTAGAGCTAACTGAGAATAATGGTCCTAGAATTATTGCTCTCACTCCAGTGTGTGCAGCAATATATAACATGTATATCCCAATTGACGGTTTCATCCCCCGACACGTGCATTTACACACACGCATTTACGCTCCTATGTGTGTTTGTGGTCTCAAAATTTTGTATGGAGCCATTGAAAAGAATGGGGTGCTGCTCATCATGCAAATTTGATGACTAAAGTCACATGACAAATCGCACAAGTGTGAATGGAGTCTAAGGGGGTTATTTACGAAAGGCGAATACACTTTGCACTGCAAGTGCACTTGGAAGTGCAGTCGCTCTAAATCTAAGGAGTAGATCTGAAATGGGGGGAAGCTCTGCTGATTTTATCATCCAATCAAGTGCAAGCTAAAATGCTGTTTTTTATTTTCCTTGCATGTCCCCCTCGGATCTACAGTGACTTTACTTCCAAGTGCACTTTCAATGCAAAGCGAATTTTCCTTTAGTAAATAACCACCTAAGTGTTCCATTTGCACCTTCTCCGGCCATACTGGCTGAGGAAAGTGACACCAGAAACTATCATTTACATTTTGCACGTCACTTCCAGGTAATTAGTAAGAAAGTGAGATCAGCGAATGGGGTTTGCTGATCTCCTTCCCCTCTGTTATGGCAAGTACCTAGCGGAACTTGCCATAACGGACCCAGGTCTACGTGTAGAGCCCAGAAAACATGTCAGGGGCGTGTGCAGCGGGGAACCACCCACTACAGGCTGCCTGCATAAAACTACAGGGGGGGGGGCGGAGACAAGACCAGTCACCCTGCACAAGCAGAGAGAGCAGAGCTGTGGGAGGGGCCCATCAGGCTCCACCCACTACAGGATGCCTGCAGAAAACTACAGGAGTGGGCAGAAAGCAGACCAGTCACCCTGCACAAGGAGAGAGAGCAGCAGTGAGCGGTCTTTATTACAGGGAGTCTTACACTGGATACTTGCACAGATCTGGAAGAAACACACAAAGCACGCCGACATGCAAGGAAGACTTGGACATTATTGGTTTATTCTGGAAAGACTGCAATATGTATGTATATGTTGCGTCTTTACCAGGATTATGGCTGAAGCCATAACCATGGCTTTCTCATGAAAGCATCCTGAGTGGCTCATGAACTGGTGGAACTCTTTCAGAAGCGGTGGGAGGGGAGGAGCCCCCCCCCCCTCCACCCTCCTCGCCGCTCGCCGGTGTTTCTCGGGCTTACCGTTTCCGTCGGTTCGCCCAAGAAATGATCCAACGGTGTGACCGGCTAGACCCAGAGGCGATCGAAGAGTAGATCCTCTATGGCCTTGGAGGACCGGAGCGACATCATGATGTCACTTCTGGTCCAGGCTGGAAGAAAACAGTTTATTTTTATTTTTTTAAAGCAAAAGATCAAAAAAAGTAGAGAGAAGAGGTGTTTTTTTTTTTTGTAAAGTGCCGCCATCCCTCGCGCATTAAGTATTGCGCGCATATGTAAATGGTATTCGCACCACACATGGGGGTTATCGCCGCATACGTGTTAAAGAGAGCAATAATTCTAGCGGTAGACCTCTTCTGTAATGCTAAACAGATAACCTTTAAAGGCAATTAAATCGTTGTCTATGGAGATTTTTGAGTACCCTAGTTTGTCACCACTCCACGAGCGTGCGCAATTTTAAAGCGTGACATGTTAGGTATCAATTTACTGGGCGTAACATCATCTTTCACATTATACAAAAAAATGATGATATACATTGTGTTTTTTTTTTTTTTTTTTTTTATTCATTAACCTCCCTGGCGGTATAATTAGTTCTGATTTTAGGTGCTGAAAGCGTTACAATTATTTTGCATGGAAATTTGGCATTTTATATTGTAGGCCTGCAATTCTTAGGAATACCTCTCTTAAATCTGTTCAAACCAGAGTCTAGCAGACATCCCGGGTATGATAAAGTTTATAATATAATAAAGAATGATAATAAATAATAATAAAAATTATTCAAATCCAAAAACACTGACATTTGCTCATTTGCAGAATTGACGCTGTCATTAGATTTAGTGTTTGATGACGAATTTCCCCACAAATCGCTATCGCTCAATTCTGCAAGATATTCTAATTTATTATCACTGTTTTCTAGTTGGTCTAAAATCACTTTTGACATAAAGGGACAGTTTTTGGTTGCTATGGACAATCTCCAAATTCCAAGATAATATAGATTAATATAAAAGTGCATGCAGGGCACTGCACAGACCACTAGGGACACTCTCCCACTTACTTTTAAAGGATTATGTTTCCTCTTTTTTCTTGTGCACAGGTGCCTGGTCTGCTGCTTGGCTCCCTTTCACTTCCACACTTGCACTCAGGGCTATTCCAGCCCTGGTCTCATTTGTCTACCATCACCATCACCACTCCTTTCCCCTTTACGTTCTGCCTATTTCTTGGCGATTTTCCTCACCTGTCACTTTCACTCCCCACTCAGGCTTGCCTCGTGGGTACTTACCTGCCTTGGATAGCGCCCGGTAGTTTGCCCCCGCTGACCCGTCTACCTCAGCTCCCATGGGGGGTTTGACGTTTTCCGAATGGCTGGTGGAGCCTGGCGGTCAGCCACCATCAAGCGAGTCCCAATGTGTAAGCATGTACCCTGTGTGGGGTTTCTTATTACCCCACCTTTGTCTCATGTCTGCAATTATCCTATTATTATTTTATTATAATCATACCTCTTCTATTTTAGCTATCGTACACGCTTGCTCCTGATGAATGGCGGTTTAGCCACGAAACGCGTAGAGCTACCAAAGTCGTGTTCTATATTATTATACTCAAGCTCCAATAGCTGCTACATACAATTAATTTCATTGAATATCGAGGCCACCCGCCATGCAGGCTCTATTTCATGTTTTAAGGTTTTACCTAAATTTCAATATGGTGTACTGTGGAATTTTGTGTTGTTCATATTACTGTATACATATCCATGTTAATATTATGTATTGCTAGTATCCTTTTATGTATTGCTAGTATCCTTTTATGTATTGCTAGTATCCTTTTATGTATTGCTAGTATCCTTTTATTAATTGTAACTGAATTATGTACATGTTATACTCTTCATGAACCTAATAAACTTTCCCAAGTGTTCACCAACTTACTCTATTGCAATTTCGCACCTCATTTAAAGTCCCGCCCCTGTTGCTCTCCCCTTTTGTTCAATGCAGGGATGGAAATACTTGACCTTACCAGGCCAAGTTTTCATATAAAGTCCCAAGGGATGGAAATAGCTGGCCTTACCAGGCCATACTTTCATTTAAAGTCCCTAAACCTCCTTCGTTTTTACTAGGGACAAAGGGGGTGTGTAATTTTTTTTATACAGTACTGTAATCTGTAAGATTTCAGTACTGTATGTGTTTTGTGTATTTTTACTTTTTTGAATTTGGCGCCGATCTCCGCTCCCATGCGTCGTAACGTCGCAGGGAAACGGAGCTCTGCGGCACTCGGGCACTGTGTGAATCGAGCGGAGGACGGCTCGCACACACAGCGTGGAGGACATCGCTGGATCCAGGGGACAAGGTAAGTAACCTTTCCCTGTATCCAGCGATGCGATCCCGAGTCTGGCTCGGGGTTACCTCTCGTGGTACTGAAATTGCAGCCCGAGTCAGACTCTGGATCACCACCAGGGGGGTTAATATGTATTTCTCCCCGAAAAAGTTTGCAAAACTGCTGTGACATAAAAAATTGCAACAATCACCATTTTATTCCCTAGGGTCTCTGCTTAAAAAAAAAAAAAAAGATAATTTAAACTTGTAAACAAAAAGTGCCAGTAAAAGCAAGTGGTTAAATACTCTCTAATTCACAAACAAAAAAAACACTCCTTTACTTGACTGCTGAGGCGCAATGGGCTTAAAGCGGAGGTCCACCCTAAAGTGGACCTGCCGCTCATCGGAACCCTCCCCCCCTCCGGTGCCACAATCGGCACCTTTCAGGGGGGAGGGGGGTGCAGTTACCTGGATAATCCAGGTAACTGCACCCACTTCCAGGACAGCTCTCTGCGGAAAGGGGCGTAACTTACGCCCCTTTCCGCAAGTGCCCGCCCCTTCCCGCAAGTGCCCCGCTGCCTGCTGGGAAACACACAGCTCCCAGAGGCAGCGGGGAGCATCCTTATTGCGCAGCGCAATTCGCGCATGCGCAGTAGGGAACCGGGAAATGAAGCCGAAAGGCTCCATTTCCTGATTCCCATACCCAAGATGGCGGCGGCAGGACCCGACAGACGACCTAGCGATCGGCTTCGGGTGCCGACATCGCGGGCGCGCTGGACAGGTAAGTGTCACTATTTTAAAAGTCAGCAGCTGCAGTATTTGTAGCTGCTGTCTTTTAAAAAAAAAAAAAAAAAACGCGGAGTCCCGGTGGACTCCCACTTTAAGGTCCCAGTTAACGTAACACAATGGGATCAAATCCCCCACCACTCTTGCCCTTTACTCCATTAAATAAGACAACTACAACCATTAGGTTGGAAAGGACAAGGCCACAGCTTTATTAAATTCCATCACATAACATGTGAAGGAATTTAACCAGTGCCAGTCACAGTCGTACTGTGAGCACTCAACCAAAAGAGGGAAGTGGTGCCTGTCCTTACCATAAGTGCTGGACAGACAATCTACTTCCAATTTTCCATCAAGGACATAGCCCATTACAGAAACTTTAACTGCTGGCAAGGTCAAGAAACTGCAGCAAGCTCTGATATACTATAAAAAAGGAAAAAAAGGGAGCGGGAGGGCGGGAAGCTCTTCCAACCGATTCTTTCGAAAGACCCACAATTCCCTGGGACACACGTTCCCAGAGCTCAGATCCATCCCATTCCCATGTTTCAACCATTCGTTCCCCTTGTCTGGCACCTGGCCATGCCCCCATCAGTCAGAGCTCTCTTTCCCTAGGGAGGGGGCTCAAGAGGCCTTCATTATTCTGCTGTCACACAACCCTTTCTGGTGCTTCTTCTGGTAGTGGAGACCCAAGATCTGCCACTGAAGCCCAGGCCCTTGATATTGAGACTTAATGACTCCACCACTTGAAGTATTCTGGATCCTGTAAAGATTCCTCCAATTGTTAGCCAATCTGAAGCATCCACACCATTAGGGAGCAATGTGAGCCCTTGTAGAAGGTCACCCCACATCACAGTCCAGGAGAAAGCAGACTCCCCGGAACTGAGGTGTTACATGACCACACAAGATTGATAACATCACCACCCCCCTTCCTGCTTGCAAAGCCCCCTGGGATATATCACAAATTCCAGGAGGCAGCAGGAACATCTTGCAGGTGCACAGTGGAGAGCCAGCTGTGATTCACCAGGATCCAAGATGGTGGCACCAGGGAATCAGCAGCATCCACCTCCTGCCCTGGCTTCTTCATGTGCACAAATGTGCTCCAGAGCTTCAGATCCAAATGAGCCCCTTGACACACCAGTGAATGCATTCCCCCCTGCGCATACCCAAAAGATGGCTAGTATGGACATTCCAAACCTCTGCTGTACTTGTGCATGCACTGGAAATCTCCTGTCATGCTGTAAAGCTCTTCCAGGACCAAGGCCAGGCAGAGCCCTTTGGCACATCTGGGCATATGCCATAATGGCGAGATGCCAAAGAGGGGACTGAAGTTCCTCTTTAACTCTGTAACCACATAAGTGTTTTGAAGGCACCTGAGTACCATTACTTGGATAAAGACCTCACACTATGCACTGAAAATCTCCTGTCGTGCTGTAAAGCTCTTCCAGGACCAAGGCCAGGCAGAGCCCTTTGGCACATCTGGGCATATGCCATAATGGCGAGATGCCAAAGAGGGGACTGACATTCCTCTTTAACTCTGTAACCACATAAGTGTTTTGGAGGCACCTGAGTACCATTACTTGGATAAAGACCTCACACTTTGGTGTACATCAGTGCAGCACATCGGGGCTCATGTAGATGGGTTTGGAACGCACATCAAATACAAGGCAGAAAATCCTATTGGCCTTAATTGAGCAGTACCTATGACAGTTCAGAGGAGGCGTTTGATCTACTTTGCATTGCATTTCTTTGGATGCAGCATGTCCTGTTGAGATGCAGGCAGAGCAGGTCAAACGTTGCATTCTCCAGTCAAACACAACATAAGCCCTGGGAGTTGGTGTCCATATCTTCCATGCCTGGCTGCGTTCAATGCCTGGGCTGATGTCATGCTGCTTAAAAGCCGAATAGTTCAGCGATTTCAGTTTTATCACCGGCCATAAATGACAAACGAACCGTCAAATTTTTTTCCGATATATTCATATAAGGAAGCGGCAGAGACATGCAAAGAACAATTAAACTGGACACTAACCAGAGTCCAGGCGGTAAATCTTACCTTTGAACTGGGCTCAGGGGACGCGCTCTTTTCTTGTAGGAATTAATCTTACAAAGGAGGTCAGCATGCGGTTTATTTTACAATTAAAGTTGTCCTGTGGGTGGAGACAGCAGGTCAAAAGATATTTTTTTTTCCACAATTTTTCGAGGATAGATCATTTTTAGACTGGATTTTAAGATTAGAGGTAAGTTGAGGTGAAGGGTGAAGATGGGATTCAGGGGTGGGTTCATAATAAGGATTAGCTTTAGGTCCCATCCACACTATTGAGTTGAGGAGCATGTTATCACGACATATAGCAATCAATGTTACCGGTGCAATGCACAGCTATTGGCTAATTTGCTAACGAATGTGCATGCATTGCAGAGTGGTTCGATGACAGAAATGACCAAAGCTATATGGACAGCTGACCATCACACCCACTTTTTTTAAATCAGAAAAATAGTATATTATGCAGAAAACATAAACAGGTCCATACAATCGATCAATTTACTGTATCATGTAATAAAAGGCACGAAAATGACCTAAACATTGCATAATAAAGTTATCATGTAAAAAGTTATACAGTGCCTTGCAGAAGTATTCACCCCCTTGACTTTTTTCCTATTTTGTTATAGTACAGCCTTTAGTTCAATGTTTTTTTTTTTTATCTGAATTATATGTGATGGATCAGAACACAATAGTCTAAGTTGGTGAAGTAAAATTAGAAAAATATATACATAAAACTATTTTTCAGAAATAAAAAAAAAAGATAATTGGCATGTGCATATGTATTCACCCCCCTTTGTTATGAGCCCATAAAAAGCTATGGCGCAACTAATTACCTTCAGAAGTCACATGATTAGTGAAATGATGTCCACCTGTGTGAAATCTAAGTGTCACATGACCTGTCATTACATATACAAAGCTAGGTTAACACTTGACCTACAAACCTACCTATATGACCAAAGCTAGGTGGACACCTGACATCCAACCTACCTATATAACCAAAGCTATCTGAACACCCAATCATCTTACCCATATGACCAAAGCAATATGGACACCTGACTATCACACCTACTTATATGACCAAAGCTAGGATGAAATGTGGCCTACAAACCTACTTATATTACCAAAGCTATGTGGACACCTGAACATCATTCCTACCTATATGACCAAAGCTAGGTGGACACCTGACCATCATTCCTACCTATATGACCAAAGCTAGGTGGACACCTGACCATCACACCTACCTGTATGACCAAAGCTAGGTGGACACCTGACCATCACACCTACCTATATGACCAAAGCTATGTGGACACGTAACTATCAAACTCATGTATATGACCAAAGCTAGGTTGACACGTGGCCTACAAACCTACCTATATGACCAAAGCTATGTGGACACATGAACATCTTACCTACCTATATGGCCAATTGTATGTGGACACCTGCCCATCGCACATTTCTACAGTATATGGCTAAAGCTATGTGGACACCTGACCATCCCACCTACCTATATGACCAAAGCTAGGTGGACACCTGACCATTACACCTACCTATACAACCAAATCTATGTGAGCACCTGACAATCACACCTACCTATATAACCAAAGCTATATGGACATGCAACCATCAAACCTACCTATATGACCAAAGCTCAGTTGACATGTGACCTACAAACCTACCTATATGACCAAAGCTATGTGGACACTTGAACAGCCTACCTACCCATATTGACAATTGTATGTGACCATCACACATTCTTACATGGCCAAAGACACTTGATCATCCCAACTACTAGATTTACTAAAACTGGAGCACTTAGGCCTAGTTCACACCTATGCTTTTTTTTAGCCAGTTTTAAGTTTTGTGTTTTTTCCCCCCTTTTTTTTCCCTTAGTTCTCTCCTCTTTTTATCTTTTGAAATTTCCCCCTTATGTATATATCATTATTTATTTGTTCTTTGTTGACATAGATATTAAATGTTATGTGATTTTGTTTTTTAGATTTCCTGTTTTCTGTTTGATGCAAATTATCTATACCCCTGATGAAGAGAATTTATCTAAGATCTCGAAACGCGTTGGGTTGCTGCCTTCTGTCCACTGTAGGGTGTTGTTATACAGTTGGACTTGTTGGAAATATACAGTGTAACAGGATAAATTATGTATATTTGTTATTTTCTGTCTGTAAATACACGAAATGTATACTGTATTTAATATTATCAATTTTTAACCATTATCATTAAATAATTAATTATTATCTTTTGATGTATTTTTGTATATCTTATATGGCCACCTGCCCATGATAAAGTCCTCTCCTTAGAGGAGTAAATGTTTTTCATACTATTAAGTTTTGTGGAAACACACTACAGTCCATTTAACATGGTTTCCTGCGGATTTAGTTCACATCTGTGCATTTCATTAAAAGGTCCAGGGACTTTTTTTCTGGTTTTTGGTTCCATAGGGTTCAATGGATGAAAAAAGCATGTATTGAAAAACACAAAATGCACCTGCAATATGCAAACTGCAACCTGCATAGGTGTGAATCAGGCCTGGGAATCTGGTGCAGCTGTGCATGGCAGCCAATCAGCTTCTAACTTCAGCTTGTTCAATTAAGCTTTGACTATAAAACCTGGAAGCTGATTGGTTTCTATGCTGAACTGCACCAGATTTTGCACCCTGCAGTTTTAGTAGACCATACCCATTTGTGACGAAAGCCGAAGAGGTGTATTTGTGAGAATGACAGAGGTAAAAGGTCATCCTTATGGGAAGGGTAATGAATGAGACGTAATGGAGTTGGGAGGAAGGAAAGGGAAAATAAAAGTAAAATAATTTAGCAAAATGTTTTTTTTAAAGAGATTTAGACAATGTTCCAAAAATGATTAAATATATAAGTGTAGCACCCTGCTCCTGATGAGCAGACGCTATTGTTTTTTTCAAATTTAATTATCTGAAGCTGTAGTTTGTCTCAGAATAATTTCTCTAAAAGTTATGCCTGACCCTAGGTGTCGCTGTCACCATCAGTGGGTGTGGAACAGCAGCAGGCTGGATGCATTGAATGCCGCCTCTTGCTCGGAAATGGTTCAGTGGGTGTGGTTTCCTTGCTGTGCATGCTGAGAGAAGGTATTTAAGGTACCGACTCCATTTTTCTGGGTTCGTTTTCTGGGGTCTGTGATCCCAACCCCAGGGCCCTCCTGGCCTGGGGCCTGTGTCGCATGGTCTTGTGCCTCGGGGCTGGCTGGCCTGAGGCTTCACAGCTGAGAGTGTAGGCCCAGGAATGCCTTGGGGCCTACTGATCCAGGGGTGGTCCTTTGCTGTCTCGCCTGTGGGGAAAAGCCAAGGAAAGCTGAAGGATCCAGGGGAGGGCCTTTCCAGTGGAGGACCGAGGGCAAGGCTGGTGTCCCTGGAGGAGCCTGGAAACTCAGTTTGAGGACGAATCTCGGATCAATATACTTACAGTATCGCCGGGTCGGCTGAAAGAATCTGGTACTGTATGGTAGTTCTTCCTAAAAACTATCAAAGATCTTTAAGTTCGGTTAACAAGTCTGTGGCAGAGACTTTGTTTGCGCATCTACTTTCAAGAACCACTAAGTTTAACTAACAAGTCTGTGGCAGAGACTTTGTTTGGCATCTCATCGGTTGCTAGGTCAAGTGAGAGGGGCCAATCCGGTGACTGCTGGATCCAGTCTGTGGAGCTGTTTGTCCTCTGGATCTGACCAATACCTCTAACCCGCAGTTACCAGGTGCCTGAACTCCCCCTTATCCTCTGACCCTCAATTAAAGGACTGTGTCTTGTGTCTTTCTTTGGTATTATCCCTAAATAAATCTTCAAAAAAGGACCACGTGTCTGATCTATCTTCATTTGGGCTGCTTTCCACAGGCCTCCCTAAGATGAAGAGGCGAGCAGAAGAGGTAACAGTAAGCCCGAATAAAACCAGCAGCTCCTTCAGGGGGTTAGTGCTACATAAGGTAGAGCAGTAAGCCCTTGTACAACGGTCGGAGATTCCGACAGAATGTATCCGATCGGACCGTTTTGTCGGATATTCTGACTGTGTGTGGTCTCCATCGGACTGTTTCCGTAGGAGTATCCGACGGACCAAGTTTTCCAACTTGTTGGTAACATTTTCCGACAAAATGCTTTGATCGGACATACTCCGATCATGTGTAGAGAATTCCGATCGGACAAAGTGCCACGCATGCTCAGATCAAATTCCTACACCAAAGCTATTGGCTACTAGCCTGAACATAGTCCCGTCGTAACGAAATAACGTCATCACGTTCTGAAAGATCGGATTTTCCGACAACTTTGTCCGACCGTGTGTATGCAACAGTTTTGGACAAAATCCGACGGACAAAATCTGACGGATTTGGTTGTCGGAATGTCCGACCGTGTGTACAAGGGCTTACTTTTGATCTGGTTAGGTGTCCTGAGGACCGTGTGAGCGCCTCTGTCCGTAGTGCTGAATTCTTCCAGCAGATGGGTGCAAAGTACTCACAGCTGTTAAATCTTTTAATTTCCCAACTTTTGGAGAAAATCCCTATTATCACAAATCAAAAAAAGCTCCGATTTCCTTTCCAGGGTTATCTGTTACAAAGCAAAATACCTATGAGGGATGCATTAGATGGACTCATATACTAGTGTACTAGTTCCAGGGCATTGTAACTTGTAGTGATGGTAAATAGATTTACAACAAAGATTAATTACCCAGAACTAGCATGCATCCTAATCATCATGGCAGCTTCAACTTAAAGCTTCTCGCACAGGTATCTTGCGTTGTAGCAGGTCCTCTTATAAAGTGTGAGAAGATATTGACATAATCAGTGATGTCCTCTCCGGCTCCCTCCAAAGCCGCAATTACAGGGATGTTTTCTAGAGATAAATTGGATGTCTAACACATGTCACTGTGTAAATGGGAGAAAATATAAATAGGAGGAAAATGAGTGTTATCTCTGTGACCAAACCGCCGAAGGAAATCGACGTCCATTCCCAACTCTCATTGTCTCTGCCATGAGAGGGCCCTCCACATCTATCCCTCTCTCTGCATCTTGATTACATCCCCTACTCAATAGCTGCAGCCACATCTGATCAATAGTTTTAATCTGTAGGATGGAGAGTGGAAGACGCCAGCGTAGAATGGCCGGGTCAGAGAGCACGTCGCAATTTACACGTATGCCAAACACATGCAAGAACTCAGACGGGGAAAGGAAAACAGGGACCGTTCACTGAAAACCTCGGCTGCAACCTCAGCGGAGACCTGTGACCCCCAAATCACAGGGGAGCTATTAATAGGGTGGTGACGTTGTACAATTGGTTATTTTTATCTGTCCTTTATTGAGTAAATCCATGGACAAAAAACGGTTTCAACAGTTGTCCCTGCACCAGAGGAGCTTACGATGTAATGTCCCCACCAAAGTCACACTATTATACATTTATATAGCGCTGACATATACCGCAGTGCTGTAAAGAGAACACTGAGCCAGTCACATCAGTCTTTGTATCGGAGGAGCTTACACTCTAATGCCCCCCCACACACTATTATTATTATACATTTATATAGCTCTGACATATACTGCAGTGCTGTACAGAGAACACTGAGCCAGTCACATAAGTCTCTGCACCAGGGAATCTTCTCCACCAGGTGGTGCTGTTCTGCAGGGTGCTTTTGTCTCACTCTCCTGTGATCTCAGCTGAGAGAAGCAGCAAAGCCTGGGGCCTCTCTTGCAGGCTTTTCCCAGGCAAGCGTGGACCATATTGGGGAAGACGAAGGTGGACGCTCTCCAGAGGCACTGAGGCCTACTCCATGTGCTCAAGCTGCAATGGATCCTGGGCCTGTCCCTTTGCAAGAGGAGTCCTTACCAGTTTTCCAGGATAAAGTGGTGAACAGAATCCGCCGCATTGCTAAAGGAGGAACAGAAACTTTCTGTCATGAAAGAAGATCTCAAGAAAAAGAAATACCTGCATAGTAAGTCTGGAAACGGTAAGAGGGAAGTATCCAAGCTGAATTCTCTGGAGGAGGCATTGAAAAAACAGGAGAAGTTGGTTGCTTCTCTGAAGGAATGCAGCGGTGTGTTCAGAGAAAAGTGTGAGGAGAGATTCAAACATATGGAGGAGAGTACCTGTGCCAGTACCAGCCAGAGGGTGGATGCCACAGCAATGTCGACAGTATGGATGGGGGGGTAAGGAAGTGACTTCACATGGTGGCCCCAGTACTAGTCCTGTCTCAGGATCTGTTGCACCTGAGTCAGTATCTGCCCCCTGGGTCATCTCGGGAGGAGGTTGATGAAAATGGTGGATTGCTGCAGGCCATTACAGAAATGGAATCTACCTTGAGTGGCACCGACTCATCAGATGAAGCTCATGGGAATGCAGGAAGAGATGGCATGTATCCAGACAGAGAAGTTTCTGCTGGCTGTGAGGAGTCCCACATGGACATTAACAGTGCAGAGCAGGAATATCGCATGAACATTGAAACTGCAGAGCAAGAATGTTGCATGAACATTGTAACTGCAGAGCAGGAATGTTGCATGAACATTGTAACTGCAGAGCAGGAGGGCTGTATGAATGCTCAAACAGCTGGTATTTTTTCTTAACAGAAGACTTTACTTGATGATGGGACTGCTGGTATCTGTGGTAGTTCTGGGACTATGATGAGCGGAACTATTGTGCTAGAGGGGAGGAGGGAGGATCAAGTGGTGGGTAATTTACCAAACCAGATTTCAGAGGTTTCTATGCAGCCAGTTAATGTGTTATCTGTCCCAGTTAGGAATTATGTTAAGGCTGTGTTGGGACAAAGTCATGCTGCTGCTGGTGTAAGGGAGCCAGTTGTGCGACTTTCACCTAACGCACCTTCCATTAAAGGCAGGAATGTGGTACAGCTTAGGTGGGAAGGAAGAGACACTCCACCTATCAGGAGGGAGGTTGTGGATAAGATCCTAGCCATGGGATTTAAGGTGGAGAATAGTTATGATCTTATCAGTCCGGCTGGTTCCTATGAATATGATTTATCATTTGTGTGTCCAGAATCGTTGTACCTGTTTTGGGAGCGCTTTGAGCATGTATAAAGGGGCCAGATGGACTGGAAGGGGCTTGTCTCATGTCAGCCCTTGATTAAGAATATGACTATCATGACAAGGAATGAGTCTATACCCCCCGAGGATCTATGGGTCTAGTTGAGGTGATTTGATGAAACATTGTGTCCCCTAAAGAAAAAGAATTGTGGATGATAGAGGCATCTGGACGGGTGGGTGGTCAGTGTCAATGAGGTTGAGTGTGTGTGGAAATGTGGTCCATCATTTGCCTTCCTCTGCATTTATTGGCAGAGATAGAATTACCGTCTTCTACCCTGGTCAACCTAAGGTGTGTCATAAATGTGGAGTCAAGGGACATTTCTCCTCTAAATGTCCAGAACAGAAGTGCTCTTTGTGCCAGGAAATGGGGTGTCTGGCGAGGGACTGTAACATCATTAAAAGTAACCTATGTGATAAGGTTGGTCACCCTTATAGCCAGTGCCCTGAGGCTTCTCACAATAAGCCAGAGTTAGTGGAGGAAGTCTTCTGTTCAGATAGAGAAGAGTCTGGGTTGGCGGAGGTTGTACCAGGGGATCTCAGTGTCTCTGTCCTGTCAGAATCTGTGTATGTGAGGCTCTCTGTGGTGTCAGTGTCTCCTCAGTCTGTAGTTCCCCAGTCAGTGTCAGAAAGTGTGGTTGTGAAGTCTGTGTCTACGCCTCTTGTTTCTCCTAGTGTAATGAAGGCAGTGGAGGGTGCTGGACCAGAGTGTATGGTGGTGCCAACCCCTCCTCCTCAGCATGGCAGAAGTGTGGGTGGAGTGAGGGATGGATTGGATGATGGTGGAGGGAGGGGTGGGAAGGCTAAAGGAATGAAGGTGGCTGGTGCAGAATGCAAGGTGAATGATGTGAAAATCGGGGTGAATGATGTGGGGGGAGGGGTTAATGGGGGAGTTTTGGAATCACATCCTGATGGCAATTAAATCTCAAAAGGTTTCTTAGCCTGGATTGTGGTTAAGTTGAGGTTCGGGGTTTGTAGTCTCTTTTTTGTTGTCATTAAAATATGTTTCTTTCTATGTTATCTTGTCAGGAAACGTTTTTCTTTACTTGCTGATGTAAGCACGCTTGTTTTTGTTTGGTTGTTGTTTATTTTTGTGTAAATATGTTTTTATTAATGAGCTGTATGTTTGTATGATTTTTTTAATAAAAAAAATGTACACTTTAATGCCCTCCCTAGTCACACACTATTATTATACATTTATATAGCTCTGACATATACTGCAGTGCTGTACAGAGATCACTGAGCCAGTCACAGCAATCTCTGAATCAGATAAGTTTGCACTCTAATGTCCCCCACCACAGTGACCTATTAGTATTATTATTATTATATATTTATATAGCCTCGACATATACTATTGTGCTGTACAGAGAACACAGAGCCAGTCACATCAATCTCTGTACCAGAGGAACTTACAATCTAATGTCCCACCAGAGTCACACACTATTATTATTATACATTTATATAGCTCTGACATATTTTGCTGTACTGTAAAGAGAAGACTGTGCCAGTCGCATCAGTCACTGCACCAGAGGAACTTACACTCTATGCCCCACCACAGTCACATTATTATTTTTTTTACTATACATTTATTATTTTTTTATTATACATTTATTATTTTTTATTATTAATATTATTATACATTTATATAGCTCTGACATATATTGCAGTGCTGTACAAAGATCACTGAGTCAGTCACATTAGTCTCTGCACCAGAGGAGCTTGCACTTTATTGTCCAGCAACAGTCGTACAATATGACACGATTGTTAGTTCTGGACAGGTTGGTTTGAATATTTCCATTACTGCTGACCCCCTGGCATTTTCACACAAAACTGTCTTTAGAGTTTACTGAGAATGGTCCGAAAAACCAAAAACATCCATTGAGCAGCAGTCCTGTGGATGGAAACACCTTGTTGAGGTCAGAGAAGAATAGCTGATCCAAGCTGACCAAAAGGCTACAATAACCCTAATAAGAACTCCTTATCCAACTATGATGACTTTGTCTCATAATGCACAACATGTAGACCCTTGATGGGTTACATCAACAGAAGTCCTCCTTGGTTCTCATCCACCAAGAAAAGAAAGACAAGGCTGCAGAAGGAACAGGAACACCAAAACTAGTCAGGTGAAGACTTGAAAAAACAGGATCACCAAAATGGACAGGTTTAGATTGGAAAAACAAGATCACCAAAACTGGACAGATGAAGACTGGTAAAACACGATCACCAAAACTGGACCAGTTGAAGACTTGGAAAAAAAAGGACAACCAAACCAAGTCAGGTGAAGACTTGGGAAAACATGACCAAACCAAAACTTAAATAACTTTTATTAAATATATATAACACCATTTTGTAACAGCAATTTCAAACTCCCAGTCCGTTGGTCTTTGACGGTCCCCCAACTTCACCTTTTCCACTTAACACTTTCCACCAGTACACCGCGGGACCAAATTTTACCATACCAGGCCTCCGGCCATTTATGAGCCCGGAGAGACAACCCCCTTTCCCGCAGTGAAACCAATCCCGTATTCCAGCCTACCCTTCCGCTGGAATACACCAAAAGGGGGCACATACCACCTATGAGCACCCCCACACTTCAGTCACATCTGTTTTCTTGCCACCATCAAAGGCCAAAGACGCCGCCGTTACTGTTGCTATGATGACCCGCATCACTGACACCCTGTAAGAGAAGGAAACACAGACAAAACACAAAAAAGAAAGGAACACAGTTATCGCCCATAAAACAAAGGGGAGGGCGGGTGGGAAACTTCCTTTCCGTTCTGCTTCACGCTTGCCGCTAGTCCCCGCCCACGCCTTTTATATTCCTCCTCCCCCTTCAGTTCCTTTTCCCCCCAAGTCTCCTCCCCCTCTTCTCCCAGCATCATCCCTTAACCCTTTCGTTGCCCTCACTCTCACTATTAGCCCTTGTACACACGGTCGGAGAATCCGTCGGAATGTGTCCTATCGGACCATGTCGTCGGATAATCCGACTGTGTGTGGTATGCATCGGACTGATTCCGTCGGAATATCCGTCGGACCCAATTTTCCAACTTGTTGGAAATATTTCCAGACCAACTGGTTCGATCGGACATACTCCGATCATGTGTAGAGGATTCCGATCGGACAAAGTGCCACGCATGCTCAGATCAAATTCCTACATCAAAGCTATTGGCTACTAGTCTGAACGTAGTCCCATCGTAACGAAATTACGTCATCGCGTTCTGAATGATTGGATTTTTCGACAACTTAGTCCAACTGTGTGTATGCAACAGTTTCGGACAAGATCCGACGGACAAAATCCAACGGATTTGGTTGTCGAAATCTCCGACCGTGTGTACAGGGGCTTAGTCATGCCCGGCCCTCCTCCATCTATGGCCTTTTGTATTTTATTTCGGGCCTCCCTGGATCATCAAAATGGAAAGATTTAACTTTGGAAAACAAGATCAACAAAACTGGACAGGTAAAGACTTGGAAAACAGGATCACCAAAATGGACAGGTTTAGATTGGGAAAGCAAGGTCGCCAAAACTGGACAGGTAAAGACTGAGAAAACAAGATCACCAAAACTAGTCAGGTAAAGATTGGAAAAACATGATAGCAAAAACTGGACAGGCGAAGACTGGGAAAACAAGATCACCAAAACTGGAGAGGTGAGGATTGAAAAAAAAGGTAGTCTGGTCTTATGAATCTCAATTTCGTCCGAGGCACAGATGATAGACCAATTATTGGAAGTGGATGTTTTGCTTTGTCTTTTTAGGTTACTTTGCAGTAAAAGCAAGTATGCATAGACATCTCTGCAGTGTATATTAATTTGCTTTACTAAACAAAAATGTTGTACTCACTTATAGGAATAAACAATTCATGGCATACAAAGCATTACAAAATATGCATACAATATACACATGCACAAGCTATCTATCCTTCCCAGCAAACTTACATAATTGGGACAATCTATGCAGAGGGATAAACTAAAAGTTACTTAAAGTGGGTTATAGATTTAGTGTCATCCCTAGGTAAGATACTTATTTTAGTCTCTCTTTATGAGAGATTCACATTTCAAAATCCAGGATCTTCTAGACTGCTTGTTGCTTCTTGGAGTGCTGCAAAAACATATACCAGTTCTTCTGTGTCCTCAGCACATAGCTTGTTCAAATCCTCTTTCCCCTCCCCCTACTTCCTGTAGCATCACTTCGAGTCCTTGGCTCGTGGACCAGTCCAACATGTTCATTAGCATGTGAATAGTGAAGCCCAGCTTCTAAAAACAATACATGATCTACACAAGTTATTCCATATTTATGCTATAAGGATCACTAAAATAGCTATAGCAACACAATGGGTCCAATAGAACATCTCTGGGATGTGGCAGCATGATTGTGCCGCTGATTGAAGAAATTGCTTGATGGACCGGACTATTAATGGAATGTTTGTTGAAGCCTTGTAGTATCCATTTCCTCTGTGTCCTCAGGACATGGCTTGTTCAAATCCTCTTTCCCCTCCCCCTACTTCCTGTAGCATCACTTCTAGTCCTCAGCTCATGAACCAGTCCAACATGTTCATTAACTTGTGAATAGTGAAGCCCAGCTTCTAAAAACAATACATGATCTACACAAGTTATTCCATATTTATGCTATAAGGATCTCTGAAATAGCTATAGCAACACAATGGATCCAATAGAACATCTGTGGGATGTGGCAGCATGATTGTGTCGCTGATTGAAGAAATTGCTCGATGGACTGGACTCTTAATGAAATTTTTGTTGAAGCCATGTAATATCCATTTCCTCTGTGTCCTCAACACATGGCTTGTTCAAATCCTCCTTCCCCTCCCCCTACTTCCTGTAGCATCACTTCTAGTCCTCAGCTTATGAACCAGTCCAACATGTTCATTAACATGTGAATAGTGAAGCCCAGCTTCTAAAAAAACAATACATGGTCTAAACAAGTTATTCCATATTTATGCTATAAGGATCTCTGAAATAGCTATAGCAACACAATGGATCCAATAGAACATCTGTGGGATGTGGCAGCATGATTGTGTCGCTGATTGAAGAAATTTCTCGATGGACTGGACTCTTAATGCAATGTTTGTTGAAGCCATGTGGTATCTGTGCCAATAAGAATTGAGGATGACCGTGAGACCAAAGGAGGTTCGACCCAGTAATAGTATAAAGTGTTCCTAATGAAATTCCTCAATGAGCGTCCAAAGATAACAAATATCACAAATATATATTTTAATAGCTATACATGAAATGTTTTTTAAAACAATAAAACCAATTGATACAATTAAAAAGGAGAAGAATTGATCACAAACACACACATTAAAGGAAAGAATATAGATTCCCTGTAATGCATTTTCTTTCCAACTTATGGCTCTGCCTCTTATTGGAATGTAGTTTGCAGTGTCTCTAAGTATATATATATATATATATATATATATATATATATATATATATACTGTATATGTTGTGTGTGTGTGTGTAATTGTATACATGAGATTACACAGCATGTAAAGTGCTTATTGATCACACACAGAGCTCGTCTCCCATACAAAGCAGCCCACACAATGGGGAGGCAAGGGGGAAGCCTGTCCGCAGTTCAGGGGGATCAATGCACGGGCCCAGGTACACAAAGTGACAATACTGACATTAAAAGGTTTATTGCGGCCTCCTCCGCCGCCCGCACTATAGAATTGATGCTGGCACCGATCATTATCTAGTGACAGGGTAATGTGTATTACTATATCTCACAGGCAGATTATGGGAAGTAATAACGGAACCCTTCATCCTGGAAGTCAGTCACTCCACAGGGCTGCTGGCCGTGGGCTTCATGTGTTTCCATTCACAAATAGTCTTATGTGAGAGACAGGGAAAGTGATAGAGAGAGAATGAGTGAGAGGGGAAGAGAGAAAGAAAGAGAATGAGAGAACAATAGAAAGAGAAAGAAAAGAAAAAAGGAAGAACAAAGAGAGAAAGAGAGCAGGGGAAAGAAAGAAAGAGAAAGGGTGAGAATGAGAAATACAGAGGAAGAAAAAAGGAGAGAGTGTGTGAGAGAATGCGAGAGGGGGAATGAGAAAGAAAGAGTGAGAGAAACAGAGTTAAAGAAAGATAGAGCAAAGAAAAAGCAAGAAAGAAAGAAAGAAAGAAAGAAAGAAAGAAAGAAAGAAAGAAAGAAAGTAGGGGGAGAGAAAGAGAGACAGAGTAAGAAAGAGAGAGCGTCAGAGAGAGAGAGAGAGAGAGGGAAAATAAGTGAGAGGGAACGAGAGAGAGAACAATAGAGATCGAAAAAAAAGAGAGAGAACAATGGAGAGAGAAAGTGAAAAAGAAAGAGCGACAAAGAGTGTAAAAAAAGAAAGAGAATGATAGAGAGAGAAAGGAAGGAAATAAAGAACAATAGAACAAAGGAAATAAATAAATAAAAAGGGGTAAGGAAAAGGAAAAAGAAGGGAAAAAGAAGAACAAAGAGAGAAAGAACGGGTGGAAGAAAGAAAGAGGGAGGTTAAGAAAGAGAAATACAGAGAAAGAGAAAAACAGAGAAAGAGAAAAGAAGAGAGACTGAAAGAGGGAATAAGAGAGAGTGCGAGATAATCAAAGAAGAGAGTGGGGGAGAGAAAGAGAGAGACAGAATAAGAAAGAGAGAGCTTCAAAGAGAGAGAGAGAGAGAGAGAGAGAGAGAGAGAGGGAAAAAGAAGGAGAAAACAATAGAGAGATAGAAAGAGATAAAGAAAAAGAAAGGAAAAAATTCAAAGAAGAAGAAGAAGAAAGTAAGAGAGTGGGAGGGAGGAAGAAAGAAAGAGGTTGAGAGAGAGAGAGAGATAAAGAGAGAGAATCAGAGACTGAAAGAGACAGAGAGAGAGTGAGAGGGAATGAGAGAGAGAGAACAATGGAAAGAGAGTAAGAAGAGAAAGAGAAAAAAACAGAGTGGAAAAGAGAGATGGAACAATAAACAGAGAGAGAGCAATAGGCAGCAAAAAAGAGAGAGAAAACGTTAAAGAGAGAGAAAGAAAAGAATGAAAGTTTCCCCGTGGACTTTTGTACAAAGGGCGTAGTCCACAAGTTTGTATTGCATACACACGATCAGACTTTTTGACAACAAACACGAATGTAGTGACGTCACAACGTACTGACGACACTTCAAAAGAGGACGTTCAATGACTCCAGCGCCACCTTTGGTCAACTTCTGTATTGTAGTCTGATCTTTTGCGTTGGTTCTGAGCATGCGTGTTTGTACCTTATACAAAAGTCCGATGCTTTTGCGTACATACGATCGGACTTTGCTCCATCGGACTTATGTTGTCAAAAAGTTTGTCCGTTCGCACAGCCAACAAAAGTCCGATGAAAACAGAAAAAGTTTGTCCGATGGAGCGTACACACGGTTGGATGTTGCTCCAAAACAGCTAATTTGCATGTTTGTTGTCAAAAAGTACGATCGTGTGTACGGGCCTTAAGCGAGAATAATGCCGCGTACACACGATCGGAATTAAGGTCGGAAAATGCTCTGATGGTTTTTCCAACGGAATTCCACTCAAGCTTGTGTTGCCTACACACGGTCACACCAAATTCCGACAGTCAAGAACGCGGTGACGTACAACACTACAGCAAGCCGAGAAAATGAAGTTCATCGTTTCTGAGCATGCGTAGGAATTTTGCGCGTTGGAATTGCTACAGACGATCGGAATTTCGAAACTTTTTCCGTCTAAAAAATTGAGAACATGCTCTCAATCTTTTGCTGACCGAAATTCCGGAAACAAAAGTCCAATGGTGCCTAAACACGGTCGCATTTTCTGATGAAAAGCTCTCATCGGTCTTTTGCTGGCCGAATTTCTGATCATGTGTACGGGGCATACGAGAGAGAGAATGAGTAAGAGGGAATGAGAGGGAGAACAACAAAAAGAGAGAGAACAATAGAGAGTGAAAAAGAGAGCGAGAACAATAAAGAGTGTAAAAAAAAAAGATAGAGAGCAAAAAAAAAGAGAAAGTACAAAAGAGAGAAAGATCGAGGAAGGAAGGAGGGAAGGGACTTCAGTGTGGCATCATAGCATAGGCAATAAAGAGCAGTGATTGATAGGCAGGGGCAGACTGACCATTCGGCCACTCAGGCACTGCCCGAGGGCCCCGGGCCACTAGGGGGCCCCATCAGGGTTGCCAGCCTCAGTAAAACCAGGGACAGTATGCTGTTCGGGTGTTTGGATAAACACTCAAACTTTTGCTCTTTCAGCTACGAGCAACGTGATGAACTATGGATTTATAACAAAGGAAATGTTTTGGGGATCGTGGGGAAGACGCTCTTGCCCTCTCCTCATTAACATCACTCCCGTATGTTGAGAGCATGTGACCTGGAATGGTTTAGGCTGCCAGACTGCATTCTCCTGATTAAGGGTGTAGTATGGATTTGCAGGGGGATTGCCCCTTCCAAAGGTCCCCCAAGTATTTTGGGGGATCTTTGGAGTGGTTTGTGTGCTATTTTTAAAATAGAAGTCAGGTAGTAAATGTAATTTGCAAGCAATTTAAAACCATGTTTCCTTTAAATTTTACTGCTCTTGGTCAAAATGAAATTCACATATGTTGCCCAGGGTTGTGCCCACCCCCTTAATGCTATTTGTGTGGCAACCTTTTGCCCATTATCCTAGAAAATTTTAATTTTTAATTTGATATGTAGCACTACCCCCCCCCCCCCCCAAGGTTGGTGTGTAACTGGTTCCCCCACTCCTGTACAGCCAGGCGACAAGCATTTTCCACATTTTCAACTTCCATCCCCTGTAAACACTGATCCCAGCTATACTGTCTGCAGGAACTACCAAGCCCACCTGGCTGCTTCTTCACCAGCCCACCCAGGTGCTATGAAGATCTCCCAGGGCAAGGGAAAGGAAAGGTTAAGCACAATGCTGTCCTCTTGAAAGTCTTGCTACATATGACAGTCTCTACCCCTGGGAATCCCTGGGTGTGCTAATGTAGTCACGCTGTCCTCCTTGCTCTCTGCTGCTCCTTAGGCAACATTCCTTTCAATCTGCACTGCTGTTAGGATCTTCCCAAGCCAACCCAGTCTGAGGCAGAGCCCCCCCCCCAGACATAGGGGCCCCCCTCCAAGGCCACCGACAGTCTCCTCAGCACTTCATCTTCCATCTGACTCCTTGCTGGCATGGCTCTTCCATATTTGAGGGCTGGCTCAGCCACCCAGCCAAGCCCTCTGCCTGGAGATTGGCTAAGCTCCCTCAAGTATGCAGATCAACCCTCCTGGAGACATGCTTGGCCAGTCCATCACCTTTACCCTCAGCTTCTTTAGCAAGGCAGTGGTCATCTTGGAGGTGTGTTTGGGGTGGTTATCATGTTGGAATACTGCCCTGCGGCCCAGTCTCTGAAGGGAGGGGATCATGCTCTGCTTCAGTTTGTCACAGTACATGTTGGCATTCATGGTTCCCTCAATGATCTGTAGCTCTCCAGTGCCAGCAGCACTCATGCAGCCCCAGACCATGACACTCCCACCACCATGCTTGACTGTAGGCAAGACACACTTGTCTTTGTACTCCTCACCTGGTTGCCCCCACACACGCTTGTCACTATCTGACACCAAATACGTTTATCTTGGTCTCATCAGACCACAGGACATGGTTCCAGTAATCCATGTCCTTAGTCTGCTTGTCTTCAGCAAACTGTTTGCAGGCTTTCTTGTGTATCATCTTTAGAAGAGGCTTCCTTCTGGGATGACAGCCATGCAGACCAATTTGATGCAGTGTGCGGCGTATGGTCTGAGCACCAACAGGCTTTCCCCCCACCCCTTCAACCTCTGCAGCAATGCTGGCAGCACTCATACGTCCTTCCCCAAGGCACCCCCCATGTTGAGGGCACGCGGCCTGGTATGGCTCAGGAGGGGGGCCGCTCGCTCGTCCCCCCCTTTCCTGGCCGGCCGGGTAGCGTGCTCGGATAAGGGTCTGATGTGGACCTGGAGGGAACCCCACGCTGATTTTATTTGGCATTGGGGTTCCCCTTTGAGTCCATACCAGGTGGCGGGGTCAGCAATGTCTCCTTAACGGGCCCCACCTACCTGGAGACGCGCTCGAAATGAGCGGACTTTCCTCCGTGTGTGTGGGCGAGTCCGTTCATTTCAAAAGTACGGCGGACTTAGTACGCCGTATTAGTCTGCTGAGAAAGTGCCGTGTGTGGGCAAGTAGCCCGTTCGGAAAGTCGGACGCACAGTCCGGCGGGAAGTCCGCCAGACTAAGTCCGCCGGATAGTCGGCTACGTGTGTACGCGGCATAACTACGACTAAAATTAGAACAATTGCAGAAGACTAAAATGCCATTTTAGTCCTAAGATTAAGACTAAAACTAAATCGAAATTTGCTGCCAAAATGATCACCGGTCCTTGCACATCACCTCTCTCATTCAATTTACAAGGATCTCAATCTGGTAAGGTCTACTGAAGATCTCCGTCTGGTAAGGTCTACTGAAGATCTCAATCTGGGAAGGTCTACTGAAGATCTCAGTCTGGTAAGGTCAGCTGAAGATCTCAATCTGGGAAGGTCTACTGAAAATCTCAGTCTGGGAAGGTCTACTGAAGATCTCAATCTGGGAAGGTCTACTGAAGATCTCAGTCTGGGAAGGTCTACTGAAGATCTCAGTCTGGGAAGGTCTACTGAAGATCTCAATCTGGGAAGGTCTACTGAAGATCTCAGTCTGGGAAGGTCTACTGAAGATCTCAATCTGGGAAGGTCTACTGAAGATCTCAGTCTGGGAAGGTCTACTGAAGATCTCAGTCTGGGAAGGTCTACTGAAGATCTCAATCTGGGAAGGTCTACTGAAGATCTCAGTCTGGGAAGGTCTACTGAAGATCTCAATCTGGGAAGGTCTACCGAAGATCTCAGTCTGGGAAGGTCTGCTGCGTAGCTGACAGACGGACAGAGTGGGGCTTCATGCCTAAGTTTTGCCTAAGGCCTCACAAAGCCTAAAGCCGCAATTGTTCCCATCCACCAGTGGGTATCATCCAGCAGCCAGCATATCCCTGTGATCAGTTTCCACCTGATGCTGGCTGATGGTCGGGTATTTAGTTCCGCCCCTACTAAGTGCCTCACGCTCCAGTGTTTTACTTGTTGCCAGATACTGCTAGCTCTTATCCTGTTCCTGCACATGCCCCATATGCTGTACCCTGCTGTCTTGTAACTGCCCTCCCTTGTTCCTGATCCCAGTTTTGGTTCTTTCTTCCCATCTGCTTCCTGCACCTCCAGTTTTCCCTGCTTTTCTGTGTTCTCCATTTGTATATATTGTACAGTGGAAGCTTGGTTAACGAGTAATGCGGTTAACAAGCGTTTTGAAAGACGAGCAACTTTTTTTTATTTTTTTTTATTCTGACTCGGTTTGTGAGTGTTGTCTCGCAAAACGAGCAGAATTCAAGCTAATGTAGTGAGCAGTACCGTACTTGGCCAGAGGTGCGGGGGCGCCAGTGACACTCGGAATGGTTTGGAGATGTTCGAAGCCATTCAGAAATACTCTGAATCACTCGGGAATACTCAGAAATACTCAGTTCCTGAGCGTTTCTGAGCCTTTCCGAGTTCAGTCGAGCTGTCCCCGAGTATTTTGGAGGCTCTCCGCGTCTCCCCCCGCCTCTGGCCACATGCAGTATTGCATGCAACAGAAGTCAATGCAGAACGAATTATCTTTGTTTCTACTGACTTCTATGGGGAAACTCGCTTTGATATGCGAGTCCTTTGGATTACAAGCATTCTCCTGGAACGGATTATGCTCGTAATCCAAGGTTCCACTGTATATAATTAGTAGTTAGATAGGCTTTCTGTTTGTTAGGTTGATTAGTCAGGTATTCTGTCACTGAGTTTTCGGTTTACGTATATTTTATGTTTGCTGTTTGCTGGAGTTTGGATGGATTTTTCTTCACTGTAAATAAATCTCACTTTAACCCCTTGCTACCCAAGTGGCATTTCTCTCCTACATGTAAAAATCATTTTTTTTGGCAGAAAATTATTCCGAACCCCAAACATTATAAATATATTTTTTAGCAGAGACCCTATGGAATAAAATGGCGGTTGTTGCAAACTTTTATGGCACATGGGGTTTGCGCAGAAATTTTTCAAACGTAATTTTCTGTGAAAAAAATACTTTTTTTATGAAAAAAAAAAAAGAAACAATAAATTATCCCAATTTTTTTGTACAATGTAAAAAATTACACAATAAGCTGAGTTTATAGATACCTAACATGTCACGCTTTAAAAATTGCGCACACTCGTGGAATGGCGACAAACTACGGTACTTAAATATTTCCATAGGCGATGCTTTAAAATTCTTTACAGCAGGTTACCAGTTTAGCGTTACAGAGGGGGTCTTGTACTGGAATTAGTGCTCTCACTCTAACGTTTGCGGCGATACCCCATATGTGTGGTTTGAATGGCGTTTACATATACGAGAAGATGGGGGCGCTTTACTTTCCTTTCTTTTCTTTTTTTTAAAGCATACACAGTCTGGTCCCAATTTCCTGAATGTAGATAGAGATTTGGTCATCTCTGGTGCAGATTCCTGATACCTATCCTCAGCAACCCAACTGTTCTTGGCCCACACCTTTCATTCATTGGACTTCAGTTTTTTTTCATATATATATATATATATATATATATATATATACACATATATATATATATATATATATATATATACACACACATACACATATACACACACACACACACACTAGAGCTGCAGGATTCTGGCCAAAATGAGAATCCCAATTTTTTTGCTTAAAATAAAAAGATCACGATTCTCGCAACGTAAAATCTTTCCCATTATACAAAAAAAAAAATTGGGCTAGCTTTTACTGGTCAGTTTTTTTTATTTTTTTTTTTATTCATTAAAGTAATTTTTTCCAAAAAAAATTGCATTTGAAAGACCGCTGCGCAAATACAGTGCAAAATAAATTATTGCAGCAACCACCATTTTATTCTCTAGGGTCTCTACTAAAAAATGTATATAATGTTTGGGGGGCGGGGCTCTAAGTAATTTTCTAGCAAAAAAAAAAAGAAAAAAAAATTATTTTAACTTGAAACCAACAAATGTCAGAAAAAAAGAGGTTTAGTGTTTAAATGGTTAAACTTTCCTCATTTACACACTGAAGTCTATTCCTTTGACAGATTATTACAATGTTTATACCTAAGTTCCACTGCTAAAGAATGTTGTGATTCTTGGCAGACTGCCCGTTTTTTTTTTTTTTTTCTTTCTTTCTTTCGACGGCTTCAGAAAAGCAGAGAGAATTCTTTGCAGAGAAAGAATGAATGAAACGCTTTTGTCAAGAGCGGGAGAAAAAAATTGCGATAGCGATTCTTGACGATTAATCGTGCAGGTCTAATATATATATAAATATCTATCTATCTATATATATATGTATATATATATATATATATATATATATATATATATCTTGACGATTAATTGTGCAGGTCTAATATATATATATATATATATATTTTTTTTTTTATATATATTTGTCTTTATAGTAGAGCAGAGGTGATCAAATACCACCAATAGAAAGGTCGATTTGTGGGGAAAAAGAGAACTTACATTTTATTTGGGTAGAAAGTCGCACGACCACCCAAATGTCAGTTAAAGTAACGCAGTGCTGTATTGCTAAAAATGGCCTGGTCGTGAAGGGGGGGGGGGGGGTAAATCTTCTGGAGGGCAAGTAGTTAAGAGACTTTTTTTTTTTTTTTATTTCAGCCAGCATTCTCTTTTCTTTTTTTTTATGTCCTGTCAGGTGCATATTGGTCTTGTGCATGATGATGAGTAAAATTCCTGAGGCCGGTGGTGATGGTAATGCAGACATTTGTCCTCATAGTAACTCTGCCAATGATAAGGTTATACGAGCCGAAAGAGTTTTCATTGAAATGGCCATTTTGCTCTTTGCTGTATAATGGCGATGTACGCCGCGCATGCTGCAGAATATATAATCAGCTTGGAGCCTTGCATTCTGATTGCGGCTCTCTCCCGGCTCACACAGTGCAGTAGATGCCCAGCACCAGACTGATTGTATTCTTGATGGAAGCTCCGGGCTCAGCGAGAGCTAAATCCACATTCCCCCCATTGTCCGCGGCCCATTCCTGCCGGCCAAACCGACGCGTTTAATGCCTTTCCACCCACAATCTGTCTATTAACGTTCCCCAGCATGACACCCTATACTTGTCATATGTTATTATATATTATGTTATATTATTATTGATATATTATGTTATATATATATATATATAATTATTATATATTATGTTATATATAATAACAATAATAATATAAATAAATAAATATATATATATATATATATATATTAACCATTTGAACTCTGAACGATTTACCCCCCTTCCTGACCAAGTCATTTGTACGATACAGCACTGCGTTTTTTTTAACCACTTCCGCCGAGGGAAGGATTTACCCCAGTGGTCTCAAGCTGATGGCCCTCCAGCTGTTACAAAACTACAAGTGCCATGAGTCTTTGCAAGGCTGGCAGTTACAAGCAGGACTCCCATAGGCAAAGGCATGATGGGACTTGTAGTTTCACAACAGCTGGAGGGGCGCCAGTTTGAGACCCCCTGATTTACCCCCTTCCTGACCAGGCAATTTTTCTGCAATTCGGCTCTGCGTCGTTTAAACTTGTGTATTGCGTGGCCGTGCAATGCTGTACCTAATCGAAATTGACGTCCCCCCCCCCACAAATAGAGCTTTCTTTTGGTGGTATTTGATCACTTGTGCATTTTTTTTTCTTTTGCGCTATAAACAAAAAAAAGTGACAATGTTGAAAAAAAAAAATTTTTTTACTTTTTGCAATAATAAATATCCAAAGAAAAAAAAATCTCCATCAGTTTAGGCTGATAAATAAATAAAAAAAAATCACCTGCGGTTTTTATTTTTTGCGCTATAAAGAAAAAAACTAGCAACAAGTTAAAAAAAAATAATAATATTTTTTTACTTTTTGCTATAATGAATATCCAAAAAAAAAAAAAAAAAAAAATCTTCATCAGTTTAGGCTGATATGTATTCTTCTACATAATTTTAAAAAGAGAAAAAAAAGAAAAAAAAAAGAGTGCCAATGTTTAAATATATATATATATATATGTATATGTATATGTATATATATATATATATATATATATATATATATATATATATATATATATATATGTGTATATGTATATATATATATTCTTTTTTTTGTTTTTTTACTTTTTGCAATAATAAATATCCAAATAAAAAAAAATCTCCATCAGTTTTGGCTGATATGTATTCTTCTACCTAATTTTGGTAAAAAAAAAAAAAAAATCACCTGCGTTTTTTATTTTTGTGCTATAAAGAAAAAAAAGAGTGACAATTTAAAAAAATATATATATATATTTTTTTTTTACTTTTTTGCTATAATGTATATGCAAAAAAATAAAAAAATATTGTCTTTATCAGTTTAGGCCAATATGTATTCTTCTACATAATTTTGGTGAAAAAAAAATAAAAATAATCTCAATAATCATATATTGAAACTTAAAGTATAATCAAAACTTATAGCGTCTAAAAAATAGGGGATAGATTTATGGAATTTTTATTATCATTGTTTTTTCCACTATTAATGGCGGCGATCAGTGGTTTTTAGTGGGACTGCGACATTGCAGCGGACAGATTGGACACTTTTGACACTTTTTGGGGACCATTGACATTTATACAGCGTTCAGAGCTAAAAAGCCACCGATTACTGTATAAATGTCACTGGCAGGGAAGGGGTTAACACTAGGGGGGGGGCGATCAAGGGGTTAAGTGTGTTCCCTAGAGAGGTGTTTCTAACTGTGGGGGGGGGGGGGACTGACTGGAGGAGGAGAGAGATTGCTGTTCCTGATCAGCAGGAACAGCAGGTTTCTCTCTTCTCCCCTGACAGAAAGGGGGGGTCTGTCTGTTTATACTGACAGATCCCAGTTCTGGCTCTCTGAGGAACGATCGCGGGTGACTGGCGGACATTGTGGCCGCCGGTCACGCACATGGGCTCTGGCGTCACACACACCTATAGCCCTTAAAGCGGCTGCAGTACAGCTACAGCGATTCACTTTTTTGTGCATTTGACAGCCTATCATAATAAAAGCCTGTACATATGTTCAGTACTGTAATTATCACATACAATTACAGTATTAAAACATGTTAATAAATGAAATAGAAAATAAAATCGTTTTTTTTTTAATCTATGTACATTTGTCAGCCATGCTCTTGCACACCTGTCAAATTAAGATGAGTAGCCATCAGTGCCGGGTCATTTGGAGCCCAGGGCAAACATGCCAAACTGTGCCCCTCCCCCAAGATGTATGAACATTTTGTGTCAGCAAACCAACCCTCCCCCCCCCAAAAAAAAAACTGAGCACTAATCTGAATGCTTACCCCTAATTATAAATTCCCTCTCCTCCCAGTACAAAATCCCCCCTCCCAACAGAATTGTTTTCCCCCCTCCCCTTTCAGGTCAAACCTCTCTCTCCCCAAATTGCTTCAGCACAAATCCCCCCCTCCAAAAAAAATCACCCCTCCTATCACTAATCATCTACCCCTTACATTTCCCCTCCAAGCACCAATCTCCCTCCAGCCCCCCTCCTAGCACAAATCCACCCCTCCCCTCAATTTTCCTCTCCTAGCACAAATATCCCCCCCCAACAAACAAACAAAATCCCCCTCTTAACATAAATCTCCTCCCCCCTCTATCATATAACCTCTTCTAGAACAACCCCCCCCCCCCCAAATCTCTCCATCTAGCACAAATCCTCTTCTCCCTCTACAATATAACCTCTTCTAGAACAAACCCCCAAAATCCCTCTTCCTAGCACAAATCCTCCTCCCCCTCTACCATATAACCTCTTCTAGAACAACTCCCCCAAATCCCTCCTCCTAGCGCAAATCCTCCTCCCCTCTACCATATAACTTCTTCTCAAACAAACCCCCCAAATCACTCATCCTAGCACAAATCCTCTTCCCTCCTCTACCATATAACTTCTTCTAGAACAAACCCCCCAAATCCCTACTCCTAGCACAAATCCTCCTCCCCCTCTACCATAAACTTCTTCTAGAACAAACTCCCCAAATCCCTTCTTCTAGCACAAATCCCCTCCCCCTCTACCATATAACTTTTTCTAGAACAAACCCCCGAAATCCCTCCTCCTAGCACAAATCCTCCTCCCCCTCTACCATATAACTTCTTCTAGAACAGGCATGTCCAAAGTCCGGCCTGGGGGCCAATCGCGGCCCGCGGTCCGGTTTTGGACGGCCCGCCTGGTAATCTAAACATATATATCTTTTGTGGCCCCCAGCGATCTCCCAGCGCCGGGGCCACAAAAGATATATAGTCTGGCTGCATTGGAGATAGGAGGCTGTAGGAGCGCCGTGCACACAGGAGTATTTCCTGTTTACACGGCAGCCTCTGTAATAGGAAGTCCCGTCTCCGCCATTGGACGACTGTTCTGTCCATCAAAGGAGGCGGGACATTCTCTTAAAGAGGGAGCTGTGTAAACAGGAGATTCTCCTGTTCTTTGGCGCTCGTCCAGCCCCCTCCATGTCCCCTCCAAGGCTGCACTGATGGCAATGGTAAGTACATTCCTGGCTAATGGTGGCTGCATTCCTGGCTAATAGTGAGTGAAATCTTCGCAATGGTGGCTGCATTCCTGGCAATAGTATGTGAAATCCTGGCTAATGGTGGCTGCATTCCTGGCTAATAGTGAGTGAAATCCTGGCAATGGGGGCTGCATTCCTGGCTAATAGTGAGTGAAATCGTGGCAATGGGGGCTGCATTCCTGGCTAATGGTGGCTGCATTCCTGGCTAATGGTGGCTGCATTCCTGGCTAATGGTGGCTGCATTCCTGGCTAATATTGGCTGCATTCCTGGCAATGGTGGGTGCATTCCTGGCAATAGTATGTGAAATCCTGGCTAATGGTGGCTGCATTCCTGGCTAATGGTGGCTGCATTCCTGGCAATAGTATGTGAAATTCTGGCTAATGTTGGCTGCATTCCTGGCTAATAGTGAGTGAAATCCTGGCTAATGGTGGCTGCATTCCTGGCAATAGTATGTGAAATCCTGGCTAATGGTGGCTGCATTCCTGGCTAATGGTGAGTGAAATCCTGGCAATGGTGGCTGCATTCCTGGCTAATGGTGAGTGAAATCCTGGCTAATGGTGAGTACATTCCTGGCTAATGGTGGCTGCATTCCTGGCTAATAGTGAGTGAAATCCTGGCTAATGGTGGCTGCATTCCTGGCTAATGGTGGCTGCATTCCTGGCAATAGTATGTGAAATCCTGGCTAATGGTGGCTGAATTCCTGGCTAATGGTGGCTGCATTCCTGGCTAATGGTGGCTGCATTCCTGGCTAATGGTGGCTGCATTCCTGGCTAATATTGGCTGCATTCCTGGCAATGGTGGGTGCATTCCTGGCAATAGTATGTGAAATCCTGGCTAATGGTGGCTGCATTCCTGGCTAATAGTGGCTGCATTCCTGGCAATAGTATGTGAAATCCTGGCTAATGGTGGCTGCATTCCTGGCTAATGGTGAGTGAAATCCTGGCAATGGTGGCTGCATTCCTGGCTAATGGTGAGTGAAATCTTGGCTAATGGTGAGTACATTCCTGGCTAATGGTGGCTGCATTCCTGGCTAATAGTGAGTGAAATCCTGGCTAATGGTGGCTGCATTCCTGGCTAATGGTGGCTGCATTCCTGGCAATAGTATGTGAAATCCTGGCTAATGGTGGCTGAATTCCTGGCTAATGGTGGCTGCGTTCCTGGCAATAGTATGTGAAATCCTGGCTAATAGTGAGTGAAATCTTGGCAATGGTGGCTGCATTCCTGGCAATAGTATGTGAAATCCTGGCTAATGGTGGCTGCATTCCTGGCTAATGGTGGCTGCATTCCTGGCTAATGGTGGCTGCATTCCTGGCAATGGTGGCTGCATTCCTGGCAATAGTATGTGAAATCCTGGCTAATGGTGGCTGCATTCCTGGCTAATAGTGAGTGAAATCCTGGCTAATGGTGGCTGCATTCCTGGCTAATGGTGGCTGCATTCCTGGCAATAGTATGTGAAATCCTGGCTAATAGTGAGTGAAATCTTGGCAATGGTGGCTGCATTCCTGGCAATAGTATGTGAAATTCTGGCTAATGGTGGGTGCATTCCTGGCAATAGTATGTGAAATCCTGGCTAATGGTGGCTGCATTCCTGGCTAATGGTGGCTGCATTCCTGGCAATAGTATGTGAAATCCTGACTAATGGTGGCTGAATTCCTGGCTAATGGTGGCTGCATTCCTGGCAATAGTATGTGAAATCCTGGCTAATGGTGGCTGCATTCCTGGCTAATGGTGGCTGCATTCCTGGCTAATGGTGGCTGCATTCCTGGCTAATGGTGGCTGCATTCCTGGCAATGGTGGCTGCATTCCTGGCAATAGTATGTGAAATCCTGGCTAATGGTGGCTGCATTCCTGGCTAATAGTGAGTGAAATCCTGGCAATGGTGGCTGCATTCCTGGCAATGGTGGCTGCATTCCTGGCAATGGTGGGCGCGCAGATGGGCACTGACCCTTATTTTGCTTTACAGTTTTTTATTTAAAATTTTAAGTTTTTTTCCTGAAACTTCCCTCTTATTCGCCAATAAATACGGTATATCCAAATAACACGCCCGAGCTCATCTCTTCAACACACACAGCCACAAAGGCAAGAGAATTCTTGTTGGGCCGTGTATTAGTGTTCGAGCGAACACACTTAGATCGAATTTTAATGGTTCAAAGAATGTCAGGCAAAATGGTCGGCCCTCGTGCATGTTCACTTCATCAAATCTGGCCCTCTTTGAAAAAAGTTTGGACACCCCTGTTCTAGAACAAACAACCGAAATCCCTCCTCCTAGCACAAACCCTCCTCCCCCCTCTACCATATAACTTCTTCTAGAACAAGCCCCCCAATCCCTCCTCCTAGCACAAATCCTCCTCCCCCTCTACTATAAACTTCTTCTAGATCAAACCCCCCAAATCCCTCCTCCTAGTGGAAATCCTCCTCCCCCTCTACAATATAACTCCCTCCTTCTAGCACAAATCCTTTCCCCCCTCTACCATATAACTTCTTCTAGAACAAACCCCCCAAATCCCTCCTCCTAGCACAAATCCTCCCCCCCTCTACCATAAACTTCTTCTAGAACAACCCCACCAATCCCTCCTTCTAGCACAAATCCCCTCCCCCCTCTACTATATAACCTCTTCTAGAAAAAAAAAACCTCCAATTCCCTCCTTCTAGCACAAATCCTCCTCCCCCTCTACCATATAACTTCTTCTAGAACAAACCCCCCAAATCCCTCCTTCTAGCACAAATACCCTCCCCCCTATACCATATAACCTTTTCTAGAACAACCCCCCCCCCCCCCAATTCCCTCCTTCTAGCACAAATCCCCTCCCTCCCTCTACCATATAACTTCTTCTAAAACAAACCTCCTAAATCCCTCCTCCTAGCACAAATCCTCCTCCCTACCCCCCCCCCCCCCAACACAAATCCCCACCAAATCACTACTCCTACCAAACGTTCCCACCTAAAAACAATTCTTACCCCCAAATTCCCCCTCCCAACACAAATCCCCACCCCAGTTTCCTTGCGGCGCCCCAGCTCACATGATACCACATTGCCCAGGGCAGTCGCCCCTACTGCCCAACCCGTGTCCCACCCCTGGTAGCCATGTCCATGTGGCTGCTGCTTCCCCATATACATACATAGGCCCCTGAGGTGCAGCATAAACACCCGGCCCATTCACGGTCTACAGGCCTCAGTGCCCATGTGAATGAGTCCTAAACATTTGATTTTACACTTCATATTGGATACCTAGAACAAGCTTGGCTGATTTGCTCAGGAACACAATCAGATTCATGTTGCTCACAGATATGAACAGAATGAGATATTAATATTCCGGAACAATTCAATCAGGGGGCCACGGCAGATGCATCAGATTCATTGTTCACATCTAATATTCCCGGAGGGGCCACCGTCCCCTGAGCTCTCCCCGCCGTGACTCCCTCCATTCCCCAATGGCTGAGATGTACATACATATTCATCATTACCGATGGGAGTAAATTACCCCCCGAGAGATGGGCACGCATTAATAGAATCTAAATTATTAATCACATTACTCATAGAAGTGAAACGGGAGGGGGATACAAAGAAGAAATGATTCAATTTATCATTTAATTACCAGAATTATTTGTAACTTCTGAACTGAAACCGTAGACGTATTTATTTCCATCGTCTACACCGAAGTGAAATCTAATAACGCACGCGACATGATAAAAAAACTGCAAAAATATCCATCACATTCCCTCCTAAAGGCACCGCAGAGGTTTGCTTGCAGTGCAGAATAATTTTGCATTTAGTTTTGCTTCGTCTTTCTAATCTGTATTTTATTTAGCAGCCTTTAGTGGCTTAACCGCTTCAGCCCCAGGAGATTTTACCCCCTTCCTGACCAGAGCACTTTTTGCGATTCGGCACTGCGCCGCTTTAACTGACAATTGCGCGGTCGTGCGGGGGTTGCACCCAAACAAAATTGAAGTCCTTTTTTCCCCACAAACAGTGCTTTCTTTTGGTGGTATTTGATCACCTCTGCGGGTTTTTATTTTTTGCGCTATAAACAAAAAAAGAGCGCCAATTTTGGAAAAAAAACACAATATTTTTTACTTTTTATAATAAATATCCCCCAAAAATATATAAAAACTATTTTTTTCCTCAGTTGAGGCCGATATGTATTCTTCTACATATTTTAGGTAAGTTATAGCGTCTACAAAATAGGGGAATAGTTTTATGACATTTTTTTTTTTATTAGTAATGGTGGCGATCTGTGATTTTTATCGGGACCGCGACATGGCGGACACACTATTTTGTGACCATTGTCATTTAAAAAGTAATCAGTGCTGTAAAAATGCACTGATTACTGTGTAAATGACACTGGCAGGGAAGGGTTAATCTCTAGGGGGTGATGAAGGGGTTAAGTGTGTCCTAGGGAGTGATTCTAACTGTGGGGGGGATGAATGATAATAATAATGAAGTGCACTCACATAGCCACATCCGTAAATTGAGGGAATAAACAAAAAAAAAAGGTGTACTATAACAGTAAACCTAGGTCGGACTTTAAAAGGCATAGGAAACAATAAAGAGGTATGAAAATAAACACTATTTATTGAAAAATACACAACATGTGGACGGCACAGTGGTGTAGTGGTTAGCACTCTCGCCTAGTAGTAAAAAGCGTCGCTGGTTTGAATCTCAACCACGACACTACCTGCCTGGAGTTTGCATATTCTCCCCGTGCCTGCGTGGGTTTCCTCTGGGTACTCCAGTTTCCTCCCACACTCCAAAGACATGCAGGTAGGTTAATTGGCTTCTGTCCAAAATTGGCCCTAGTATATGAATGGGGACCTTGGATTGTGGGCTCCTTGAGGGTAGGGACCAATGTGAGTGTGCAATGTACAGGGATAGGGACAATTGTAGACATTCACTCAGGTTGAACTGGATGGACTGGTGTCTTTATTCAACCTTACTAACTATGAAAATATTGATCAGACAGGAGATAGGGATATACAAAGTAACATTGTTTATAAACATTGATCAGACAGGAGATAGAGAGATACAAAGTAATATTGTTTATAAACATTGACCACACAGGAGATAGAGAGATACAAAGTAACATTGTTTATAAACATTGATCAGACAGGAGATAGAGAAATACAAAGTAACATTGTTTATAAACATTGATCAGACAGGAGATAGAGAGAAAATGCAATGAACTTGAGTGATTTTAATATTGGTGCACACATATGGAGCTAATAGTGGCAAAGGAAAACTATATTCCTGCATCGGAGGCGTCACTGTAAGGATAAAATATCTCTGCATTGATGGTGTAACTAAATGGAAAATGTATTTTCATCAGCGGTGGCACTGGAAAGACAAAATGTATGTGTATTGGTGATGCCAGTGGGAGAAAAAATGGCAAATTTAGTGGCGTTAAAAATCATTGGGAAAAATGCCTCTACGTTAGCGGTTCTCAACTCCTCAGGACCCACTAACAGGCCAGGTTTGCAAGATAACTGAAACACATCACAGGGGATATAATCTGCTGCTCAGTGATTGCAGTATTCTAGTCTGCATCTCCCCCAAGGTAATACATAAAACCTGGCCTGTTAGAAGGTCCTGAGGACAGGAGTTGAGAACCACTGCTCTACATCCATGGTGTCCAGTTAAAGACGGCTTTGGCATCTCAGCGGTCTCGCTCTCTGTAATCAGTGTTTGTCCACCCTGATCCTTTGCAGTCCAGTCTTGCTAGTCTCTGGCAGGCCAGGTAGCCACAATCGGCAAAGACAGGAATGATTCTGGTTTGCAAAATCTGTAGAACCTTCCAGCAATCCACATGAGTTATTAGAGACGGTCTGATTGGCTGGCTGAGGTTGGGTTAATGTGAGATGAAATGGAATAACTCATCTTTTGATCATCTGTAAATTACTTTGGAGATAGATGTAAATTTCTGAAATAAAATGGGGTAAGATAAAGATACGTTCTGCATGTTTTTTTTCCTTATTTTCTGTGTTCAGCCCTTAACCACTTGTCGCCCGCCCTATAGCAAAATGACGGTGGCAAAGTGGTTGTAATATCCTGACCGGGCGTCATATGACGTGATCAGGATATTAAGCCACTGCGCGCCCCCGGGGGCGCGCATCGCGGCGATCGTTGTTGCTGGGTGTCAGTCTGACACCCGGCAACTACGATCTTGGTAAAGAGTCTCCGGCGGAGACTCTTTACCATTTGATCAGCCGTGTCCAATCACGGCTGATCACAGTGTAAATAGGAAGAGCCGGTGATCAGCTTTTCCTCACTCGCGTCTGTCAGACGCGAATAGAGGAGAGCCGATTGGCTGCTCCACTGACAGGGGGGGGGGGTTTGTGCTGATCGATTATCAGCACAGCCCCCCCCCCCCCCCCCCGAGGATGCCCTCACTGGACCACCAGGGACGCCACCAGACCACAAGGGATGCCCAGCAACAGGTATGCCCCCCTAGACCACCAGGGATGCCAGTCAGTGCCCACAATGGATGCCAATCAATGCCCATAATGGATGCCAATCAGTGCCCACAATGGGCATCACTGATTGGCATGCATTATTGTTTGGCACTGATTGGCATCCATCCCTATACAGTACTGTACACTACAATGCCCATCCGTGCTGCCTATCAGTGCCCATCTATGCCACCTATCAGTGCCCATCTATGCCGCCTATCAGTGCCCATCCATGCCCATCCGTGCCACCTATCCATGACAATCCGTGCCACCTATCAGTGCCTATTTGTGCCACCTATCAGTGTCTATCTGTGTCGCATATCAGTGCCATCTATCAGTGCCGCCTATCAGTGCCACTTCATTGATGCCACATCATTGGTGCCCATCAGTGCCGTCTTATCAGTGCCAATCACTGCGGCCCCGTCAGTGCCCATCAGTGAAGGAGAAAACTTACTTATTTACAACGTTTTGTAACTGAAACCAAAAAAAAAGTTTTTTTCAAAATTTTCGGCCTTTTTTTATTTGTTTAGCAGAAAATAAAAACCCCAGAGGTGATCAAATACCACCAAAAGAAAGCTCTATTTGTGGGAACAAAATGATAGAAAATTTAGCTTAGGTACGGTGTAGCATGACCGCGCAATTGTCATTCAAAGTGCGACAGCACTGAAAGCTCAAAATTCGTCTGGGCAGGAAGGTGTATAAGTGCCCTGTATTGAAGTGGTTAAAGGGTCAATCTACCCAAAATGTATGTTTCCTGACGCCAACATGGCAGCATACTAGTGTTAGAGCTCCGCCTCTCTCCACTCCCTCAGGACCAGTGAATAGCATAAATAAAAGGCCTTGTTAGGCCCCACGCCGTTCTTATTTTTTTTTTCCTCATACCTCCATGCACCAGTGAAGAGTAGGGATGAGCTCAGGCGTGTGCGCACGCTCCATGTACAGAGCCCGCCAGGAAGTTGGCTGCGCTAATCACAGGCAGTGAGACATTGCCCCGATCTCTGCAGCCACGCACATCGGGGTGATGTAACACTGCCTATGATTAGCGCAGCGATGTGCCGACTTCCTGGCGGGCTCCGCACGTGGAGCATGCGAACACGCCTGAGCTCATCCTTAGTGAAGAGTAATGCCCCGTACATGCGGTCGGATTTCCGATGGAAAATGTTCGATGGGAGCTTTTTGTCGGAAAATTCCGACCATGTGTAGGCTCCATCAGACGTTTTCCATCACACAAAATTCGAGATATGGATCTCAAATTTTCCGAGAACCAAATCCGTTGTCGGAAATTCCGATCGCGTGTACACAATTTCCGATGCGCAAAGTTCCACGCATGCTCGGAATCTAGCAGAAAAGCCGCACTGGCTATTGAACTTTTTCTCGGCTCGTCGTACGTCACCGCGTTCTTGACTAATTTCGTCAATTTCCGACCAACTTTGTGCGACCGTGTGTAGGCAAGACAAGTTTGAGCCAACAGCCGTGGGAAAAAAATCCATGGATCAATGTTCGATCGTGTGTATGGGGCATAAGCAGTTCTATGTCCCTACCTCTGCCTCAGAACAGCAACCAGCTGGGTTGAGCCTCTCCCAGTGCTCAGGCCACTAAATTGCGCTAAACAGCCTAGGAACCCCTTCTGTGGGTCTTGATGGGGTCCTGCAGTGTTTCCTCTTAGCCCTTGTACACACGGTCGGACATTCCGACAACAAAATCCGTCGGATTTTGTCCGAAACTTGTGTTGCATACACACAGTCGGACAAAGTTGTCGGAAAATCCGTTCGTTCGTAATGTGACAACGTTATTTCGTTACGATGGGACTACGTTCAGGCTAGTAGCCAATAGCTTTGGTGTAGGAATTTGATCTGAGCATGCGTGGCACTTTGTCCAATCGGAATTCTCTACACGCAATCGGACAAAGTCCGATCGGATCATGTTGTGGGAAAGTTTTATAGCCCGGCTCTAAAACTTTGTCCGTCGGAACAGTCCGATGGAGCCCACACAGGGTTGGATTATCCAACAACGCAGTCCGATCGGACATTTTCCATCGGAATGTCCGACCGCGTGTACAAGGGCTTAGAAAACGAAATCTGCCAGTAAATAAGTGTCTGTGGGCTGAGACTTGGGGGGCAGCTAGTTCATTAATTTCACTCATTTGGCCCCTTGTATCTCACAGGGCTGCCTATCCCTTTTTGTTTTTCTTTTTTGTCTCCCTATATGTTTCCTCTTTTTTTAACCTCGATCTTTTCCTTTTCTGTGCCTCCATTTTTTGATTAGGTTTGCCCTTTTGCTTGTTTTATCCTGTGCTGGACTGTTTTCTCTGTGCTGGAGGCGCTCTTGATGACATCATTGTGCTGCAACGGTCTGCACATGCACACTGGCTGGCAGGAGTCTTGACTGCCATTTTTCTTTTGGGAAGATCTGCCCTCTTGTTAAAGTGGTTGTAAACCCTTACAACACACTTTGACCTACAAGTAAGCCTAGATTAAGGCTTACCTGTAGGTGCTGCAAATATCTCCTAAACCTACATGGTTTAAGAGATATTTACAATTGCGCGTACGAGGATTCCTTCTGCACATGCGCCGATGTACTCGGCACATGTGCACTATAGAAGGGTCACGGCATGCCGTTTTGATTATACGACATGCCGTGACTGGTGGCAAACCCTTAATCTAGGCTTGCCTGCAGGTTAAAGTGTGTTGTAAGGGTTTACAATCACTTTAACAAGAGGGCAGATCTTCCCAAAACAGGGAACCCACAGCCAATTTGCAATGGTGTGAACCCGGCCTTCGTGTTTATTAGATGTTGCATGTTTTGGATTTCTCATCATTTTCTGCCTTAGTGACAATTTTCACCAGGACACAAAGAAAAAAAAAAAAGAGATAGAAACACCTTTTCTTCTATTAGCCTTCTCCAGTCTACTCTAAAAACAAGCAAAAAATTCTGAGCTATACGTACACTATAAAACCACTGACAGTTATTTTCTACCACTTGGGAACTCTTCTGGTTCACAGGTCTGTACACCTGCTGATCCCATTATGAGGGGTTAATTTTGTTTATTGAAAATCTTACAAACAACAACTTATATACAATAAAACCATAATAAATAAATAAAACATATTTACAAAATAATTGAATATAATTATAAAAAAAAACAGAAAGAACAAGAACAAAATAAACAGTGCAAAACAAATTACGCATTACATAATGGGAGAGCCAGACTAAGGAACATCACCGTCACCATGCATGTAGCCTTTTATCAAAATTGTATTGGATCTGAAAATCTAAGGGAGTGCAAGAAGAATACAAAGAAAGCCGCACACCCCGAGATCAACAGGCAGCCGCTACAGAGCCCTGATATTCCTCCACGCCTTTATCCAGGCCTCCTGCTGCCACCTTTCTTTCTCAAGACCCCGAATCTTCCCAACCTCACCCAGAATGTTCTGCACCACCACTTCCACAGGGAGGATTTTACCCCGTAAGGATACCTGACACCGTGCACTCCACGTGAAATAACGGACTACTAAACTAACTAAAAAAAGTGTTTCCAAATCATAATCCCGACGAGTCTGGAAAGCCCCATACACCCACTCTGCATAACTCATATGGGGGAGGAAGGGTATACTCAGAGCCCTCCCCACCCTCTTGTACACCTCTATATTAAAAGGGCACTGAAGTAGAAAGTGATCCATGGACTCCACCACTCCTCCACACTCCACTCTCGGGCAGCCCCGATCACTCATGGAAAGAAACTTCAAGTTGCCCTTCACATATAGTTTTCCATGAAAGGCAAGCCAAGCCTGATCCCTAAACTTCATTGGGATTCTCTCCAAATCTGTACACCTGCTGTGCCCATTATGAGGGGTTCCCACCATCCCTGTGCTGAGTGCCCGGGTCTGTACACCTGCTGTACCCGTTATGAGGGGTTCCCACCATCCCTGTGCTCAGTTCTCAGATCTGTATACCGGCTGCTCCCATTCTGAGGAGTTCCCACCATCCCTGTACAACTGCTGTGCCCATTATGAGGGGTTCTCACCACCCCTGTGCTGAGTTCCCGGGTCTGTACACCTGCTGTGCCCATTATGAGGGGTTCCCACCATCCCTGTGCTCAGTTCTCAGATCTGTATACCGGCTGCTCCCATTCTGAGGAGTTCCCACCATCCCTGTACAACTGCTGTGCCCATTATGAGGGGTTCTCACCACCCCTGTGCTGAGTGCCCGGGTCTGTACACCTGCTGTACCCGTTATGAGGGGTTCCCACCATCCCTGTGCTCAGTTCTCAGATCTGTATACCGGCTGCTCCCATTCTGAGGAGTTCCCACCATCCCTGTACAACTGCTGTGCCCATTATGAGGGGTTCTCACCACCCCTGTGCTGAGTTCCCGGGTCTGTACACCTGCTGTGCCCATTATGAGGGGTTCCCACCATCCCTGTGCTGAGTTCCCGGGTCTGTACACCTGCTGTGCCCATTATGAGGAGTTCCCACCATCCCTGAGCTGAGTTCCCGGGTCTGTACACCTGCTGTGCCCATTATGAGGAGTTCCCACCATCCCTGAGCTGAGTTCCCAGGTCTGTACACTTGCTGTGCCCGTTATGAGAGGTTCCCACCATCCCTGTGCTGAGTTCCTGGGTCTGTACATCTGCTGTTCCCATTATGAGGGGTTCCCACCATCCCTGTGGTTAGTTTCCATTTCTACACATCTGCTGTGCCCATTATGAGGAGTTTCCACCATCCTTGCATTAGGTTTCATTCTACTCACCTGCTGTGCACATTACAAGAGGATTCCTCCATCTCTGCTGGGTTAGTACTTATTTCAGAGAATGTAAAATGAGAATGTGAAACACACAAAGATGAGTAATGACCTTATCAACGAGCCGCTGTTTCTTTGTCTGACCCTTAGGCAGAACCTTGGCCGAGCTGTAATGTTTTATCTACAGTGCACAAAAGTGATGTCAGAGATGTAGTTACAAATTCTTTGATAGGTGAAAAATGAATTAGTAGAATTCAGTGGCGAGACCTTGTCACTGGTATCTTTGATTCACAAAGAGTTGGTCTCCACTCCAGTCCTGATGTAAGGTGCTAGTTTTAGGGTTTCAAGGAGGGTTGGTGTGAGGGTTAAAGGAGGAGTTATGCCGCATACACACGACCGGACTTTTCGACAGCAAAGGTCCGACAGAACAAATCCGTCTGACAATTCGATCGTGTGTGGGCTCCATCGGACCTTTGCTGTCCAAAAATCTGACAGACTTTAGAAATAGAACATGTTTCAAATTTTTCGGCTGGAACTCCGCCAGACCCAGTTCCTATCGAGAAATCCATTTGTGTGTATGCTAGTCCGACGGACAAAAGCCAACGCTAGGGCAGCTATTGGCTACTGACTATGAACAATAGCTTAAGCCTGATCCAATGCCAGCAAGTACTTTTCCTAGCCAGCCCTGCACCACTCCAGGGCCTCCCGTAGAGCTAACACCACCAAAAACCTACTTCTACCCTGAACAGAACAGTGCTGGTGGCTGGAAAGTAGATTGCCCGGCAAAAAATTATTTTTGCCAGTATCTTCCTATTAACATTGAGAAGGCTAATGGGCCGCCAATTCTCAATTCTCAAAGAATCTTTACCCTTTGTCAGGAGAATCACTGCAGATTGTCGCATGGAGGGAGAGCGTGAACCCTCTCTCAGACAGCTATTAAAAACCTCCACCAAATATGGGGCCAGAGTAACCTTAAAGTGCTTATAAAACTCAGCTGTCAATTCATCTGGTCCAGGCAACTTCTTATGCCCCGTACACACGAGCGGACTTTTCAACATCCAAAGTCCGAAGGACCGAGTCCGTCAGACTATCCGATCGTGTGTGGGCTGCAACGGACTTTTGATTCGCCAAAGTCTGACGGACTTTAGAAATGAAGCATGCTTCAAATTTTCCCGAAGGAACTCCGCCAGACCCGGTCCCCTTCGAAAACTCCGCTCGTGTGTGTGCTACTCCGACGGACTAAAACCGACGCTAGGGCAGCTATTGGCTACTGGCTATGAACTTCCTTATTCGAGTCGGGTCGTACGTCATCACGTTCGAATCCGTCGGAGTTTAGTGTGATCGTGTGTGGCCAAGTCCGTTCGGCCGAAAAGTCTGTCAGAACTCCGTCGGAACTCCGGCGGAACTCCGGCGGAACTCCTTTGGAAGTCTGTCGGACATAAGTCCTCTCGTGTGTACGGGGTATAAATGGCCAGCCTATCAATAGCCTTAACCACCTCATCTGCTGTGATGTCCTCTGTCAAACTCACAAGAGAACTGCCATTTCGCAGTCCTGGAATAGAATCCAGAAAACTTGATATCACTGCCTGATCGAGGTCCCTCCTACCCAGGAGGTCAGCATAATATGACTTGGCGTTTTTCAGGGTCCCTTACTTGGACTTTGTCAAGGAACTCGTACTGTCAACCAGGTCTACAGACTTAACTGCTCTACCTTGTTTGCAATTCTGTTAAGGGTCAGGCGAGTGATATTTCCCATAATCCCTTTCCAGAACCAAAGAGGCATGCCTGTCATATTGACACTCCCTGAGCAGGAGTTTAATCTCAGAGATCATCCCTGGATCTCCATTATTCGAGACAAGCCTATCAAGCTTCCTCCCGCATACGCTGATAGATGACACACTTATCAAGTTGTTTATTTCTTCCAATGGCCTTAAAAAACCCAACAATACTTTTTGTTTTGTAAGCTCCCACCACTCTGCTGCAAAAGTCCATGATTGATACCTGTGCCTGAAAAAAATCCTCAAAGGATTGACTCACCTTCTTATCGGCCAGACGTGCTGAATTTAGCTTCCAGGTACCCTTCCCCCTAGGTGGTATATCAGTCACAGAATACAGTGATTGGAAAACTCCACTGCCTGACACACTGGTGGCGAAAAGGCAGAGTTCCCCTTTAAAAAAACATATCTATTCTACTTCTTTATCTTGTTGAAAAATGAATCCCATTTCATTTGGGCAGCAATGAATGTGCACATCAACCAAACTTGCTTCTAGCTCCAGCATTTTGTTAAAAAAAAAAAAGCCATCACAGTCCAGCCTGGCTCCGGTACCTTTTCTGTCCTTAGTCCTAGTGACCGTGTTAAAATCACCACTGAAGACAAATTGCTGGGCAGTGAAAAGAAAAGGCTTGATCTTCATGAAGAGGCATATCCTATCCTACTTTGGGGCCCATAGATGTTGATCAAGCGCAGGTCCTGTCCCCCCCCCCCCCATGGAGATGTCTATGACCATGCATCTCCCCATTTTTACCTCAATAATCCACCAACAGTTTACCATGAGTCTGTCCTTACATCAGGTGCCCCCAGCAGAGTCCGTCTTTACATCAGGTGCCCCCAGCAGAGTCCCTCCTTACATCAGGTGCCCCCAGCAGAGTCCCTCCTTACATCATGTTCCCCCAGAAGAGTCCCTCCTTACATCCTGTTCCCCCAGAAGAGTCCCTCCTTACATCAGGTGCCCCCAGCAGAGTCTGTCTTTACATCAGGAGCCCCCAGCAGAGTCTGTCTTTACATCAGGTGCCCCCAGCAGAGTCCCTCCTTACATCATGTGCCCCCAGAAGAGTCCCTCCTTACATCAGGTGCACCAGCGGAGCCCCTCCTTACATCAGGTGTCCCCAACCTATGGAGTCCCTCCTTACATCATGTGCCCCCAGAAGAGTCCCTCCTTACATCAGGTGCCCCTAGCAGAGTCTGTCTTTACATCAGGTGCCCCCAGCAGGGTCCCTCCTTACATCAGGTGCCCCCAGCAGAGTCCCTCCTTACATCATGTGCCCCCAGAAGAGTCCCTCCTTACATCAGGTGCCCCAGTGGAGTCCCTCCTTACATCAGGTGTCCCCATCAGTGGAGCCTTCCTTACATCAGTGTCCCCAGCAGAGGAGCCGGCCTCCTTACATTTGTGTCCCTGGCAAAGGAGTCCCCCTTCATGCGTTACCATCAGTGGCAGATACACAGTTCCTGGCTTTTTCATGTGTTCAGTGGAGAGGGGAGGGGCCTTTGGGCCATGCAACCAATCAGCTTCAGTGTACAAGAGAATTGTCTACTTGTACACTGAAGAGAGAATCTGATTGGCTGCCCCTCCCCTCTCCACAGAACACACAGGGATTAGTCCTTGCGGTGGTGGCCATGTTTTTGTAGCCCACCGCCCATTTTTGCCTAAGGCCGCGTACACACGCGGGGACTGTTCGCTCAACTTTGTCCGTCAAACAGTTTCAGCGGACAGTCCGCTCAAAATTAGCATGGACGGACTTGCCCACACACGACGAACGAACAGTCCGCTGAAACCGTGCGCGATGACGTGAACGGCACGTACGACGGGACTAGAAAACGACGTCCTATACACTGCAATGCAAACTTCGGCGTGTAAATCCTTTCTGAGCATGCGCGGAACTTAGTTTGACGAACAAGCCTACACACGAGGGGACTGTTCGCTGAAACAAAGTTTCAGCGGACAGTTTTTCGGAATTTCCGAAAAACTTTGTTCAGCAGACTGTCCGCTGAAACTGTCCGCTGAAAGCCCACACACGAGCGGACTGTCCGCCGAAACACTGTTCAGCGGACAAAGTTGAGCGAACAGTCCCCGCGTGTGTACGTGGCCTAAAACATTCCCGATTTCCATGGGACAAATGCAAAATCCTGGGAATTTAATCAGGACGAGGGCCCCAAAATCAGGATTGTCCCGGGAAAATTGGGACTGTTGGCAAGTATGATGTCAGTTTTAACAAAGCATGGCTTCTCAGTCACTTTTACTTTTACAGGTGCGGGTACAGAGTCCTGGCCATTGTCCTCATCCGCAGAATACACTGAAGAGTGAAGGGTTCTTCCACTCAAGGGAGACTCCATTTCCCAAATAAAGTTAAACAGCCCTCTGTCATCTTGATCTACCTCCTGTGTTGTTCCTCCAGCTTGCTGGGTAGGGAGGCAGAGGTTGCTATTTCCTCTGGTGAAGCAGATCCCGAGGTGGATGGGATAACAGGGGCAGCATCAAGGACCCCCTCCTCACTCTCCATCCGTACTGCCACCGCCGATGCTTTATCACGACTGCTGTCATCCCTAATTTCCTGGAACTTTTCCTCATTCTGGTACTTCTCCTTGAAATCTCTGCTCTTTTCCTTCAATGCTTTCATCAGATTCTACTGTCGCTTTATGGCGTCCTCCAAAACTTTAACCTCCAGTTTCAGACTCTGTCTCTTCTCGCTAAATGCCTTATCATGCACGGATTTATTTTTCCTGTACCCTGCTTTCAGGCTCACCAGCTTTTACTCCTCCTTCTTAATCCTCTTTAAATGATCAGCAACCCGCGGTCTGAAAGTGGGGCTGGCTTCCCCTTTTTTGGGGCCATAGCCGAGGTCTTCAGGTGAAGATGAGGTTTGGGATCGCGGATTAGATGCTTCATGGGAACCATCGCCCGGGTCATCCCAAGAATCTCCCATTCTCATTGGGGCCAGGGAACTTCCCTGACCCCCTGGTGTCCTGGAGAGGGAGAGCTGCAGCACACGTAAGGATGAGTTCAGGCGTGTTTGCGATCCGCGCGTGCAGCGCGAACCAGGAAGTCGCCACTGCACAGCGCTAATCGCAAGCAGTGAGACATTTTCCCAATCCGCGACTGCAGAGATCGGGAAATGTCTCACTGCCTGTGATAAACGTTGTGCAGTGCCGAGTGTAGAGTGCAAGCTCTTCTGGTACAGAGACTGGTGTGACTGGCTCAATGTTCCCTGTACAGCACTGCGTTATATGTCAGAGTTATATACATATGTAATAATAATAATAATAGTGTGTGACTGTGGTGGGACATTAAAGTGTAAATTTTTGTTTATTAAAAAGTCAAACATACAGCTTGTTAATAAAAACATATTTAGACAAAAATAAACAACTAAACAAAAACACACATGCTTACATCAGGAAGTAAAGAAAACCATTTCCTGACAGGATAACATATTAAGAAACATATTTTAATGACAACAAAAAAGAGACTATAAAACCTGAAGCTCAACTTAAAGTGGAGGGCCACCCTGAAAAAAAAAATACATTAAAAATTAGAAAAGAAATCTTAAAAAAAATATGAAAAACATTTTTTTTTTTACTTACCAGAAATGCCTGTTGCTAGGCACATCATCCTAATCTGCCTCTTCCTCCTCCGCGGAGATCTTCTTTCTTCTCTCCTCCGTGCGGCGTCTTCTGGGTAATGGGTCGCGCTGTGTTCTGGGAACTGTGTGTCCCAGAACACAGCACGTCCCATTCACAAAGCGCTGCGCGAGTCGCGCATGCGCAGTAGGAAACGGGCAGTGAATCCGCAAGGCTCCACTGCCTGTTTCCCTTAGAAAGAATGGTGGCACCGGGACCCGAGAGCCGAGGGACGGGTCGGCCTCGGGCGGCCAACATCGCGGGCGCCCTGGACAGGTAAGTCGGCTTATTAAGTCAGCAGCTACAGTGTTTGCAGCTGCTGACTTTTAATTTATTTTTATTTTTTTAACAGGCCCTCCTCTTTAACCACTTGCTTACTGGGCACTTAAACCCCCCTCAGTCCCAGACCAATTGTCAGCTTTCAGCGCTGATGCACTTTGAATGACAATTACGCGGTCATACAACACTGTACCCAAATGAAATTTTTATCATTTTTTTCCCACAAATAGAGCTTTCTTTTGGTGGTAATTAATTACAGCTGGGAGTTTTATTTTTTGCTAAACAAACAAAAAAAGATGCAAAAAAATAAAAAATCATGTTTAATAGTTTGTTATAAAATTTTGCAAACGGGTCATTTTTCTCCTTCATTGAAGTGCGCTGATGAGGCGGCACTGATAGGCTGCACTGGTGGGCACTGATGGGCTGCATTGGTGGGCACCGATAGGCATAGTTAAGGCGGCACAAATAGGCACAGATAAGGCAGCACCGATGGGCACAGATAAGGTGGCACTGATGGGCACATAAGATGGCCCGGATGGGTGGCACAGATGGGTGGCACGGATGGGCACTGATAGGTACCACTGATAGATGGGACTGATGGGCACTGATAGGTGGCTCTGATAGGTGGCACTGCTGGGCACTGATGGGCGGCACTGCTGGGCACTGGTAGATGACACTGATGGGCACGGATATGTGGCACTGGGGTGCAGCACCTTTGTTAAGGCAGATTGTGGGCACTGCTGGGTGGCACTGTGGGCACTGCTGCGTGGCACTGCTGGGTGGCACTGCTGGCACTGCTGGTGGCACTGTGGGCACTGCTGGGTGGCACTATGGGCACTTACTTTTTTAAATGTGGCACTTGCAGGGGGCAGGTGGGCACTGGCAGGGGGCAGGTGGGCACTAGCAGGGCTGGCCGTGATCGGGACTAATGTCCCGATCATGGCCGCCGGTGATCGGCCTTTTAATAATAGCCGATTACCGGCTCCGTTATATCACATGATCAGCTGTCATTGGCTGACAGCTGTTCACGTGATAAGGGGTCGGGATCGACCCCTTGCACGGATCGGTGATCAGGCGAGTCTCGTAGACTCGCCGATCACAGAGCACGCCGCGCGCGCCCCTCAGGGGGCGCGCAGGCCGCTCGTGCACGGGACAACGTCAATAGACGTAGTCCCGGAAAAGGAAATCCGCGCTGTAGCCGTCATTTGACTATAGCGCGGATCTCAAGTGGTTAAACACAATCCAGGCTAAAAAACAGTTTAAGATTTAATCACCATCAGGATGCAATTCCAAAACCCCCCATTAACCCGTCCCCCCCACGTCATTCACCCCGACTTCCACATCATTCACCTTGCATTCTGTGCCAGCCACCCTCATTCCCTTCCCACCTCCCCCTCCACCATCATCCAATCCATTCCTCACTCCACCCCTCAGGGTCTGCCATCCTCCAGCCGCACTTCTGTCACACCGAGGAAGTGGGGTTGGCACCACCATACAGGCTGGTCCAGCACCCTCCACTGCCTTCACTACACTAGGAGAAAAAATAGTTGCGGACACAGACTTGACAACCACACTTTCTGACACTGACTGGGAGACCACAGACTGGGGGGACACTGACACCACAGTTGGCCTCACAGACACAGATTCTGATGGGACAGCGACACTAGGATCCCCTGGTACAACCTCCGCCAACCCAGACTCTTCTCTATACAGACGAAGGAATTCCTCCACCAGCTCTGGCTTACTGTGGAAAGCCTCAGGGCACCGGCTGTAAGGATGACCAACCTTATCACGTAGGTTACATTTAATGATGTTACAGTCCTTTGCCAGGCGCCTCAGTTCCTGGCACAAAGAGCACTTCTGTTCTGGACATTTAGAGGATAAATGTCCCTTGACTTCACATTTATGGCACACCTTAGGTTGACCAGGGTAGAAGAGAGTAATCCTATCTCTACCAATAAAGGCAGAGAAGGGCAAATGCTGGACCACATTCCAACACACACTCAACCTCATTGACACTGACAACCCACCAGAGTCCTCTATCATCCACAATCTTTTTTTAGGGGACACAACGTTTTACCTAACCTCCTCAATCAGACCCATAAATCCTCAGGGGTTATAGGCTCATTCCTAGTCAGGATAGTCACATTCTTAATCAACGGCTGACGTGAGACAAGCCCCTTCCACTCTGGCTGGCCCCTATATACATGCTCAAAATGCTCCCAAAACAGATCCAGCGATTCTGGACACACAAATGATAAATCATATTCATAAGAACCGGCTGGACTAATAAGAGCATTAATATCCTCCACCTTAAAGCGGAGGTCCACCCTAAAGTGGACCTTCCGCTCATTGGAATCCTCCCCCCCTCCGGCGCCACAATTGGTACCTTTCAGGGGGGAGGGGGGTGCAGGTACCTGTACAGCACAGGTATCTGCACCCACTTCCGGCGTAGATTCTGCAGAAGGTATGCCCCTTTCCGCAGAATCTACGCCCCTTTCCGAAAGTCCCCCGCTGCCTGCTGGGAAACACACGGATCCCAGAGACAGCAGGGACCATCCTTATTGGGCAGCGCGACTCGCGCATGCGCAGTAGGGAACCGGGAAATGAAGCCGAAAGGCTCCACTTCCTGATTCCCATACCCAAGAAGGCGGCGGCAGCACCCGAGAGACGATCGAGAGATCGGCTTCGGGTGCCGACATCGCGGGTGCGCTGGGCGGGTAAGTGTCACTATTTTAAAAGTCAGCAGCTGCAGTATTTGTAGCTGCTGGCTTTTAAAAAAAAAAAAAAACAGCGGAACTCCCGCCGGACTTCCGCTTTAAATCCCATGGCTAGTATCTTATCCATAACCACCCTCCTGAGAGGTGGAGTATCTCCTCCTTCCCACCTGAGCTGTACCACATTTCTGCATTTAATGGAAGAAGGTGCATTAGGTGAAAGTTGCACAACTGGCTCCCTTCCACCACCAGTAGCATGACTTTGTCCCGATACAGCCTTAGCATAATTCCTAACTGGGACAGATGACACATTAACTGGCTGCATAGGAACCTCTGAAATCTTGTTTGGTAAATTACCCACCACTTGATCCTCCCTCCTCCCCTCCAGCACAACAGTTCCAGTTCACCATAGTCCCAGAAGTACCACAGATACCAGCAGTCCTGTCATCAAGTAAAGTCTTCTGTCTAGAAAAAACACCAGCTGTTTCAGATCTCATGTGGCCCTCTTGCTCTGCAGTTTCAATGTTCATGCGACATTCCTGCTCTGCACCACTAGTGTCCATGTGGGACTCCTTGCAGCCAGCTCCTCCTGCATTCCCTGCTGATCGCAAATGATCTGTTGGCAGATGTAATCTCGGGAAAGTCCACCACACATTGAGAGAGATTTTCAGCAAGCACTCCATTATCATGATCCTCATCTGATGAGTCGGTGCCACTCAAGGGAGATTCCATTTCTGTAATGGCCTGCAGCAATCCGCCATTTTCCTCAACCTCCTCCTGAGATGACCCAGGCTGCTGGGGAGGGAGGGGGACAGATACTTACTCAGACATGACAGATCCTGAGACAGGGGTAGTATTGGGGCCACCATGTGAAGCCACTTCCTTACCCCCCATCCATACTGTCACCTTTGCTCTGGTATCCACCCTCTGGCTGGCACAGGCCCTTTCCTTCATCTGTTGGAATCTCTCCTCATTCTCACACTTTTCTCTGAACACACCACTGCTCTCCTTCACAGAGATGACCAACTTCTCCTGCTTTTTCAATGCCTCTTCCAGAGACTTCAGCTTTCAGACTTCCCTCTTACTGTTTCCAGACTTACTGTGCAGGGATTTCTTTTTCCTGTGATCCTCTTTCATAACAGCAAGTTTCTGTTCCTCTTTGGCAATGTGGCAAAGTCTGTTCACCACTCTATCCTGGAGGACTGGTAAGGATTCCTCTTGCAAAGAGACAGGCCCAGGATCCATCACAGCTTGAGCACATGGAGTAGACCTCAGTGCCTCTGGAGAGCCTCCACCTTCGTCTTCTCGAACATGGTCCATCTTTGCCTGGAAAAAGCCTGCATGAGAGACCCCCAAGCTTGCTGCTTCTCTCAAATGAGATCACAGCAGAATGAGCCAACAGCACTCTGCAGAACAACACCACCTGGTGGAGAAGCTCCCCTGGTGCAGAGACTGATGTGACTGGCTCAGTGTTCTCTGTACAGCACTGTGGTATATGTCAGAGCTATATAAATATGTAATAACAGTGTGATATTAGAATGTAAGCTTTTCTTTAGCAGCTAGGATTTTACCCCATTGTGACACATTAGGTCAGAATTATGAGAGGAAAGTGTTGCTGATGTTTGGAAGATGTTGCCGCTCAGGTTGTTACGGACATTATGGACCGTCATCTGAATTGTTGGCAGTAAAGCAAAAGTTGTCAGGACTGGCGCTGCCAGCTGGCACATCAAACTCCGATTTGGAAGCGGGCTCCATCCTTGAACAATCTCACTGGGCGTAAGGATCTTCACAAGTGAGTTTGGCATTAAATGTCATTTCTGTGGAGTAATCACGGGAAGTCACTTTCCTGGATGATTAAGTAACAGAACTTGTCACTTGCCGCCGGAGTGTGCAGGCTCACCGCTCTCAGGACTGTCCAGACGTTCCGTTATCAGAGAAATAAGCGCTGTGCAAGCCCAGCCGTACCGGCAATCATCACAGTCTGTTCAAATGACAGCGGAAAGAGGATTATTAATGAACGCCGGAGAACGACAGCAATGAGAGACACGGAGTGTAATACCAACTCAGATTTTGTTTTCAAGAATAGACGCGACATAAACTCGTTATAAATTACACAAAATAACGACTTGAATTTGCAGCAGCTCACTTCCTCCTGGTGGGAGATTTTCCTGCTTTGGCCTTCCCACCACCTTCTCCCCAAAATGTGCTCCTCGTCATATGGGGGGTCTATCTTTTATCATAGATCTCCCTGCAATGTTTTTATAACTTCACATAAGTGCAGTGATCTGACAATAACAATGAGAATATTAATAATAATAAAAAAAATAATAGTTATAATAATTATTATTATTTTTATTATTATTGTATTGATGATTATGCAATTATATAGCTCTAACATACTCAGCAGTGCTGTACAGAGAACTCTGAGCTACTATACACAGAGCGCACTATACACAGAGAACACTATACACAGAGCACACTATACACAGAGCACACTATACACAGAGCACACTATACACAGAGAACACTATACACAGAGAACACTATACACAGAGAACACTATACACAGAGCACACTATACACAGAGCACACTATACACAGAGCACACTATACACAGAGAACACTATACACAGAGAACACTATACACAGAGAACACTATACACAGAGAACACTATACACAGAGAACACTATACACAGCGCACACTATACACAGAGAACACTATACACAGAGAACACCATACACAGAGAACACTATACACAGAGCGCACTATACACAGAGAACACTATACACAGAGAACACTATACACAGAGCACTATACACAGAGCACACTATACACAGAGAACACCATACACAGAGAACACTATACACAGAGAACACTATACACAGAGAACACTATACACAGAGCGCACTATACACAGAGAACACTATACACAGAGAACACTATACACAGAGCACTATACACAGAGCGCACTATACACAGAGAACACTATACACAGAGAACACTATACACAGAGAACACTATACACAGAGCACTATACACAGAGAACACTATACACAGAGAACACTATACACAGAGAACACTATACACAGAGAACACTATACACAGAGAACACTATACACAGAGCGCACTATACACAGAGAACACTATACACAGAGAACACTATACACAGAGAACACTATACACAGAGAACACTATACACAGAGAACACTATACACAGAGAACACTATACACAGAGAACACTATACACAGAGCGCACTATACACAGAGAACACTATACACAGAGAACACTATACACAGAGCACTATACACAGAGAACACTATACAGAACACTATACACAGAGAACACTATACACAGAGAACACTATACACAGAGAACACTATACACAGAGAACACTATACACAGCGCACACTATACACAGAGAACACTATACACAGAGAACACTATACACAGAGAACACTATACACAGCGCACACTATACACAGAGAACACTATACACAGAGAACACTATACACAGAGCGCACTATACACAGAGAACACTATACACAGAGCGCACTATACACAGAGAACACTATACACAGAGAACACTATACACAGAGAACACTATACACAGAGCGCACTATACACAGAGAACACTATACAGAACACTATACACAGAGAACACTATACACAGAGAACACTATACACAGAGCGCACACTATACACAGAGAACACTATACACAGAGAACACTATACACAGAGAACACTATACACAGAGAACACTATACACAGAGAACACTATACACAGAGCGCACACTATACACAGAGAACACTATACACAGAGAACACTATACACAGAGAACACTATACACAGAGAACACTATACACAGCGCACACTATACACAGAGAACACTATACACAGAGAACACTATACACAGAGAACACTATACACAGAGAACACTATACACAGAGAACACTATACACAGAGAACACTATACACAGCGCACACTATACACAGAGAACACTATACACAGCGCACACTATACACAGAGAACACTATACACAGCGCACACTATACACAGAGAACACTATACACAGAGAACACTATACACAGAGAACACTATACACAGAGAACACTATACACAGCGCACACTATACACAGAGAACACTATACACAGAGAACACTATACACAGAGAACACTATACACAGAGAACACTATACACAGAGCGCACTATACACAGAGCGCACTATACACAGAGAACACTATACACAGAGAACACTATACACAGAGAACACTATACACAGAGAACACTATACACAGAGAACACTATACACAGAGAACACTATACACAGAGAACACTATACACAGAGAACACTATACACAGAGAACACTATACACAGCGCACACTATACACAGAGAACACTATACACAGAGAACACTATACACAGAGAACACTATACACAGCGCACACTATACATGCAGCGCGCACTATATATAGAGAACACTATACACAGCACACACAATACACAGCGCACACTATACGCAGAGCGCATTATACACATTGTGCACTATACACAGAGCGCACTATACACAGAGCTCACTATACGCAGTGTGCACTATACACAGGGCACACTATACACAGCGCACACTATACACAGAGAACACTATACACAGAGAACACTATACACAGGGCACACTATACACAGCGCACACTATACACAGCGCACACTATACACAGAGAACACTATACACAGAGTGCATTATACGCAGTGTGCACTATACACAGAGCGCACACTTTACCCAGAGTGCACTATACGCAGCATGCACTATACACAGAGCGCACTATACACAGAAAACACCATACACAGAGAACACTATACACAGAGCGCACACTATACACAGAGCGCACACTATACATGCAGCGCGCACTATACATGCAGCGCGCACTATACATGCAGCGCGCACTATACACAGAGCGCACTATACACAGTGTGCACTATACACAGTGCGCACTATACACAGAGAACACTATACACAGAAAACACTATACACAGAGAACACTATACACAGAGAACACTATACACAGAGCGCACACTATACACAGAGAACACTATACACAGAGAACACTATACACAGAGCGCACTATACACAGAGAACACTATACACAGAGCGCACTATACACAGAGAACACTATACACAGAGAACACTATACACAGAGAACACTATACACAGAGCGCACTATACACAGAGAACACTATACACAGAGAACACTATACACAGAGAACACTATACAGAACACTATACACAGAGAACACTATACACAGAGAACACTATACACAGAGAACACTATACACAGAGAACACTATACACAGAGCGCACACTATACACAGAGAACACTATACACAGAGAACACTATACACAGAGAACACTATACACAGAGAACACTATACACAGAGAACACTATACACAGAGCGCACACTATACACAGAGAACACTATACACAGAGAACACTATACACAGAGAACACTATACACAGAGAACACTATACACAGCGCACACTATACACAGAGAACACTATACACAGAGAACACTATACACAGAGAACACTATACACAGAGAACACTATACACAGAGAACACTATACACAGAGAACACTATACACAGAGAACACTATACACAGCGCACACTATACACAGAGAACACTATACACAGCGCACACTATACACAGAGAACACTATACACAGCGCACACTATACACAGAGAACACTATACACAGAGAACACTATACACAGAGAACACTATACACAGAGAACACTATACACAGCGCACACTATACACAGAGAACACTATACACAGAGAACACTATACACAGAGAACACTATACACAGAGAACACTATACACAGAGCGCACTATACACAGAGAACACTATACACAGAGAACACTATACACAGAGAACACTATACACAGAGAACACTATACACAGCGCACACTATACACAGAGAACACTATACACAGAGAACACTATACACAGAGAACACTATACACAGAGAACACTATACACAGAGAACACTATACACAGCGCACACTATACACAGAGAACACTATACACAGAGAACACTATACACAGAGAACACTATACACAGAGAACACTATACACAGCGCACACTATACATGCAGCGCGCACTATATATAGAGAACACTATACACAGCACACACAATACACAGCGCACACTATACGCAGAGCGCATTATACACATTGTGCACTATACACAGAGCGCACTATACACAGAGCTCACTATACGCAGTGTGCACTATACACAGGGCACACTATACACAGCGCACACTATACACAGAGAACACTATACACAGAGAACACTATACACAGGGCACACTATACACAGCGCACACTATACACAGCGCACACTATACACAGAGAACACTATACACAGAGTGCATTATACGCAGTGTGCACTATACACAGAGCGCACACTTTACCCAGAGTGCACTATACGCAGCATGCACTATACACAGAGCGCACTATACACAGAAAACACCATACACAGAGAACACTATACACAGAGCGCACACTATACACAGAGCGCACACTATACATGCAGCGCGCACTATACATGCAGCGCGCACTATACATGCAGCGCGCACTATACACAGAGCGCACTATACACAGTGTGCACTATACACAGTGCGCACTATACACAGAGAACACTATACACAGAAAACACTATACACAGAGAACACTATACACAGAGAACACTATACACAGAGCGCACACTATACACAGAGCGCACACTATACACAGAGCGCACACTATACATGCAGCGCGCACTATACACAGAGCGCACTATACACAGTGCGCACTATACACAGTGCGCACTATACACAGCGGCGCACTATACACAGCGCACACTATACACAGAGCTCACTATACGCAGTGTGCACTATACACAGCGCGCACTATACACAGAGCGCGCTATACACAGAGCTCACTATACGCAGTGTGCACTATACACAGGGCACACTATACACAGAGAACACTATACACAGCGCGCACTATACACAGTGCGCACTATACACAGAGCGCACTATACACAGAGCTCACTATACGCAGTGTGCACTATACACAGGGCACACTATACACAGAGCGCACTATACACAGGGCACACTATACACAGCGCGCACTATACACAGCGCGCACTATACACAGAGAACACTATACACAGCGCACACTATACACAGAGCGCATTATACGCAGTGTGCACTATACACAGAGCGTACTATACACAGATCGCCCACTTTACCCAGAGTGCACTATACGCAGCATGCACTATACACAGAGCGCACTATACACAGAGAACACTATACACAGAGAACACTATACACAGAGCGCACACTATACACAGAGCGCACACTATACACAGAGCGCACACTATACATGCAGCGTGCACTATACACAGAGCACACTATACACAGTGTGCACTATACACAGTGCGCACTATACACAGCGCGCACTATACACAGCGCGCACTATACACAGCGCGCACTATACACAGAGCTCACTATACGCAGTGTGCACTATACACAGCTCGCACTATACACAGTGCGCACTATACACAGCGCGCACTATACACAGCGCGCACTATACACAGAGAACACTATACACAGCGCACACTATACACAGAGCGCATTATACGCAGTGTGCACTATACACAGAGCGCACTATACACAGAGCGCCCACTTTACCCAGAGTGCACTATACGCAGCATGCACTATACACAGAGCGCACTATACACAGAGAACACTATACACAGAGAACACTATACACAGAAAACACTATACACAGAGAACACTATACACAGAGCGCACACTATACACAGAGCGCACACTATACACAGAGCGCACACTATACATGCAGCGCGCACTATACACAGAGCACACTATACACAGTGTGCACTATACACAGTGCGCACTATACACAGCGCGCACTATACACAGCGCGCACTATACACAGAGCTCACTATACGCAGTGTGCACTATACACAGCTCGCACTATACACAGCGCGCACTATACACAGCGCGCACTATACACAGAGAACACTATACACAGCGCACACTATACACAGAGCGCATTATACACAGTGTGCACTATACACAGAGCGCACTATACACAGAGCGCCCACTTTACCCAGAGTGCACTATACGCAGCATGCACTATACACAGAGCGCACTATACACAGAGAACACTATACACAGAAAACACTATACACAGAGAACACTATACACAGAGCGCACACTATACACAGAGCGCACACTATACATGCAGCGCGCACTATACACAGAGCGCACTATAAAAAGAGAACACTATACACAGGGCGCACACTATACACAGAGCGCACACTATACACGGAGTGCACACTATACACAGAACGCACACTATACACAGAGCGCACACTAGAAACGGAGCGCACACTATACACAGAACGCACACTATACACAGAGCGCACACTATACACGGAGTGCACACTATACACAGAACGCACACTATACACAGAACGCACACTATACACAGAGAACACTATACACAGCGCGCACTATACACAGTGCGCACTATACACAGAGCGCACTATACACAGAGCTCACTATACGCAGTGTGCACTATACACAGGGCACACTATACACAGAGCGCACTATACACAGGGCACACTATACACAGCGCGCACTATACACAGCGCGCACTATACACAGAGAACACTATACACAGCGCACACTATACACAGAGCGCATTATACGCAGTGTGCACTATACACAGAGCGTACTATACACAGAGCGCCCACTTTACCCAGAGTGCACTATACGCAGCATGCACTATACACAGAGCGCACTATACACAGAGAACACTATACACAGAGAACACTATACACAGAGCGCACACTATACACAGAGCGCACACTATACATGCAGCGTGCACTATACACAGAGCACACTATACACAGTGTGCACTATACACAGTGCGCACTATACACAGCGCGCACTATACACAGCGCGCACTATACACAGCGCGCACTATACACAGAGCTCACTATACGCAGTGTGCACTATACACAGCTCGCACTATACACAGTGCGCACTATACACAGCGCGCACTATACACAGCGCGCACTATACACAGAGAACACTATACACAGCGCACACTATACACAGAGCGCATTATACGCAGTGTGCACTATACACAGAGCGCACTATACACAGAGCGCCCACTTTACCCAGAGTGCACTATACGCAGCATGCACTATACACAGAGCGCACTATACACAGAGAACACTATACACAGAGAACACTATACACAGAAAACACTATACACAGAGAACACTATACACAGAGCGCACACTATACACAGAGCGCACACTATACACAGAGCGCACACTATACATGCAGCGCGCACTATACACAGAGCACACTATACACAGTGTGCACTATACACAGTGCGCACTATACACAGCGCGCACTATACACAGCGCGCACTATACACAGAGCTCACTATACGCAGTGTGCACTATACACAGCTCGCACTATACACAGCGCGCACTATACACAGCGCGCACTATACACAGAGAACACTATACACAGCGCACACTATACACAGAGCGCATTATACACAGTGTGCACTATACACAGAGCGCACTATACACATAGCGCCCACTTTACCCAGAGTGCACTATACGCAGCATGCACTATACACAGAGCGCACTATACACAGAGAACACTATACACAGAAAACACTATACACAGAGAACACTATACACAGAGCGCACACTATACACAGAGCGCACACTATACATGCAGCGCGCACTATACACAGAGCGCACTATAAAAAGAGAACACTATACACAGGGCGCACACTATACACAGAGCGCACACTATACACGGAGTGCACACTATACACAGAACGCACACTATACACAGAGCGCACACTAGAAACGGAGCGCACACTATACACAGAACGCACACTATACACAGAGCGCACACTATACACGGAGTGCACACTATACACAGAACGCACACTATACACAGAACGCACACTATACACAGAGTGCACACTATACACGGAGTGCACACTATACACAGAGCGCACACTAGAAATGGAGCGCACACTATACACAGAGCACACACTATACACAGCGCACTATACACAGAGCACACACTATACACAGCGCACTATACGCAGAGAACACTACAGTGGGTACCGCCGATATTGTGTCAATCTCGTCTCACTAAGAGCCCTTTCACACCGAGGTCTTTTGCAGGCGCTATAGCGTTAGAAATAGTGCCTGCAATCCGCCCTCAAACTGCCTGCACCATTCATTCCTGTGTGAAAGCCCCGAGGGCTTTCACACTGGAGCGGTGCGCTGGCAGGACGTCAGGAAAAGTCCTCCCAGCAGCTTCTTTGGAGCGGTGAAGGAGCGATGTGTTTACCGCTCATCCACCGCTGCTCCCTATTGAAATTAATGGGGCAGCGCGGCTATACCGCCGGCAAAACGTGGCGTATTGCGGGCGGTTTTAACCCTTTCTTGGCCGCCGCAAATCCGATGGTAAAACGCCGCTAAAAATAGCTCAATTTTGGGTGTCATGGCAAAGAGCTGGTTCACACAGGGGCAACTCGTCAGGCGACTTAGCCGCCTGACAAGTCGCGTCCCGCTCTGTGCAATGGAACCGTTCTAATCGGAGCGACTCAAGCCGCTCCGACTTAGAAAAAGGTTCCTGTACAACTTTTGGTGGTGACTTGAGGCGACTTGCATTGACTTCTGTACAGAAGTCGTTTTGCAAGTCGCCGCAGTGGTCGCGTCCAGGTCGCCTGAGGCAGTCGCGCTGTAAGTCGTGCTGTCTCAGTGTGAACCGGACCAAAGGCTGTGAATACTTTATGACAAAAGGCACTCAGGTGCTTAGTCCATATGTAAGTGGGTGGTATAGTCAACCCTTTGGATAGAGCGTGGAAAGTCGAAGGTCTTGCTGCCTTCCTCAGAACAATGGGTGTCCTTGGAGCTGAAACATACAGAACAACAGGAAGGGCGCACCGACCTCGTGCATTACCAAAGATAAAATGTATTTAAATAATAAAAGCAAGAGTCATACTCACAAACAAATGTTTAAAAAGGCTTAACGTTGCTCCAAAAATTCAGAACTGTATCATCTGCAATCATCTATCAATTTGAAACATTTATTTGTGAGTATGACTCTTGCTTTTATTATTTCAATAAATGTTATCTCTGATAATGTACAAGGTCGGTGCGCCCTCCCTGTTTTTCTATATGTGAATACTTATGTACCTGGGATTTTTATCGTTTTATTTTTTTTATTTTTTTTATTTTTAATAATTTTGCAAAGATTACAAACTTCTTTCACATTGTCATCATGAGGTATCGTGTGTAGAATTTTGAGGAAAATAATGAATTTAATCCAATTTGGAATAAGGCTGTAACATAACAATATGTGGGAAAAGTGAAGCGTTGTGAATACTTTCCGGATGTGCTGCATGTACCGCAGTGCTGTACAGAGAACACTGAGCCGGTCTGTACAAGAGGAGCTTACACTCCTATGTCCCCCCATAGTCACACACTATTATTATATATTTATATAGCTCTGACATATACCGCAGTGCTGTACAGGGAACACTGAGCCAGTCACATCAGTCTCTGTACCAGAGGAGCTTACACTCTAATGTCCCTCCACAGTCACTCACTATTATTATTATACATTTATATAGCTCTGACATATACCGCAGTGCTGTACAGAGTCACATCTCTGTACCAGAGGAGCTTACACTTTAATGTCCCCCCCCCCCCACAGTCACACACTATTATTATTATTATGCCTTGTGCACACGGTCGGACATTCTGACCACAAAATCCGTCCGATTTTTTTCAGACGTATTTTGTCCGAAACTTGTGTTGCATACACACGGTCGCACAAAGTTGTCGGAAAATCCGATCGTTCTGAACGAGGTGACGTAGAACACGTACATCTGGACTATAAACGGGCCGGTAGCCAATAGCTTTCGTCACTTAGTTTATTCTGAGCATGCGCGGCACTTTGTCCGTTGGAATTGGCTACACACGATCGGAATTTATGTGATCGGATTTTGTTGTTGGAAATTTTTTTAGATCCAGCTCTCAAACTTTGTGCATCGGAAAATCCGACAGAAAAAGTCCGATACAGTCCACACACGATCGGATTTTCCAACAACAAGATCCGATCGGACTTTTTCCATCGGAATTTCCGACCGTGTGTACAGGGCATTATACATTCATATAGCTCTGACATATATCGTGTATATCTAAAGACTTCTGCGCTCTATGGAAAAGTGAAAAGTAACTGGTGGAAAAAAGCAGCAATCACTAAATGAGTTGTCTCTCGCTACTAAAAAATAAGATAAAGGATGTGATGCGCTGATTTCAAACCATACAATAATCGCAATAAGCCACAAGTATGCGATTATAAAATTCTATAAAGTGCAACTGTGCATGAATCAATCAAATGATGCTTCTGTGCATATATAAAAGTGATAGCTAGTGCATAAACCATAAAGTGACTCTATGTGCAAAAAAAACGCAGATTTGTCATATAGACTAAAATACATATATGAGGTATGTAAACTTATTACAAAATGTATATAGTGAAGCAAAGACAAGTATCTGGGTATATGTTAAAGTGATAACTAGTGCAAGGACCATAAAGTGACTTTATGTGCAAAGAAAACGCAAATTTATCATATAAACCAAAAAAAAAAAAAAAAACTATAAAAAGTGGGTGTACTTATTAAGAAGTATAAAAAATGGAGCAAAAACAGGTACAAAGAAAAAAGGCAAAATATAAAATATTCAATTCAAGTGACCAGCGTGATTGAAGGTAAAATGTCCCATACACAGTCAGATCATGCAATTCGGTAAATACACTAAGTAAAACGTGCAGCGTGCTGGGCAATCACTCCATCCGTGATGATCCGTGCAAAAAAAAAAGGGCAAAGGTTATGCAATTACCTCACTGCTGTGAGTAAACAGCAATATAAATGATGAATGCCAGGATGATTGCAGAGAAACGGCTGTGTAACACAATCTTTAGGAGACTTCTCTAACTTCCTCGTGAATGGCAGGTAAACTCAAAGGAATAGATTAAGAGGGACCGCCATAGTGTAGTATTTTAAACATATAAGTTTTATAAAACAAGTTTTAAAACTACTCACAAGCGAAGCAGATATAAGCACATCAGACAAGCAGCATTAGAGTAAAACCGGATATGGACGTCACTTCCGGGTTCCTACGCGTTACGTCTTGGAGACTTCAACTGGGATGATTACACAGGGTACAGGAAGTGACTTATAGGTGTACTGGGCGGGACTGCGCCGCCCATTTCATTAGTATGCCGATGCGCCGCTGTGTAGCCATGGTAATGCTAGTGGGGGCGGGCCAGTTAGACTTAAATGTTCTGGGTGACCTCCCATCTAAACAAATAAAGCATTAGACAACAGCGCAACGGGGAGAGCAAATACAAGGGCAGAGCGGAAGAGCGGGGGGGGGGGGGGGGGGGTTAGAACGAACATTGTGCTAAGTTTAGCAAACTAATTAAATTATAACTGTGGACTGCGCCGTGCCATAGACCGTGCTATCCGTTACTCTAATGCTGTGAAGCAATAGAGCACGTCCGGCGGCCATTTTGTTGGAGCTTAATTTAAAGTATGTGGATGGCCATGTTTTTGGTGGTTTAGTAACGTCTGGAGCGGTGATTTAATAACAATAAAGCCAAATTTAAAAAATAAAGGTACGGAACCGCACCAAACACAAAAACCTCAATAGATATCAATATATCTTATTGGGTCAGCAAAGGAAGGTAGATAATGAGTAAAGAAAAATGTCTTATATCAATAGATGTAGGTACAGAAAGCTATACATAAACAGCTATATTTAGGAGACAGAGACAAATAATTAAAATTGATTTAAAAATATTGTTCAATTTTAAAATAGAATAGTGTCCAAGGGGAGGTTACTGAGCAGATTACAAATACACATAATGTGTAATTATATGGAAACACGGAGATGACGTACACATTAGGGATGCGATACAAACATAGCAAATTAATTAAAAGCTAAAAAAATATAAAATACATAAAATCGCATAAAAATGTTTAACCTAAAATTATAGGAACATATCTTAAAAATCGCATGGGATTAAGATGACAATATGTAAATAAATTGTTTTAAAAGGTTTAAGAAAATTAAAATATTGGCAGAACATAAAAGCACCATAGCACGAAATCGCACATAGAAAAATATATCATTGGGGGGCTAAAAATCGCTAATGAAACAGTTCAAGTCGAACTCTATATTTAATCCCCTGGGGGCAAAGGTATCAAGGGTATATATCAATTTGGACTCTGTTTGACTTAAAGTCCTCACCTTGTGCCCTCCCCTCCAATGTCTGACATAGAGGAAAATACCCCAAAATTTCAAATGCTTGGGGTCTCTGTTATGGTGAATAGCGAAATGTTTAGAGACATTATGTTTATCGTACCCCTTCTGTATATTTTGTATGTGCTCTTTCAATCGAGTTTTTAAAGGCCTTTTTGTGTGGCCTACATACTGCAGGCCGCAGCTACACTCTAAAACGTAAACAGCACCTACTGTGTTACAGCAAATAAAATCTTTAATCTTGTGAGTATTACCGGTACTTGTGGCTAAAAATTCGAAGACTTTACTTGGTTTACTCGCTCTAGTGCACGCTAAGCATCTTTTACAGGGGAAGAAACCTTTCCCAGTGAAGAACGTGAAATTATTCACGGGAGGATCGGGTATGTTTTTGACTAGCATGTCTCTGAGGTTAGGGGCGCGTCTATAAATGAACTTCGGTTTAGGAGGTAGAACTTTGTGCAAATCTTTATCATTCAAGAGAATGTGCCAGTGTTTTTTGATTATACTTTCTATTTTTTTATATTGGTTGTTATAATCCAAAATTATTGCTCCTTCTACACCTTTTTTGTCTTTATATTGCGTTTTCATATCTTTAAGGAGATGTTCACGGTCCATCTTCTCCACTTCTGATATTTTTTCTTGAATTACGCACTTGCCGTAACCTTTCTCCTGGAATCTCTGTCCCATGGACTCGGCTTGTTCAAGGAACACTTCTTCTTTGCTACAATTTCTCCGTAGGCGCATAAATTGCCCCTTGGGGATATTGAAAAGCCAGTTTTGGTGATGGCAACTTGTCAACGGGAGATAGCTATTTTTATCTACACTTTTAAAATGTGTCTTGGTTTCTATTCTCCCGTCACTTTGTGCAATTAGTAAATCCAAGAAGACTATCTCCTTCTCATCTGAATTCCAGGTAAGTTTTATATTCAAATTATTCTCATCTAATTTTTGTTGGAACAAATTAAGACTGGCACTACTCCCTTTCCAAAGTATTAAAATATCGTCAATATAACGTCTATATAGCACTAGTTCTTTAGGTGGGTTTGAAAATACTGCGTTCTCTTCCCATCTAGCCATAAATAAACCGGCCACACTGGGGGCAAATTTAGCCCCCATGGCAACACCTGTAGTTTGGTGATAAAACGTCTTATTAAACCAAAAATAATTATTTTTTAAACAAAAGTCGAGACATTTAACTAAATATTTTCGTTGAGAGCAAATGAGGTCAGAGTGGTTTCTCAGACCCCACTTGACAGCCTCGCATGCTTCATGGTGGGGAATTATGGTATAGAGTGAAGTTACGTCTGCCGTAACCAAAGTAAAAGGTCCATCATGTGTGAGCTCTTCTAAAATCTGTAAAACGTGCTTAGTATCACGGAGATAAGCCTTCGTCTTCTGTACTGTCGGCTGTAGAAAGTTATCTATGTAGGAGCCCATCCTTGAAGTAAGGGAATCTATCCCATTTACTATGGGTCTAGGTGGAGGGTTGGTCCTGTCCTTGTGGATTTTAGGTAAGTAATAGATAATAGGTGTTCTTGCTGCTTCTGGTATGAGGTATTGAGCTTCTTTTTTGCTCAAGATTGCTTTTTTTTTAAACCCAGATGGACTACAAGCTCAAGCTCCTTTCTTCCTCTGAAGATGGGGTTTTTTGGTAAAATAGTATAAGTCTTAGTGTCGCTCAGCAATTTTGCCATATTATCGTTATATTGCGTTTTGGACAAGACTACAATGCCTCCACCTTTGTCCGCTGGGCGGATCACTATATCTTTCCGCTCACTGAGGCGTTTCATTCCACATCTCATATAATTCGGTTCTGTATGTTTCTTAGTGTCAAGGTCTTTTAAATCTTCTGCAACAATTTTCTTAAAAACGTCTACAAATTTGTTATTACTGATTTGAGGGTTAAAAGTGGATTTATTCTTAAAAGTGCTATGTTTGATGTCATCAGGTGGAGGGACAGAAGTAGTTCTGGGGTTGTTCAAAAAATATTTTTTCATATTTAAGCCCCTTATATACTTCTGAATGTTTACATAGGTCTCGAATTTGTTCAGGTTCTTTTTTGGGGCAAACTTGAGGCCTTTGTCTCGTACTGCCAATTCTTCCGTTGTTAGCGAGATGCCACTCAAGTTAAATACACCTTCTCCTTTTACTCTCTTTTTCGCTTGAGTTCTCGCTCCTGCTCTTCTTCCTCTCTTCTTTTTGGACTTCGTTCTCTGTCTCTCTGCACATCCCTCACCCTCGGAGCATGATGATCCGGGCCTCTTCCTAAAAAAGCCCCGTTTGCATTTGGATCGGGATAGTAGGTTTGATAATACTGATCTTCCCTTTCATTCTCTCGATAGTCCCTTAATGGTGCATAGTGATTGTAGGTGGGGACTGAATAATGATCATAGGGTCGGTAATAGGGTTGTGCTGGTCCCCGATCCTCTCTCTCTCTTCGATTCTGATCGTAATATGGAGCAGGATTCCTTATTTGGGGAGGATAGTAGGGGGCTCGAGGCTGTTCATAAGAGGGGTGATGCCATTGGTCATCCTGATTCGCCCTCTTATTCTGAGCTTTTTTCCAGTGGGGTTTTTTCCACCCCTTTTTTGGCGTATGAGAATGGTACGGAGGCCTTTTCTCTGGATATTGGGGTGTTGATTGTTTGGAGTAATTCTGTCCCACATTAGGTTTGTTCCTCATTGGAGACTCATTGGCTACATTTCTTGTTTGTCCACTTGTAGATGGTGCCATATAAGGTACTACAGTGGGGTTAGTTGGAGGTAGTAGAGTCTCTATTCTTACAGGTCTCTCAGGTGTTGAGTAGGCAGAAATGGGATCTAACCGTCCCAGCTGGCCCTGCCACCTGAACACCTGATCGTTTTTAAAATCCCCCATGTCTCTAGCATATTTTTTGCTCTTCCTTGTTTGGACCTCTTTATCTTTTTTAATCAGGTCTTTGTTAAGCTGTGTTGTCAATGTGAGGAATTCCGCAGAATCTTTGTGTATCTCCAGATCATTTTTGATTTGTTCAATATTGTGTTCAACCATCCTAATCTTTCTCTGTTTTCTTTTAATCAGGAATTGTAATAGCTCCAATCCTTTTTCATTAAAGAATTTGAACCATTCATCTATTGACTCCTGGTCCATCAATCCATCATTGGGTGGTACAAGAAGAGCAGGAGCGAGAACTCAAGCGAAAAAGAGAGTAAAAGGAGAAGGTGTATTTAACTTGAGTGGCATCTCGCTAACAACGGAAGAATTGGCAGTACTAGACAAAGGCCTCAAGTTTGCCCCAAAAAAGAACCTGAACAAATTCGAGACCTATGTAAACATTCAGAAGTATATAAGGGGCTTAAATATGAAAAAATATTTTTTGAACAACCCCAGAACTACTTCTGTCCCTCCACCTGATGACATCAAACATAGCACTTTTAAGAATAAATCCACTTTTAACCCTCAAATCAGTAATAACAAATTTGTAGACGTTTTTAAGAAAATTGTTGCAGAAGATTTAAAAGACCTTGACACTAAGAAACATACAGAACCGAATTATATGAGATGTGGAATGAAACGCCTCAGTGAGCGGAAAGATATAGTGATCCGCCCAGCGGACAAAGGTGGAGGCATTGTAGTCTTGTCCAAAACGCAATATAACGATAATATGGCAAAATTGCTGAGCGACACTAAGACTTATACTATTTTACCAAAAAACCCCATCTTCAGAGGAAGAAAGGAGCTTGAGCTTGTAGTCCATCTGGGTTTAAAAAAAGCAATCTTGAGCAAAAAAGAAGCTCAATACCTCATACCAGAAGCAGCAAGAACACCTATTATCTATTACTTACCTAAAATCCACAAGGACAGGACCAACCCTCCACCTAGACCCATAGTAAATGGGATAGATTCCCTTACTTCAAGGATGGGCTCCTACATAGATAACTTTCTACAGCCGACAGTACAGAAGACGAAGGCTTATCTCCGTGATACTAAGCACGTTTTACAGATTTTAGAAGAGCTCACACATGATGGACCTTTTACTTTGGTTACGGCAGACGTAACTTCACTCTATACCATAATTCCCCACCATGAAGCATGCGAGGCTGTCAAGTGGGGTCTGAGAAACCACTCTGACCTCATTTGCTCTCAACGAAAATATTTAGTTAAATGTCTCGACTTTTGTTTAAAAAATAATTATTTTTGGTTTAATAAGACGTTTTATCACCAAACTACAGGTGTTGCCATGGGGGCTAAATTTGCCCCCAGTGTGGCCGGTTTATTTATGGCTAGATGGGAAGAGAACGCAGTATTTTCAAACCCACCTAAAGAACTAGTGCTATATAGACGCTATATTGACGATATTTTAATACTTTGGAAAGGGAGTAGTGCCAGTCTTAATTTGTTCCAACAAAAATTAGATGAGAATAATTTGAATATAAAACTTACCTGGAATTCAGATGAGAAGGAGATAGTCTTCTTGGATTTACTAATTGCACAAAGTGACGGGAGAATAGAAACCAAGACACATTTTAAAAGTGTAGATAAAAATAGCTATCTCCCGTTGACAAGTTGCCATCACCAAAACTGGCTTTTCAATATCCCCAAGGGGCAATTTATGCGCCTACGGAGAAATTGTAGCAAAGAAGAAGTGTTCCTTGAACAAGCCGAGTCCATGGGACAGAGATTCCAGGAGAAAGGTTACGGCAAGTGCGTAATTCAAGAAAAAATATCAGAAGTGGAGAAGATGGACCGTGAACATCTCCTTAAAGATATGAAAACGCAATATAAAGACAAAAAAGGTGTAGAAGGAGCAATAATTTTGGATTATAACAACCAATATAAAAAAATAGAAAGTATAATCAAAAAACACTGGCACATTCTCTTGAATGATAAAGATTTGCACAAAGTTCTACCTCCTAAACCGAAGTTCATTTATAGACGCGCCCCTAACCTCAGAGACATGCTAGTCAAAAACATACCCGATCCTCCCGTGAATAATTTCACGTTCTTCACTGGGAAAGGTTTCTTCCCCTGTAAAAGATGCTTAGCGTGCACTAGAGCGAGTAAACCAAGTAAAGTCTTCGAATTTTTAGCCACAAGTACCGGTAATACTCACAAGATTAAAGATTTTATTTGCTGTAACACAGTAGGTGCTGTTTACGTTTTAGAGTGTAGCTGCGGCCTGCAGTATGTAGGCCGCACAAAAAGGCCTTTAAAAACTCGATTGAAAGAGCACATACAAAATATACAGAAGGGGTACGATAAACATAATGTCTCTAAACATTTCGCTATTCACCATAACAGAGACCCCAAGCATTTGAAATTTTGGGGTATTGTCCCCTATGTCAGACATTGGAGGGGAGGGCACAAGGTGAGGACTTTAAGTCAAATAGAGTCCAAATGGATATATACCCTTGATACCTTTGCCCCCAGGGGATTAAATATAGAGTTCGACTTGAACTGTTTCATTAGCGATTTTTAGCCCCCCAATGATATATTTTTCTATGTGCGATTTCGTGCTATGGTGCTTTTATGTTCTGCCAATATTTTAATTTTCTTAAACCTTTTAAAACGATTTATTTACATATTGTCATCTTAATCCCATGCGATTTTTAAGATATGTTCCTATAATTTTAGGTTAAACATTTTTATGCGATTTTATGTATTTTATATTTTTTTAGCTTTTAATTAATTTGCTATGTTTGTATCGCATCCCTAATGTGTACGTCATCTCCGTGTTTCCATATAATTACACATTATGTGTATTTGTAATCTGCTCAGTAACCTCCCCTTGGACACTATTCTATTTTAAAATTGAACAATATTTTTAAATCAATTTTAATTATTTGTCTCTGTCTCCTAAATATAGCTGTTTATGTATAGCTTTCTGTACCTACATCTATTGATATAAGACATTTTTCTTTACTCATTATCTACCTTCCTTTGCTGACCCAATAAGATATATTGATATCTATTGAGGTTTTTGTGTTTGGTGCGGTTCCGTACCTTTATTTTTTAACTTTGGCTTTATTGTTATTAAATCACCGCTCCAGACGTTACTAAACCACCAAAAACATGGCCATCCACATACTTTAAATTAAGCTCCAACAAAATGGCCGCCGGACGTGCTCTATTGCTTCACAGCATTAGAGTAACGGATAGCACGGTCTATGGCACGGCGCAGTCCACAGTTATAATTTAATTAGTTTGCTAAACTTAGCACAATGTTCGTTCTAACCCCCCCCCCCCCCCCGCTCTTCCGCTCTGCCCTTGTATTTGCTCTCCCCGTTGCGCTGTTGTCTAATGCTTTATTTGTTTAGATGGGAGGTCACCCAGAACATTTAAGTCTAACTGGCCCGCCCCCACTAGCATTACCATGGCTACACAGCGGCGCATCGGCATACTAATGAAATGGGCGGCGCAGTCCCGCCCAGTACACCTATAAGTCACTTCCTGTAGGGGCGTGGCTTGGCGCTGTTCCGAGATGGCCGCTTGAATCCGGAGCTCCCGTCCAAGAGACCCAGCTACAAACAACCAGGCAAGTTTGCGGTGGTCATACTCACTCATTTTGAGCCCCTCGCCACTATAACATGTCAGCGACACGCTCCCGGTCGCCACCGGAGCCCGACGCTCCCCCCGCCAGACAAATCCCGGAGATATTCCGATCCCGGCCTACTGGCGGTACCCGAGCCGCGGCCTCGAGTAGGCCGCGATCCCACAGCAGGAGCCCGATCCGCGCTAGGCCCGAACCGGACGCCAGAGATCAGCCACCGATCAGCCTAGAGGATCTGCGCAGTGTCGCAGCTGATATTAAACATACCCTTTCTGCAGCCATATCAGACCTTCGGACTGATATCCAGTCTATGACGCTGCGAGTAGAGGATATTGAAGCGACACAGGCCCGCCATGATTCCTCCCTCTGCCGATTACAACAGCTCACTGAGTCTCATGCCATCCACCTCAGAGACATTAACAGGCACATGGAGGACCTTGACAACCGGGGGAGACGTCGGAACCTACGAGTGCGAGGTATTCCTGAATCCCTGGACCCTACTCTTCTAACCCAGCGGGTAGTTAATATATTTAATGACCTACTCGAAAGACCCCCGGACAACCCCATTGTATTTGAGCGCATTCACAGGGCCCTACGCCCCAGGGGCCGCGACACTGACCCCCCGAGAGATGTTGTCTGTTGCCTGACAGACTTCCCCTTGAAAGAGGAAATCCTTCGCAAGGCCAGAGATAGGAACCAAATCGTACACAGAGGAGTGAATATTAAAATATTCCAGGACCTGTCTAACATCACGCTCCAACGTAGACTGGAACTCCGACCGTTACTGGAAATTTTGAGGAACAGGGCCATCCCTTATCGCTGGAAGTATCCCTTTTGCCTTTCTGTTTCCCATCAAGGTCACACAGAAAATTTGAGAGTTCCGGAAGATCTCGACCATTTCTGTGCTGCCCTAGACCTGCCCCACGTGGACCTGCCAGACTGGTACAGTGACTTCAGATTTCCTACACTTCACAGGGCGACTTCAATGGAAGGTGTAGATGAAGCAGGCAATTACGCCCTTGGCAGACGTCGCAGGCCCATGCACCAACCCCCTCTCCACCGCCCTCCACAGAGGAACGCCACCCCACCGAGAAATGGCAGTCCCACGGCTTCACCTGCTCATCGCAGGCCCCGCCATAACTAAGGTACATTTCTCTAGCTCTGTACACTGCTTGGCACCTGTTGTTACGAATGCGGGCCGTCATTTTGCGGCCTCTTAGCTGAAACAGAACTTGCCCCTTCCTGGAGACAACGGTACTTGCCGATTCTACCCACCCAGCACGAACACCAGCCGGAACCGCCCCTACACCGTGCAGTCCCCTTGAGACTCTCCTTTGCTGCCCTTGTTTAAGCACCGGGAAGATCGCCATACCCATTTCCTCCCTGCGAAAGCTTCTCTCCTCACAGACTAGGATAGCCCACTTGTACGTACTCTAAGAACCCGATATTGCTAACTTATGCCTTTTTATCTCGTGGCTCTTCACATCTACCCTTATCAGGAACTTCCTAAAGTGTCCCGTATAACTGAGGTGTACACCGGGCCGCCTTGGACGTTGGTCCTCTCCCCCTTACTTTCTTGCCCTTTGTAGTCCTGGTGTGGCTCTCATAGCACGTCCTGATTTACCTCAGACATTCCATGCTTGACCCAGGTTGCAGCCTTCTCGTCCAGCTCCCCCCCTCCCTCGCCCTACCCCCCCCCTCCCTCGCCCTTCTCCCCCCCTCCCTCGCCCCTCTCCCCTCAACCCCCCCCCCCACCTCCTCTTCCTCTCCCTCCCTTGGTTACCTCTCTGGTTTTTCCTTTTTTGTTTATATGCACATAGACTCTGCAGCTCGCTCACGACCTGATTCATGCCGCATTATTGTCTACTAAGGAGTCGGGAGTGTGGTGTCGGGTAAGAACAACCTTTCGCCCCACGGGGCATTTGCACATATTTGATTACTACTTATTTTGCACCTGGTACCCAGCGTTACACACTGGGGCGTGAGACGCCTGTATCGCACTTTACGCGATAGAGGGACAGCGCTAGTATCACTCCCAAATACTGTGATCAGGGACAGGTGATATGCATAAGTATTAGGGGGTGGGGGGAGGAGGAGGAACACACTTCCACGGCCCCATCCTCACGTTATTCGTGAGGGGGGGCCGTGGCGAGGGGGCGGTGACTGAGGAAGGGTCACACCTTCTCATCTGGGAAGAATTCCCTTACGGCGGCAACGCCGTAGCTTGACTAGATAACCTAACTCCCCTAACGTCTTGAGTAGGGACTGCTCCCATACATGGGACCCTCCCTCCAAATTGCACCTCCTGCTTAGTTAGTTTTCGATTGGCTACCCTGCCACTCCCGGCTCCGGTTGTGGCAAGTACCTACTGATGTTGTTATATGATTTTATTATGTCTCCCAAATATGGCATTTACTGTTATTTACTGTTATTTACTGTTACCTTTTGTGCCTAGTCTCATCTCTGTTTCACATGTTAAAGCATTCTATTGTGCCATCTTGTATTTCTGCTTTGGATCATTTCTTGTCTAACGGTTTAAGAATAAGATTGCTTTTCGCCTATATACTATGTTCTGAAGCACTCCCTCTACGGACTCTACCCTGTTTCGCTGCCCCTGACCTTTTCGACCTGTACCAGACCTATGCCTATACCTGACTCCGCATGCTTTGTCCACATGCTTACCCTCCTGACATATCCAGCCCTCCTCTCTCTCTAGCCAGACCTAGGGACCTAGATATCCCCGAGACACCCTACCCGGACTACTTCCATCCTTTCACCTAAAGGTCATGACTGCTACCCTCTCCGTAACCCTCCCTAGGCCTGCAACATATCCGACGACAAACCCCCTAAGCCATTGACATTACCCGGAATGTGCCTTGTGCCACCCTGACTAGACACTCGCCATTCCCATTTTAACCCCCGGACTCTAGGACTACACCAATGATCTCCGACCCGTACCACACCCTTTCCAGATTTCCATTATGATTTCTTCAAGCTATTGCTGTTGGCTCACCTTAGAACTCAGGCCATGTACCACCCTTACTTGCCTCCACTCACTCATTTCGGTCTCGCAGTGACGGGACCCCTCTACAACTCGTGTAACTCCGTCCGCCACCCCCGAACAACAGACGCTGGTAGTCAGTGTTGACCCAACCGGTGCCCTTATCGGTACTCCGAGGGTTGACTGGTTCAACCCACCCACCGGTCTCATTCCCTATCCCCTCTACCTACCTCTCCACATACCTGACCCTCTCATCCGTATACCAGTCTCTACCCGCCCTCCTTCCCCCCCCCCTTCTCTTTCCTCTTTCTCCTTCTCCTGCTGCTTCTCCCCCTTCCCAGGGCCTCCTCTTTCCAAGCATTGTACACAACTTTTGCCTCCGACCTCCGACGAAATGTCCCCTTCTTCGCAACACATAGCAAACTTGTCCTTGAAGCTTGTCTCCCTAAACGCAAAGGGATTAAACACTCCGGAGAAACGTCATCAGACACGATTGATGATGCAGAAACTGAAAGCTGATGTTGTTTTCCTGCAGGAAACCCATTTTTGCTCTAAATCTACCCCTAAATTGTCCAATCACACCTTCCCAGTGGAATTTCACGCAACATGTCCCACTTCTAAAAGCAAAGGAGTCTCTATACTTCTCTCCAAACACTTCGACTTCCAGATTCTAGACACTCTAGCAGATGCGAATGGCAGATTCCTATTTCTCAAGGGTACATTTAAAAAGAGGAAGATTACGCTAGCGAACATATACAGCCCTAACACCTCCCAAGTAACCTTTTTCCGGAGTATATTGCAGCAACTTTGCTCTTTCTCTGAAGGGATGCTGATTCTTGGAGGCGACTTTAACGCCCCCTTAGACCCCCTGTTCCTCCGGGACCTCCAGCTTACCGTTCCGTGCACTCAAACAAATCAGGAAAAGCCTTCATCAACTATTACTACATGACGCGTGGCGAACGCTTCATCCTAGAGATAAAGATTTCACCTTCTACTCTGCCCCTCACAACAGGTACTCACGTATCGATTACCTCATGATCTCCCAGCAGGATTTACACCATTTATCCAAAGCCTCTATAGAACCCATGACGATCTCTGACCATCATCCGATCACGGCTCTATTTACTTTTCCTGAAAGGCTTGAGCGAACCTCTATTTGGAGACTAGATGCGAATATCCTAACAGACGAACTTAGAGTTAAGGAAATTAGAGATTGTCTATCCCACTATTTCTTAGACAATGACACTCCAGACGTTTCCCCCCTCACGCAATGGGAGGCACATAAATGCGTGGTTAGGGGCAAACTTATCTCCCTTGCCTCTGCCCGCAAGAAAGACAACCCTATTTGCGAAACTCAGATCCCTTGAAACGAAACACAAAAGAACCCTAGCAGAGGACGCCCATTCCGAACTAATAGATACCCGCACCCAGATCCAAGACATATTAGGCTACCAGACGAGGAAATCCTTTGCCCTCTCACAGAAGTTCTTTTATGAACATGGCAACAAATCAGGCCGCTTACTGGCTCGCATGCTTAAATCAAAAAAGGCCAAACAGACGATACACCGTATCCACTCTCCTACCGGCTCCACCCTTGAAACGAACGCAGAAATAGCACGGGAATTCGAACGCTATTATACCTCCCTATATAACCTTAACTCCGACTGCCCGCGCCCTCCAGACCCCCAAAAACGTCTACACGACTTTCATACGTATCTTTCTAGACTTCCTCTTCAAAAAGTTCCCTCTGACGCCCTCCAGTCGTTGGAAGCACCAATTTCGGCGGCGGAATGGCTTCAAGCAGTCAAACAAATGAAACCGGGCAAGAGCCCTGGACCCGACGGCCTGACTTCAGCGTATTACAAATTATTTGCCGAGACACTTCAGTCCCCCTTTCTTAAGGCCTTCAATTCTGTCCCAACATCCAAATCCCTCCCCCGAGGAATCTTAGAAGCCCATATCACCGTTATACCCAAACCAGATAAGGATCCAACAACCACGAGCAGTTATAGACCAATTTCCCTACTCAATGTAGACGTCAAACTTTTTGCCAAAATATTAGCCAACAGACTCCTTCCATTCATCCCAACCCTCATCTCCCCAGACCAGGTAGGCTTTGTTCCCGGACGCGAAGCCAGGGACAACACCCTGAAATCCATTAATATCCACCACATGATAACACAAACTGAACAGCAGGCCTTCTTCCTGTCTCTTGATGCGGAGAAGGCGTTTGACAGAGTGGCATGGGACTACATGGAAGCAGTGCTCCATAATCTGGGCCTTGGTCCTCACATGATGTCCATGATCATGTCTTTATACTCTACCCCTTCTGCAAGGGTCCGGGTCAATGGTACTCTGTCAGACGCCTTCCCCATCGGAAATGGTACGAGGCAAGGGTGTCCCCTTTCCCCGATTCTATTCATTCTAACCCTAGAACCCCTCCTCCAAACCCTTTCACTAAACAATGATATTAAGGGCATTCTTACCCCACTTAAAGAATGTAAATATGCGGCATTCGCAGACGACATATTGATGTTCCTCACGAACCCTATTACTACGCTCCCAATTGTTCTATCAGAGTTTAAGAAATTTCAAGCCACTTCTAACCTTAAAATCAATTTTTCCAAGTCTTACGCCCTGAACATCTCTCTACCTGAGGAGATCCAAGCACAATGTGAAGCGAACTTCCCCTTCTGCTGGAAGAGTGACTCCATTACCTACCTGGGCACACAAATTTCTAGAAAGTTAACTGACCTATATGCTAAAAACCATCTCCCCATCCTCCAAACTATTACGGACGATCTTAAACGTTGGAACAAACAATCTCTCTCTTGGTTCGGCAGAATCGCGGTCCTCAAGATGAATGTCCTGCCTCGCCTACTATATATTCTCCAAACAGTCCCTATACAAGTCCCCCAAACGTTCTTTAAAACGTACAACTCCATCTGTTCGAAGTTCTTGTGGGGAGGCCGAACGCCTAGAATTTCCCTCCGGACCCTATCACGCCCTAAACTCCTTGGGGGTCTGGGCTTCCCAAACATACTCAACTATTATAGGGCAGTCCATTTAACTAGAATAGTTGACTGGAATGTTCGCGACCCTCACAAAGAATGGGTCTCTCTAGAGGCCTCCTTCTCCTCTCGCCCACTCGCCTCCTTGCCTTGGATGAAACCGTCTCATGTACCCATCACGGCCACCCTCCACCCCCTTATACGCCCGACACTGAAATGCTTCCAACACATCTGTACTCACACGAAAGTCTCGTCAATTCCGGGACCCCTAACCCCGATTAAATGCAACCCAGACTTTCCGCCTGGCATATCCCCAGATTTCCTGATAGACAACTGGCCAAGAGACACGTTGAACGCTTACCACTTTTTTGAGAAAGGGTCACTCATCCCAGCCTCGACCATCGCTAATAACATAGATAGACCACCCATCCCTCCTTGGACCTACTTATTGATCGCTCATTATCTACGATCGCTAGACACAAACTCGCAATGCTCTAGGGCACTTACTCCGTTCGAAATCCTGTGCACCCAATCCACCCCCCAAAGGCATCTCATTGCGCTTACCCATAACTTGCTTTTTGATGGGGAGCGTCCCGGCTCCACCTTAGCATGCAAACGTTGGGAGGAAGACCTTGCCTTATCAATAAGTGATGAACAGTGGGACGCCATTTTTCAAACCATTCATAAAGGATCATTGAATGTTAGCACCCAAGAAAACGGCTATAAAATACAATCCCGTTGGTACCGTACCCCCTCTCTACTATACAAATTTGCCCCCAATGCCACTGACACCTGCTGGAGGTGCAACCAAGACAGGGGTACATCACTTCACATTTGGTGGTCCTGTCCCTCAATACATAATTTCTGGAGAGAAGTGTGCAGTCTCGTTTCCCAAATTACCACCTATAACATTGACCCAACCCCAGCCCAATGCCTTCTCCACCTTTCGCCTCTACCGAGACGAACTTACCATGGCTCTCTAGCTATGCACATGCTCAACGCAGCCAAACAGTGCATACCTATTCACTGGGGCACCTCCGAAATTCCCTCCCTGAAAGAGTGGTTCTCCAGAATCAACAAAATAGCTGAAATGGAAGAATTGATTCATATATCCAGAGACACCCCTTCCAAATTTAGCACAAAATGGGCCTGTTGGAAACACTTCCAGACCACTGCCGATTACTTGAATGTGTGAAGAGGGGGACATTTTACATTTTACATTTTTTTTTTTTTTTTTTTACATTTTTTACATTCCGCACTTTGCATTTGGCACTTTCCATCACAGGCTTTCTACTCAGACTTCTTTACCCTAGTACTTGCTAATCTTGAGGTCGCCAAAATACAAAAGCAATCAAAAAGTTGTTCTACATGTTATTCTATATGCTGCGGGGGGCCTTGGGAAAGGGGACTCCAGACAGCTCCAATCCACCCTGTACCTTTGCTCCCCCCCATCTGCCTCTACTCCCCATTGCCCTCCTTCTCCTCCCCTCTCCTTTCTACCACTTTCTCTCTCTTCTCTTCTACACCCTCTCCCTCCTGTCCCCCCCTCCCCTGTAAGACTCCTAATCCCAGATGCTTCGACCTAGGCACACACACCTTCCGCTATATCTCACGGACACGAACCCCCAACACTCTACCAATGCAGACCCTACCCAGGCCGCTCTATCTAGCTACCGCACGATACTACCTAAGAAACTCATTACCTGACTTGTCCTATCAGTTACCCCTAGACTCTTTTTGGAAAGGATCCACCTCCTCGCTCCTTGGGCCCAGCCTGTATCCCCCAGATGGATTCCCTTACCTGACCAAAGCAGCTATCTTCCTAGCTTCAAGTTGCGGACAATTCCAAACCCCTCTTATGCCCTTCTTAATGCCTACTCACCTCCCCCCAATTAGGGTCTTTCTATATGCATTGCCTTATCAAACTCATTGCTTGTTTTATTTGATATGTTATCTGTACCTTTGTTGACATCTTAACTCTCCAATTGTTGGGGATCTCTCTTTGTACGTTTCCGCATTTATACTTTTGTGCCTACTATTTCTCTTCAATAAAATTGTCGTTAAAAAAAAAAAAAAAGTCACTTCCTGTACCCTGTGTAATCATCCCAGTTGAAGTCTCCAAGACGTAACGCGTAGGAACCCGGAAGTGACGTCCATATCCGGTTTTACTCTAATGCTGCTTGTCTGATGTGCTTATATCTGCTTCGCTTGTGAGTAGTTTTAAAACTTGTTTAATAAAACTTATATGTTTAAAATACTACACTATGGCGGTCCCTCTTAATCTATTCCTTTGAGTTTACCTGCCATTCACGAGGAAGTTAGAGAAGTCTCCTAAAGATTGTGTTACACAGCCGTTTCTCTGCAATCATCCTGGCATTCATCATTTATATTGCTGTTTACTCACAGCAGTGAGGTAATTACATAACCTTTGCCCTTTTTTTTTTTGCACGGATCATCACGGATGGAGTGATTGCCCAGCACGCTGCACGTTTTACTTAGTGTATTTACCGAATTGCATGATCTGACTGTGTATGGGACATTTTACCTTCAATCACGCTGGTCACTTGAATTGAATATTTTATATTTTGCCTTTTTTCTTTGTACCTGTTTTTGCTCCATTTTTTACACTTCTTAATAAGTACACCCACTTTTTATAGTTTTTTTTTTTTTTTTTGGTTTATATGATAAATTTGCGTTTTCTTTGCACATAAAGTCACTTTATGGTCCTTGCACTAGTTATCACTTTAACATATACCCAGATACTTGTCTTTGCTTCACTATATACATTTTGTAATAAGTTTACATACCTCATATATGTATTTTAGTCTATATGACAAATCTGCGTTTTTTTTGCACATAGAGTCACTTTATGGTTTATGCACTAGCTATCACTTTTATATATGCACAGAAGCATCATTTGATTGATTCATGCACAGTTGCACTTTATAGAATTTTATAATCGCATACTTGTGGCTTATTGCGATTATTGTATGGTTTGAAATCAGCGCATCACATCCTTTATCTTACTCTGACATATATCGCAGTACTGTATGGAGAACTCTGAGCCGGTCACATCAGTCTCTGTACCACAGGAGCTTACACTCTAATGTACCACCACAGTCATTATTATACATGTATATAGCTCTGACATATACCGCAGTGCTATACAGAGAACACTGAACCAGTCACATCAGTCTCTGTACCAGAGGAGCTTACACTCTAATGTCCCTCCACAGTCACACACTATTATTATGATATAATTATATAGCTCTGACATATACCACAGTGCTGTACAGAGAACATTGAGACAGTCACAGCTCTATACCAGAGGAGCTTACACTCTAATGTCCCCCCACAGTCACACATTATTATTATTATTATAATACATTTATATAGCTCTGACATATACCGCAGTGCTGTACAGAGAACACTGAGCCGGTCACATCAGTCTTTGTAGCCAGGGCTGGACTGGGACAGAAATTTGGCCCTGGACTTCAGCCAAACCGGCCCACTTACATCAGAGTGTCCCATCAGCACCCCCTTACATTAGAGTGTCCCATCAGCACCCTCTTACATTAGAGTGTCCCATCAGCACCCCCTTACATTAGAGTGTCCCATCAGCACCCCCTTACATCAGAGTCCTATCAGCACCCTCTTACATTAGAGTGTCCCATCAGCACCCCCTTACATCAGTGTCCTATCAGCACCCCCTTACATTAGAGTGTCCCATCAGCACCCCCTTACATTAGAGTGTCCCATCAGCACCCCCTTACATTAGTGTCCCATCAGCACCCCCTTACATTAGAGTGTCCCATCAGCACCCCCTTACATTAGTGTCCCATCAGCACCCCCTTACATTAGTGTCCCATCAGCACCCCCTTACATCAGAGTGTCCCATCAGCACCCCCTTACATTAGTGTCCCATCAGCACCCCCTTACATCAGTGTCCCATCAGCAGTCCCCTTACATCAGAGTGTCCCATCAGCAACCCCTTACATTAGAGTGTCCCATCAGCACCCCCTTACATTAGAGTGTCCCATCAGCACCCCCTTACATTAGTGTCCCATCAGCACCCCCTTACATTAGTGTCCCATCAGCACCCCCTTACATCAGAGTGTCCCATCAGCACCCCCTTACATCAGAAGTGTCCCATCAGCACCCTCTTACATTAGAGTGTCCCATCAGCAACCCCTTACATTAGAGTGTCCCATCAGCACCCCCTTACATTAGAGTGTCCCATCAGCACCCCCTTACATTAGAGTGTCCCATCAGCACCCCCTTACATCAGAGTGTCCCATCAGCAACCCCTTACATTAGTGTCCCATCAGCACCCCCTTACATCAGTGTCCCATCAGCAGTCCCCTTACATCAGAGTGTCCCATCAGCAACCCCTTACATTAGAGTGTCCCATCAGCACCCCCTTACATCAGAGTGTCTCATCAGCAACCCCTTACATTAGAGTGTCCCATCAGCACCCCCTTACATCAGAGTGTCCCATCAGCAACCCCTTACATTAGTGTCCCATCAGCACCCCCTTACATTAGTGTCCCATCAGCACCCCCTTACATCAGAGTGTCCCATCAGCACCCCCTTACATCAGAAGTGTCCCATCAGCACCCTCTTACATTAGAGTGTCCCATCAGCAACCCCTTACATTAGAGTGTCCCATCAGCACCCCCTTACATCAGAGTGTCCCATCAGCACCCCCTTACATTAGTGTCCCATCAGCACCCCCTTACATTAGTGTCCTATCAGCACCCTCTTACATTAGAGTGTCGCATCAGCAACCCCTTACATCAGAGTGTCCCATCAGCACCCCCTTACATCAGAAGTGTCCCATCAGCACCCTCTTACATTAGAGTGTCCCATCAGCAACCCCTTACATTAGAGTGTCCCATCAGCACCCCCTTACATCAGAGTGTCCCATCAGCACCCCCTTACATTAGAGTGTCTCATCAGCACCCCCTTACATTAGAGTGTCCCATCAGCAACCCCTTACATCAGAGTGTCCCATCAGCACCCCCTTACATTAGAGTGTCCCATCAGCACCCCCTTACATTAGAGTGTCCCATCAGCACCCCCTTACATCAGAGTGTCCCATCAGCACCCCCTTACATCAGAAGTGTCCCATTAGCACCCTCTTACATTAGAGTGTCCCATCAGCAACCCCTTACATTAGAGTGTCCCATCAGCACCCCCTTACATTAGAGTGTCCCATCAGCACCCCCTTACATTAGAGTGTCCCATCAGCACCCCCTTACATCAGAGTGTCCCATCAGCAACCCCTTACATTAGAGTGTCCCATCAGCACCCCCTTACATCAGAGTGTCCCATCAGCACCCCCTTACATTAGCGTCCTATCAGCACCCTCTTACATTAGAGTGTCCCATCAGCAACCCCTTACATTAGAGTGTCCCATCAGCACCCCCTTACATTAGAGTGTTCCATCAGCACCCCCTTACATCAGAGTGTCCCATCAGCACCCCCTTACATCAGAGTGTCCCATCAGCACCCCCTTACATCAGAAGTGTCCCATCAGCACCCTCTTACATTAGTGTCCCATCAGCACCCCCTTACATTAGTGTCCTATCAGCACCCTCTTACATTAGAGTGTCCCATCAGCACCTCCTTACATTAGAGTGTCCCATCAGCACCTCCTTACATTAGAGTGTCCCATCAGCACCCCCTTACATTAGAGTGTCCCATCAGCAGCCCTCTTACATCAGAGTGTCCCATCAGCACCCCCTTACATTAGAGTGTCCCATCAGCACCCCCTTACATCAGAAGTGTCCCATCAGCACCCCCTTACATCAGAAGTGTCCCATCAGCACCCTCTTACATTAGAGTGTCCCATCAGCAACCCCTTACATTAGAGTGTCCCATCAGCACCCCCTTACATTAGAGTGTCCCATCAGCACCCCCTTACATTAGAGTGTCCCATCAGCACCCCCTTACATCAGAGTGTCCCATCAGCACCCCCTTACATTAGTGTTCTATCAGCACCCCCTTACATCAGAGTGTCCCATCAGCACCCCCTTACATTAGAGTGTCCCATAAGCACCCCCTTACATTAGAGTGTCCCATCAGCAGCCCCTTACATCAGAGTGTCCCATCAGCACCCCCTTACATCAGAGTGTCTCATCAGCACCCCCTTACATCAGAGTGTCCCATCAGCACCCCCTTACATCAGAGTGTCCCATCACCAGCCCCCTTACATCAGAGTGTCCCATCAGCACCCCCTTACATCAGAGTGTCTCATCAGCACCCCCCTTACATCAGAGTGTCCCATCAGCACCCCCTTACATCAGAGTGTCCTATCAGCACCCCCTTACATCAGAGTGTCCCATCACCAGCCCCCTTACATCAGAGTGTCCCATCAGCACCCCCTTACATCAGAGTGTCTCATCAGCACCCCCTTACATCAGAGTGTCCTATCAGCACCCCCTTACATCAGAGTGTCCCATCAGCATCCGCCTTACATTAGAGTGTCCCATCAGCAACCCCTTACATTAGAGTGTCCCATCAGCAACCCCTTACATTAGAGTGTCCAATCAGCACCCCCTTACATCAGAGTGTCCCATCACCAACCCCCTTACATCAGAGTGTCCCATCAGCCATGGGCCCACCGGGAAACTCACGGTAGTCCCAATGGCCAGTACATGCCTGTCTGTAGCAGAGGAGCTTACACTCTAATGCCTCCCCCCCCCCCCCCCCCCACAGTCACACACTATTATTATTATACATCTCTGACATATTTTGGCAGAGGAGCTTACACTTTGATGCCTTAACCACATGGTATGCCTATACTGTACATGTAAAAATGTGAGCCATTCAGGGAAAACCAATACTAAAAGGCAGACAATAATGGTTGGCGTGATAAAGTAAAAGAAGCCAGGATTCCAGTGCTGCAAATCCACAGCGCTCAGCATAATACGGGGAATACATTGAGATCTTGCCGTTATTCATACGCAGCCTGAACCTCGCACTCCCTCCCTGCATCCTGATCAGAATCCCCAAAGGGTCGGGGCTGCGGTGTCACTCCTTATAAATGACCATGGTGGTCTCCCTGGGGGGGCTCTTAAAGTCTCCCTAACCTCATTGCTCTTTCTCAGCCTGTGAGGCCAATAGAGTAATAGAGATATATGGAAATAGATGAATCAGTCAATCCATCTCTAATAAAATAATACACATTTATATAGATCATAATATTGACAAATTCAACCAAGTCTTTAATAAGAGACCACATTAAATAGAGATATATTACAAGACGTAAACGCATGCATCCCCTCTGAATTCACCGGCATGATATTGACCAGATTCAGCTAAGCCTTAATAATAGACCGCAATAAATTATTTAAATAGTAGCTGTCATGTTGCATCGGAAAAAAATTCCTTTAAAAAAAAAAAAAAAAGAAAAAAAAGGAACTCTGATCTCACCAGAAAGCGAGAATTTTTTATTTATTTATTTTTTAAATCCATATAGACCAGGGGTCTCCAAGCCTTTAAAACAAAGGGTCTGTTTATTGTCTATCAGTCTTTGGGGTGGGGGGGGGGGGCAGACTGTGGCCAATGGGAATGGAAAATGTCCCACCATCAGTTGGTCAGCAGGAGCAAAAAATTTGCATAGTGCCCCTGGTCTGTGAAGGAGGACTGATGCCCCATCGTTGGTATTAGTGGAAAGAATGGTGCCCCTTCGGTGGTGTCAGTGGGAGAAATGGTGCCCCATCGTTTGCATCAGTGGCAGGAGTAGTGCCCCCAGCAAATGTTTTAATGAGACATATAGCTCCCAATTATTGGTGTCAGTGGGAGAAATAGTAACCAAATCGTTGATATGAGTGGGAGGATCGATGTTCTCCCTCTTCAGTGGGAGAATTAATACCCAATAGTTTGTGCCAGTGGACAGAATGGTGCCTCATTGTTGGCGTCATTGAAAGGAATAAAGGAATAGTGCCCCATTCTTGGTAACAGTGGGAAGAAGAATGCCCCATCATTGGTATCAGTGGGAGGAATAGTGCCCCATCATTGGTATCAGTGGGAGGAATAGTGTCCCATCATTGGTATCAGTGGGAGGAATAGTGCCCCATCATTGGTGTCAGTGAAAGGAATAGTGCCCCATCATTGGTATCAGTGGGAGGAATAGTGCCCCATCATTGGTATCAGTAGGAGGAATAGTGCCCCATCATTGAGATCAGTGGCAGGAATAATGCCCCATCACTGGTGTCCGTGGAAGGAACAGTGCCCCATCATTGGTATCAGTTAGAGGAAGAGTGCACCGTCATTGGTGTCAGTGAAAGGAATAGTGCCCCATCATTGGTATCAGTGGGAGGAATATTGCCCCATCATTGGTATCAGTAGGAGGAATAGTGCCCCATCATTGGTGTCAGTGAGAGGAATAGTGCCCCATCATTGGTATCAGTGGGAGGAATAGTGCCCCATCATTGGTGTCAGTGAAAGGAATAGTGCCCCATCATTGGTATCAGTGGGAGGAATAGTGCCCCATCATTGGTATCAGTAGGAGGAATAGTGCCCCATCATTGGTATCAGTGGGAGGAATAGTGCCCCATCATTGGTATCAGTGGGAGGAATAGTGCCCCATCATTGGTATCAGTGGGAGGAATAGTGCCCCATCATTGGTATCAGTGGCAGGAATAGTGCCCCATCATTAGTATCAGTTAGAGGAATAGTGCACCATCATTGGTATCAGTGGGAGGAATATTGCCCCATCATTGGTATCAGTGGAAGGAATAGTGCCCCATCATTGGTATCAGTTAGAGGAATAGTGCACCATCATTGGTGTCAGTGAAAGGAATAGTGCCCCATCATTGGTATCAGTGGGAGGAATAGTGCCCCATCATTGGTATCAGTAGGAGGAATAGTGCCCCATCACTGGTGTCTGTGGAAGGAATAGTGCCCCATCATTGGTATCAGTGGGAGGAATAGTGCCCCATCATTGGTATCAGTAGGAGGAATAGTGCCCCATCATTGGTGTCAGTGAGAGGAATAGTGCCCCATCATTGGTGTCAGTGGGAGGAATAGTGCCCCATCAGTGGTGTCAGTGGGAGAAATAGTGCCCCATCATTGGTGTCCGTGGAAGGAATAGTGCCCCATCATCGTTATTAGTGGGACGAATAGTGCTCCATCTTTGGACACCACTCACCTCTTGTCCAATAGGGACAATTTCAAATGGTGTGCCCACTATGTTTGGATCTCCTGTGACGTTGCTAGTCTATACTCATCGGGTCCCCATGATTTAGCTGCCATTGCAGTATGCTTTTGGGAGTGCCGCCCATAATTTCATCTTTGCTGCAATTGGCTACAGTCCCCCAGCGTGAACAACATTTGTTTATTTTTATTTTTGTTCTAGCTCTGTGTACCGTGTTGCGAGGGCTGTCTTGTGTTTTCTTCCACCTTCAGTCCAGCCGTCCAAAACCTACCATCAGAGGCATTCCAGTTTGTCAATTTCTTAGACTTCGACGCATTTTGTAGTGACCAATTCCATTTTGAAAGGGAGGCGGCTGTACTATACAACGGGTTTTTGACTAGGGGGTATCCTAGATGGACTCTAGATAGAGCATATCCTATAGCCATTAGAAAAAAAAATAGAGCAGACTTACAGTATCTCACAAAACTAAGTACACCCCTCACATTTCTGTAAATATTTTCTTCTATCTTTTTATGTGACAACACTGAAGAAATGACACTTGTCTACAATGTAAAGTAGTGAGTGTACAGCTTGTATAACAGTGTAAATTTGCTGTCCCCTCAAAAATAACTCAACACACAGCCATTAATGTCTAAACCGCTGGCAACAAAAGTGAGTACGCCCCTAAGTGAAAATGTCCAAATTGGGGCCCAAAGTGTCAATATTTTGTGTTTGAATTGGGTTATCTCACGGTGAAGAGCCCCTACGGCCATGGACAACGGAACCGTCTCATGAGTCACATGGGCAGGCTGTAAAGGTCTCCCGTCAAGAGCCTCAGTGGCGTGTATATTTATATATATATATATATTTTTTTTTTTTGGTTCAATATTTCACATTCTATCTACCTGAAATCCTTATGTTTCATTTGAAGTGTGTCTAGTCCAAGACCGCTCAGGTGTTCTCTCTGTTATCTTTATTTTCATGTATTCATAATGTCATTTATTTTTCCAACTGTAGCTAGTGTGTTTCCTTTGATCACATCATGTAGAGTGTTTTTGCCTTTTACGATCTTATGATTGTGTACTTGTTTTGTTCTCCGGTAGTCCTATCAGTGGCAATCTATACAACGATGAAGTCCGAGTCTACAGATTGTTATTCTGATGTTGTGTGAGCAATCCCTTTGATATGAGTGGGCTATAGTTATTCACATATCATTATTCTCTTTTTCGATATTTCTTCAGCTTTTATTCAATAATATTTTCTGTATATGTTATAGTGACTATATTTATTACATATATAGTAGATATGGATATTTTTCACATTATACATTTTTTTGTTTCATTTAATTATCACTGTTTGTTTTTTTTGTTTTGTTTTTTTAAACGGCAGGTGACACCCATAAGTGATTTTCTATATGTCTCCTTCCAGTGTCTGCATCTACACTATATTACCAAAAGTATTGGTACGTCTGCCTTTACACACACACACACACACACACACACACACACACACACACACACACACACACACACACACACACACACACACACACACACACACACACACACACACACACACACACACAGGAACTTTAACCACTTCAGCCTCCCGGACCATTTGGCTGGCAAAAGACCAGAGCGTTTTTTTTTTTTTTTTTTTTTGTGATTCGGCACTGCGTCACTTTAACTGACTATTGCACGGTCGTGCGACGTGGCTCCCAAACAAAATTGACGTCTTTTTTTCCCCCCCACAAATCGAGCTTTCTTTTGGTGGTATTTTATAACCTCTGCTGTTTTTTATTTTTTGCTCTATAAACAAAAAAATAGCGTAAATTTTGAGAAAAAAAAACGCATTATTTTTTACTTTTTGCATAATAATAAATATCCCCAAAAAATATATATAAAAAAATATTTTTTTCCTCAATTCAGGCAAATACATATTCTTCTACATACTTTTGGTAAAAAAAAAAAAATCGCAATACGTGTTTATTGATTGGTTTTCGCCTACAAAATCGGGGATGGATTTATGGCATTTTTATATATATATATATATATATATATATATATATATATATACACACACACATATATACATATATATATATATATATATACATTTTTTTTTTATTTTTTTTTTTACTAGTAATGGCGGCGATCTGCAATTTTTATCATGACTGCAACATTATGGTGGACACATCGGACACTTTTACAGCGATCAGTGCAATTAAAAATGCATTGATTACTGCGGAAATGTGACTGGCAGTGAAGGGGTTAACCACTAGATGGCGCTGTAGGGGTTAAGTGTGTCCTAGGGAGTGATTCTAAATGTGGAGGGGAGGGGTTGTGTGTGACACGACACTGAACACCACCCCCAATTACAAAGAACTGTGATGAGTGTCACTAGGCAGAACAGGGAGATGCTTGTTTACATCAGCATTTCCCCGTTCTTTGTCTCTGTGAGACGATCGCGGGTATCCATCCCCGCAGACATCGAGTCCTTGGGACCCGCGATCACACTCACGGAGTTCGTGGCGCGCGCCCGCAAACCGCTTTTTAAATAGCAAAGTACAGGTACGTTAATCTACCTGTACGTTCCCTTCTGCCGACGTATATCAGCGTGAGCCAGTTGGCAAGCAATTAATAGCATCCCCGTCTTAGTCCGTAGGGTTCAATATTGAGTTGGCCCGCCCTTTGCAGCTATAACAGCTTCAACTCTTCTGGGAAGGCCGTCCACAAGGTTTAGGAGTGTGTCTATGGGAATGTTTGACCATTCTTCCAGAAGAACATTTGTGAGATCAGGCACCGATGTTGGATGAGAGGGCTTGGCTTGCGGTCCGACGCCTTGCATGTAGATTAGGGGGCCGAACGCATGCATAGGGAGGCCCATCAGCCCCTAATGGACGGACCGCCACTGCCCTAAAGAGAAACTGTCACAAAAGATGTTTACGATCCTTGTGACAGCAATAAAACCGATTCAAAAATAAATAAATTTAAAAAAACAAAAAACTTTAAAATGAAAGTGTAAAAAAAAAACATTTTTAAAGCCCCTCTGTCCCCTATGCTCGGGTGCAAAGACAAATACACCCATTGGCCCAGCACACATACACGTAAACGGCGATCGCACCACACAAGTGAGGTATCGCCATGAACGTCAGAGCGAGAGCAGCAATTCTAGCTCCAGACCTCCTCTGTTATGCTGTGTACACACAACTGGTTTTTCCCTCGGAATAAACTCTGAAGGTTTTTCCGATAGAGTTCTGATGGAGTTCCGCTCTTGCGTACACACGGTCACACCAAAGTCCGATCGTTAAGAACGCGGTGACGTACAGCACGTACGACAGGACTAGAAAAGGGAAGTTCAATAGCCAGTAGCCAATAGCCTCCGTCTCGTACTTGCTTCAGAGCATGCGTCGTTTTTGGTACGTCGGAACAGCATACAGACGAGCGGTTTTCCCGATAGGAATTGGTTCAGTCGGAAATATTTAAAGCATGTTCTATTTCTAGATCCGGCATAATTTTCGTATAAAAAAAAATTTCAGATGAGGCCCACACACAATCGGAATATACGATGAAAAGATTTCCATCTGACTTTTTCTGTTGGACATTCCGCTCGTGTGTATTGTGTGTGTATAACTCTCAACTGGTAACCTGTAAAGGCTGTAAAGGGTTTTAAAGCATCGCCTATGGTGATGTAGTTTGGCGTCATTCCACGAGCGCGCGCAATTTTAAAGCGTGACATGTTAGGTATCTTGCTTACCTTGGGAGTAGCGCCATCTTTTATATTTTGCCAAAACATTGGGGTATTGTATGGTGTTTGTGTGAATTGAAATTCATTAAAGTGTACTGTTTTCCCAAAACATTTGTGTTCCAAAAACTGTTGAGCGAGTACCGTGTGACCTAAAAAAAATTGCAAAAATTTAATAAAAAAAAACATTTTATTCTCTAGGGCCTTTGCTAAAAAAAAAATAAAAAAAAAATAAAATAAAAAAAAATATATACAGTGGTGTGAAAAAGTGTTTGCCCCCTTCCTCATTTCCTGTTCCTTTGCATGTTTGTCACACTTAAGTGTTTCGGAACATCAAACCAATTTAAACAATAGTCAAGGACAACACAAGTAAACACAAAATGCAATTTGTAAATGAAGGTGTTTATTATTAAAGGTGAAAAAAAATCCAAACCATCATGGCCCTGTGTGAAAAAGTGATTGCCCCCCTTGTTAAAACATACTATAACTGTGGTTGTCCACACCTGAGTTCAATTTCTCTAGCCACACCCAGGCCTGATTATTGCCACACCTGTTCACAATCAAGGCATCACTTAAATAGGAGCTGCTTGACACAGTAAGGTCCACCAGAAGATCCTTAAAAGCTACACATCATGCCGAGACCCAAAGAAATTCAGGAACAATTGAGAAAGAAAGTAATTGAGATCTATCAGTCTGGAAAGGGTTATAAAGCCATTTCCAAAGCTTTGGGAATCCAGCGAACCACAGTGAGAGCCATTATCCACAAATGGCGAAGACATGGAACAGTGGTGAACCTTCCCAGGAGTGGCCGGCCGCCCAAAATTACCCCAAGAGCGCAGCGACGACTCATCCAAGAGGTCACAAAAGACCCCACAACAAAGTCCAAGGAACTGCAGGCCTCACTTGCCTCAGTTAAGGTCAGCGTTCATGCCTCCACCATCAGGAAAAGACTGGGCAAAAATGGCCTGCATGGCAGAGTTCCAAGGAGAAAACCACTGCTGAGCAAAAAGAACATCAAAGCTCGTCTCAATTTCTCCACAACACATCTTGATGATCCCCAAGACTTTTGGGACAACATTCTGTGGACCGATGAGACAAAAGTGGAACTCTTTGAAAGGTGTGTGTCCAAGTATATCTGGCGTAGAAGGAACACGGCATTTCATAAAAAGAACATTATACCAACCGTAAAATATGGTGGTGGTAGTGTGATGGTCTGGGGCTGTTTTGCTGCTTCAGGACCTGGAAGACTTGCCGTGATAAAAGGAACTATGAATTCTGCTGTCTACCAAGAGATCCTGAAGGAGAATGTCCGACCATCTGTTCGTGTACTCAAGCTGAAACGAACTTGGGTTCTGCAGCAGGACAATGATCCTAAACACACCAGCAAGTCCACCACCGAATGGCTGAAGAAAAACAAAATGAAGACTTTGGAGTGGCCTAGCCAAAGTCCTGACCTGAATCCTATTGAGATGTTGTGGTATGACCTTAAAAAGGCAGTTCATGCTCGAAAACCCTCTAATGTAACTGAATTAGGACAATTCTGCAAAGATGAGTGGGCCAAAATTCCTCCAGGACGCTGTAAAAGCCTCATTGCATGTTATCGCAAACGCTTGGTTGCAGTTGTTGCTGCTAAGGGTGGCCCAACCAGTTATTAGGTTTAGGGGGCAATCACTTTTTCACACAGGGCCATGATGGTTTGGATTTTTTTTCACCTTTAATAATAAACACCTTCATTTACAAATTGCATTTTGTGTTTACTTGTGTTGTCCTTGACTATTGTTTAAATTGGTTTGATGTTCCGAAACACTTAAGTGTGACAAACATGCAAAGGAACAGGAAATGAGGAAGGGGGCAAACACTTTTTCACACCACTGTATATGATGTTTGGTGGTTTCTAAGTAAGTTTCTAGCAAAGAATCGTGATTTATAGTGTCAGAAAAAGGAAAGGGATCTTTTTTGGGCTACGTCCTACAGTTATAGCAAGGCATTGGAAATCTGAATGTACCCCTCCAAATCATCGAGAGATAAACTGAATTTTAGCGGAAAATGATTTTCGAGAACAGACGTCAAAATGGTTTTTAATGGGTCCTCTGTGGATACTTCTACATTTTTCTGAAGATATTCTAGAACTATGTGACCATAGAGCTTCACTGACTTGGTTGAAGGGTCCTAGAGGGAGGTCATACCCAACTTCCCCTATCCTTTTTACTCTTTCTCTCTTGGTTCCTCCTCTTCCACGATCCCTTCTGTTTATGTCTCCTATTTATGTTGTACTTTTACTCTTTTATCTTCTCTGTATTCCTTATAAAGGAATGAGCCAGATGATTTTCCAGAACAGACATCAAGTCAAAATGGTTTTAATGGGTCCTCTTTGGATTCTTCTACATTTTTCTGAAGATATTCTAGAAGCATGTGACCATAGAGGTTCACTGACTTGGTGGAAGGGTCCCGGAGGGAGGTCATACCCAACTTCCCCTATCCTTTTTAGTCTTTCTCTCTTGGTTCCTCCTCTTCCACGATCCCTTCTGTTTATGTCTCCTACTTCTGATGTACTTTTTCTCTTTTATCTTCTCTGTAGTCCTTATAAAGGAATGAGCCAGATGATTTTCCAGAACAGACATCAAGTCAAAATGGTTTTAATGGGTCCTCTTTGGATTCTTCTACATTTTTCTGAAGATATTCTAGAAGCATGTGACCATAGAGGTTCACTGACTTGATGGAAGGGTCCTAGAGGGAGGTCATACCCAACTTCTCCTATCCTTTTTACTCTTTCTCTCTTGGTTCCTCCTCTTCCACGATCCCTTCTGTTTATGTCTCCCATTTCTGATGTACTTTTCCTCTTTTATCTTCTCTGTAGTCCTTAGAAAGGAATGAGCCGAATGATTTTCGAGAACAGACGTCAAAATGGTTTTTAGTGGGTCTTCTGTGGATTCTTCTACATTTTTCTGAAGATATTCTGGAAGCATGTGACCATAGAGGTTCACTGACTTGGTGGAAGGGTCCCGGAGGGAGGTCATACCCCACTTCCCCTATCCTTTTTACTCTTTCTCTCTTAGTTCCTCCTCTTCCACGATCCCTTCTGTTTATGTCTCCTACTTCTGATGTACTTTTACTCTTTTATCTTCTCTGTAGTCCTTAGAAAGGAATGAGCCAAATGATTTTCCAGAACAGACATCAAGTCAAAATGGTTTTAATGGGTCCTCTGTGGATTCTTGTACATTTTTCTGAAGATATTCTAGAAACATGTGACCATAGAGGTTCACTGACTTGGTGGAAGGGTCCGGGAGGGAGGTCATACCCAACTTCCCCTATCCTTTTTACTCTTTGTCTCTTGGTTCCTCCTCTTCCACGATCCCTTGTTTATGTCTCCTATTTCTGATGTACTTTTTCTCTTTTATCTTCTCTGTAGTCCTTAGCAAGGAATGAGCCAAATGATTTTCGAGAACAGACGTCAAAATGGTTTTAGTTGGTCCTCTGTGGATTCTTCTACATTTTTATGAAGATATTCTAGAAACATGTGACCATAGAGGTTCACTGACTTGATGGAAGGGTCCCAGAGGGAGGTCATACCCCACTTCCCTAATTTTTTTTACTCTTTCTCTCTTGGTTCCTCCTCTTCCACAAGCCCTTCTGTTTATGTCTCCTATTTATGTTGTACTTTTCCTCTTTTATCTTCTCTGTAGCCCTTAGAAAGGAATGAGCCAAATGATTTTCAAGAACAGACGTCAAAATGGTTTTTAGTGGGTCCTCTGTGGATTCTTCTACATTTTTCTGAAGATATTCTAGAAGTATGTGACCATAGAGGTTCACTGACTTGGTGGAAGGGTCCTAGAGGGAGGTCATACCCAACTTCCCCTATCCTTTTTACTCTTTCTCTCTTGGTTCCTCCTCTTCCACGATCCCTTGTTTATGTCTCCTATTTCTGATGTCCGCTTTCATCTTCTCTGTAGTCCTTAGAAAGGAATGAGCCATAACAGTAGCATTGAAGTTTTGATGGCATGGCGTTGCCTTGAGGTTATTTGTTTATTTCAATGACCTCCTAGGGCAAAAACCATCATACTCTTCAGCATTTCAAACACTTTTTTTTTTTTGCAGTGTTTTATCGATGTTTCAACATTTTATTTGCAGTTTTTTATCATAATAGTATATAAGGCGCTTTGATCCGATGCTGTTTGGTATGCAATGCTGACATGACATGTATTGATGAAACGTTTTATCCTCGGTAAGTACGCTGTTGTACATTTTTCCATACTGTTTTATGTATGAAAACTCTTGAATTTAATAAATTCAGATTATACATAAAAAATAAAAGGTAGGCTATAAGGCATTTTGGTCAATTTTGTGTTATATATTTATTTTAAAAAAATGTAATGCAGATGGAACATGTATATAAAAAAACAGAAACAGTAAAGCTTTTACCACTTACCGCAAATCGCCGTACCCGTATGTTGGTACTTTGACGCTAAATACTTTTGTTATGGCAGCAGCTAACTGCCATAACCCTGATATTTTCATAAACTGCGAGCTGTTCTCTTTAAGGTAAAAGTGGTCTCTGGGGCAGATTCGCCGCAAACCACTTTTATCAGGGTCGGGAGAGCGCCTCCCCTTCCTGCCATGCTCTGGTAGCGGCGGAGACAATCACATCCTCTCCCCTGACAGGCCTGGAGCAGAGTGAGGGAAAGATGGCCCCCACTCGGCTCCATAACATTAGATGGAAGAAGTGACACTTCCTTTAACCACTTGCTGCCAGCCCACCGTCAAATGACTGCCCATCAGTGCTGCCCATCCATGCCACCTATCCGTGCCGTCTATCTCTGCCCACCAGTGCCGCCTATCTGTGCCCACCAGTGCAGCTTGTCTGTGCCCATCAGTGCCACCTATCTGTGCCTATTGCTCACCAGTGTCACCCATCAGTGCAGCCTAATCAGTGCCCATAAGTGTGGCCTCATCAATGCCCACAAGTGCCACCTCATCAGTGCCCACCAGTGATGCCTATCTGTGCCCACAAGTGCTGCCTATCTGTGCCCAGTGCCCACCAGTGTCACCCATTAGTGTGGCCTATCAGTGCTCATCAGTGCCACATATCAGTGCCATCTAATCAGTGCCCATAAGTGTGGCATATTCATGCCTCCTCATCAGTGCCACCTAATTAGTGCCCATAAGTGGGGCATATTCGTGCCTCATCAGTGCCACCTAATCAGTGCCCATAACTGTGGCATATTCGCGCCTCCTCATCAGTGCCACCTAATCAGTGCCCATAAGTGCGGCCTTATCTGTGCCCATAAGTGCCACCTCATCAGTGCCCACCAGTGCTGACTATCTGTGCCCACCAGTGCCGCCTATCTGCAAAAAAAAAAAATAATACTACATTTTGATAGGCAATCAAAGGTTACATAGCTATGCTGAAAAAAAGACACAGATCCATTTAGTTCAACCAATAGAAAAAAATAAACGAATAGAAAACTGTATACAGTCCTATACCAGAGGAAGGATTAAAAAAAAGATGAAGCATGGCCTGAGTTACTCCGACAGGCAGGGCTGGTGCAAGGATTTTTGTCTATATAGGCAAAGGTGCGTTTTTGTGACCCCCCCCCCCCACGCCACTATCCTCCTGCCACATCCCTCTCCTCTACAATGCAACCTCCCCACCACAACTATCTACAGCTGAGCTGGGACCGTATTCACATTGTGCCCATATTTGCAATGGGGTACAGCCTGAAAGATGTTTATTTAAATCCCCCCCCCCCAATCCCCCTCTCAGCAAAAGTCCTCTCCCCAAGGTCCTCCCTTCCAGCACAACCTCCACAGGGGTTGCTCGGGGAGCGTGCAAAGGGTCTGCAGCTTGCAAAAGCTCAGTACGGCTTTTTTTTTATTTTTTATTTTTTTACTGAGCTAAAATACAGACGATTAATTGTAGTGTGCCTATGCACCCAGGCGCGTAAACAAGAGCGGTTCATTTTTCAGTAAAAAAAAAAAAAAATTAAAAATCTGTATTTTTAGGTCTCTTGCACACTGCAGCTTGAAAAAGCTCAGTACAGCTTTATTTTTTTTATTTTTTTACTAAGCTAAAATACAGCCCATTCAGTTATAATGTGCTTATGCACACAGGCACGTAAACAAGTGCCGTGTATCCTTCAGTAAAATGTGTGCGCGCAAAATGTATGCAAATGGGCATTTATCAATAAATAATATAATATAAATAATAATAATGATAATAAATAAAAATATGTTTTTGCGCCGGCGCGCCAATTTGCACGAGAGTATATGCGTGAAATGCACGCAAATATGTAAAAAAAAACTCTGAATAAAGTAGATGCTTAAACAGGAATATTGTGTGCAAGAGGCCTTGGTCAGTATTTTACGCCTTATGCACGCAAAATGTGCGCGATTGTGCACAAAAATGTGTGCAAATGTCCATTTACATATTGTGCAGAACACAAATGCCAGAATTGCACGCATACATATGTGCGAAATACTCGAAAAATGCACGCAAATACATACAAAACAAAAGTCCAAAAAAGTACATGCTCAAACAGGAGCATCGTGTGCAAGAGGCCTATGTCTGTCATAATGCAGCCAATCACAGCGGCAATCTTCCTTGCCTGTCAGGCTTCAGCCTATCAGAGATGCCATCTCCTCATGCCTTGTCTATTTAAACATGGTGTACCTCTTGGCTCATTACCCAAGCAATAACTGCTCAAGCAACTCTGTGCCTGACTGTTATCTGGGCCTGTTTCCCTCTGTTGAATCTTGGGTACTGACCTTGGGCTTGTCTCCTGGTTAACCGAGTCTGACCTTTGAATTTGTTCCCGACTGTCCGAATCCACCACCTTCCCTGACCTTTGGCTTTGTTCTTGACTATCCAAATCCACTACCTTCCCTGACCTTCGGCTTTGTTCTTGACTATCCAAATCCACCACCTTCCCTGACCTTCGGCTTTGTTCTTGACTATCCAAGTCCACCACCTTCCCTGAGCTTCGGCTTTGTTCTTGACTATCCAAGTCCACTACCTGCCCGGACCTTCGGCTTCGTTCATTACTATGTGAGTCTGCAGCCTGCCCTGACCGTTGACTTTGTTCCCAGTTATCCAAATCCACTGCTGGACCTTACCTATGACCTGTATTTTCCTTGTTTTGTAAATAACTTATAGGTGCAGTCTATTTTCTCCACTGTAGGTGGTGCTTGTCTGCTGTGGCAATACATGTGGAGGAGGAAATTGAGGGGAACCTAGTTTCTCTATGATTTTCTTGCTCACAAGGAGACAGCAATCTGATTGGATGCTGGCAACCCATGTGTCTTTTGTGGCCATCTTGGGTCAGGCAGAGTCTTTTTAAAGCAGTGGTAAAGTCTGATGAAATTAGACTTTACTACATAATGCATGATGCATCACATACTAGAACATTATGAAATACTTTACTTAGAATGAAGCTCTCCAGCGCCATGCTGTCAGTGCTGACAGGGCGTCCATCTTCACCCAGTCTTCCTTCTGGGTTCATGGCCTCTGGCTGTATGAATGGATGGGAAAGCGATGACGTCACCCCCGGTCATGGCATAGAGCTCTGAAGGTACTGCACAAGTCCCTTCAGAGTGCTGGCACCGGTGTCGTCACCAGCTGCATTCTGTGTTAATATATCCTAAACAGAGAAAGTTTAGGAGATATTCACTGTACCTATAGGTATGCCTTATTATAGGCTAACCTGAAGGTACACACGCAAAATGGGACTTTACTACCACTTTAAAACCCTGGTTCCTGGGTTTTTTCGAGTAGCAGTGTAGGGTTAGGATGCCCATCCATCAGGAACAGAGCTTAGCGCCAGGAAAAGGTTCCCGGAGAAGTAGAGTAACATCAGGGACATGCCAGCCTTCCTGGAAGCCTCCCAATTTGGGTATGGACCAACCAGGCTGTATTCCGGTCCTCAAGACAGATGCTTGTGACACCTCTGAGTGTTCTATTTATTTTTTCTGGCCGCATCACGCTGCACTTCCCCTACAAACTCCTTTCTCTGGACTGTTACTGCAATGCACCTTCACTCTACCTGTCTCCAAGTCCCTGGTATAAAGTAGGGTGAACTAGGGGGTCATGACCTAAGCACACAGCAAAGCTCAATGCCACCATCAGGAGCTCTAGTGAATATTGGCTAGCCCCCCACGCCCTGGGAAGAACCTGCGTCATCTGCTCCTATGAGGGACCATCCACCTGCTTCTATGCATCCTGATCCTAAATTCAGGTCTTATCCTTTTCAGAGTGAACCTAGTTCCATTTCCAGGACTATCTTCTCACAGATTTCACTAGAGTGGTTCCAACTCCGCTGGTTCAGCATTTAGGTCTACCAGGGACGTAAGATAGAAGGAAGGGACCTGGTGGCATTTGGCAATCAAGCTAAGAATGATAAGGGGACAGTAGATATAAGGTAGAAACAGCCTTTGGAGCAACCTTTGGCTCCTTTTGTTTTTTGAAGATTGACAACCTAAAAAAAAAAAATGGCCATCTACATTTTTAAGATTTGGTCCAAATTTAGAGGCATATTCCTTTTTTTTTTTTTATAAATAAAATACGACTCCCCTATGTACCAATATACCATTGATGTACCTGGGTTACAGAAAGAAAAAAAGTTTTCTTTGATTTTTAGAGTAAGGCCTTACTTTAGCCCCTACTGTATTCCATAGAAAGCTTCAAGACTTCCTGGTATATAGATTTGGGATGTGAGAGCTAGTAAGACACAGGGAGCAGTTCCCCAGCTGAACTCTTTAAGGCACACACACTGCACCCATCAACTTGGTTTAAACTGCATTCCCCGGCACCCTTCCCCACATGCGTTTGCCTGGCTTGCCAATGCAGGCTGCCACAGCTGCCATGTTTGCACAGCATCCCTGGCATCCCCCCAGGAGACTTGTCAATGTAGGCTGCCACAGGTGCTATGTGTGCATGGCATCCCTGACAGCTGAGTGTCTCTGTCCCCTCCCTCCTGGTGTCCAACCCGTAGGCGCCCCAGAGAGATTAGCATGTGGCCTGGGCCCAACTGGAGGGACGCTGGGGATACCGTGCAAACATGGCAGCTGTGGCGGCTCACATTGAAAAGTCAGAAAAATGCATGCCTGGAGGGATGCCATGCAAACCTGGTTGATGGGCGCAGGGTGTGTGCGCTAATGTTGTCAGCTGGTGAACTGCTTCCTGTGTCTTACTAGTTCTTCCGTCCCAAATCGACATACCAGCAAGTCATGAAGCTTTCTATGGAACACAGCGAGGGCTAAGGTAAGGCCTTGTTCTAAAATGCAAAGAAAGCTTTTATTTTTCTGCAACCGAGGTACATTAACCACTTGCTTACTGGGCACTTAAACCCCCCTCCTGCCCAGACCAATTTTCAGTTTTCAGCGCTGATGCACTTTGAATGACAATTGCGCGGTCATACAACACTGTACCCAAATGAAATTTTCATCATTTTTTTCCCACAAATAGAGCTTTCTTTTGGTGGTATTTAGTTACAGCTGGGAGTTTTATTTTTTACTAAACAAACAAAAAAAGATGCAAAATAAAAAAAATAAAAAAAATCATGTTTAATAGTTTGTTATAAAATTTTGCAAACAGGTCATTTTTCTCCTTCATTGAAATGCGCTGATGAGGCGGCACTGGTGGGCACTGATAGGCTGCACTGGTGGGCACTGATAGGCTGCACTGGTGGGCACTGATAGGCACAGTTAAGGCGGCACTAATAGGCACAGATAAGGTGGCACCGATAGGCACAGATAAGGCAGTACTGATAGGCACAGATAAGGCGGCACTGATGGGCAAAGATGGGCACAGATAAGATGGCACTGATGGGTGGCACTGATAGGAACCACTGATAGATGGGACTGATGGGCACTGATAGGTGGCACTGATAGGTGGCTCTGATAGGTGGCACTGCTGGGCACTGATGGGTACTGGTAGATGATACTGATGGGCACAGATATGTGGCACTGAGGTGCAGCACTGTTGTTGAGGCAGATTGTGGGCACTGATAGGTGGCACTGATGGGTGGCACTATGGGCACTGATGGGTGGCACTGATGGGGGCACTTTTTTATTATTTGGGTGGCGCTGGCAGGGGGCAGGTGGGCACTGATAAGCTGGCCGTGATCGTGCCGATCAGGCCGATCACGGCCGCCGGTGATCGGCTTTTTTTTTTTTCTCCTTGCACTGTCAGCGCGAGGAGGAAAAATAGCCGATTACGGGCTCAGTTGTGTCACATGATCAGCTGTCATTGGCTGACAGCTGATCACGTGGTAAGGGGTCGGGATCGACCCCTTGCTCCGATCCGCGATCAGACGAGTCTCATAGACCTCTTTCAGATAAAAGTGGTCTCCGTGGCGGCTTCGCTGCGAGATCTCTTTTATCGGCGGCGAGAGAGGTACCCCCTTCTGCCGTGGTCTGGTCGTCTCCGCCACTTACCGGAGCCATTGGTATCGGCAGAGAGGATCCGATCCTGAGGGAAAGATGCCCCCCCCCCACTCCGCTCCATAACATTGGATGATGGAAGCGACGTCAAACTTCACTTCCGCCCAATGGTCTTAAAGGGGAATATATATATTTTTTTTTCTTAAAAACAAAAAAGACATTTATTTATTTATTGCATTTTAGTGTAAATGTTAGATATGAGGTCTTTTTGACCCCAGATCGCACATTAAGGAGGTTCTGTCATGCTTTTTTTCTATTACAAGGGATTCTTACATTCGTTGTAATAGGAATAAAAGTGACCCAAATAAAAAGTAAAATAAATAAGAGAAAAAAAATAATTTTAAGACGCCCCGTCCCGACAAGCTCAAATGCGGACGCATATGTAAGTCGCGTCCGCATTTGAAAACAGTGCTCAAACCACACATGTGAACTATTGCTGTGACCGTAAAGCCTCATACACACGATCGGACTTTGTACAAACTTTCCCGTGAACTTTTGTACAAAGGGTGTTGGCCATGAACTTGTACTGCATACACACGATCTGACTTTTTCAGCCAACTTTCACCAAATCACGTGGTGTTTTTTTTCTGCTCTTTACCACCACCTTTGGTCAACTTCTGTATTGTCCTCTGATCTTTTGCATTGGTTCTGAGCATGCGTGTTTGTAAAGTCTGATGGATTTCTGTACACACAATCGGACTTTGCTCCATCTAACTTACCCGGTTTCCCCAAAAATAAGACCTAGCGTGATTGTCGGTGATGTCTGCAATATAAGCCCTACCCCCCAAATAAGCCCTACCCCGTTTCCCCGAACATAAGCCCTACCCTGAAAATAAGACCTACAACTGGGGCTTATTTGGGGGGTAGGGCTTATATTGCAGCCATCACCGACAATCACGCTGGGTGTTATTTTCGGGGAAACAAGGTATGTTGTCGAAAAAGTGTGTCCGTTCGCACAGCCAACAAAAGTCAGATGAAAAACAAAAAAGCTTGTCTGATGGAGCGTACACGCGGTCGGATGTTGTCTTAAAACAGCCAATTTGCATGTTTGTTGTCAAAAAGTCAGATCGTGTGTACGGGCCTTTAGAGCGAGAGCGATAATTCTAGCCCTAGACCTCCTCTAACTAAAAACCGGTAGAAATTTTGAAACATTGCCAATGGAGATTTTTACGGGGTCGAAGTTTCTCGCCCATTCCACGAGCGGGCGCAATTGTGAAGCGTGACACGTTGGGTATCAATTTACTCGGCGTAACATTATCTTTCACAATGTTAAAAAAAATAATAAAAAATGGGCTAACTTTACTGTTGTTATTTAATTTAATTTTAATTTAATTGTATTTTATTTTATTTTATTCAATTTAAAAAAGTTTATTTTTTCCCAAAAAACTGCACTTGTGAGACCGCTGCGCCTATACGCCGTGACATAAAGTATTGCAACAACCACCATTTTATTCTCTAGGGTGTCTGAAAAAAAATTATATAATGTTTGGGAGTTTTTAAGTAATTTTATAGCAAAAAAAGAAAAGAAAAAATGATTTACACTTGTAAACAACAAGTTTGAAAAATAGGCCTGGTCCTTATTAACATCATCGAAAACCGGGGATCAATTCTAGCCAATGGGTATCCTTCAAAGTTAGAAGAAGGTGGGGCCAGGGAGACACAGCCAACACGGAAGTCAAGGGCAAAGATGTGTCTTTAAAAGATAAAATATCCGAAGGAGTATGTCACTAATGATGCGAGAAAGGTGACGCGGAGCATTAGGAGGTTCCGCCTCCAGGAGGCGCACAGGTTAAACACCCGTGTCGGGACAAAGTCCCGGGCCTCTCGGGACGCGGAAGAGTTTTTTTTCCTGGCCGCGGGAAAAGGTCGCCCATCGATCGGCTGATTTGAATTCTCCACCTGCTTGCTTTGTGACATTCACCTTTATCCTCCTCTGTCTCACATGAGTGAACACCAGGCCTCGGCATTATTTGTCCAGGCGCTGGTCTCCCAGCCGGCACGTAGACTTACAGCCGTTTCAAATGTCACAAATCAGCTTCAGTCTGGGGCACATAATATACAGAGGGGAAAAAAAAATCATAAAAAAATCAGCATCCTGCAAAATGACTTCATCCGATTTCTTCCACCGCTATGAAAAGCTTCCCCTGCACTGAATACATTAAGGGGGGAACGAGAATGAAGGTTTTCCGCACTCTGCAGATCCGTGAAATGGTACGATGGCTTGTGTGTGAGGGCCTCACCGTTCACGGGGCAACCGATTCCCTAGAAATGATATAAAATGTTCTTTATTTCAACGCTCTGTTCCGTCAAAATAACATTTTTCATGTGTAATAACAGTATATAAAGGGTCACTCCACCCAAAGCTGATATTTCAGTGTTTGTTGGATGCTGGAGATTAAAAAAAAAGTCTAACAGTCCCTTCTGGGGGCTCTACAGCCTGATACCGGGTCTGTACACCTGTACTACTGGTTATACGGGGCTCCCACCATCCCTGTGCTGAGTTCCCAGGTCTGTACACCTGATGTGCCCATTATGAGGGGTTCCAACCATCCCTGTGCTGAGTTCCTGGGTATGTACACCTGCTGTGCCCATTATGAGAGGGTCTCACCATCCCTGTGCTGAGTTCCCAGGACTGTACACATGTTGTGCCCATTATGAGGGGTTCCCACCATCCCTGTGCTGAGTTCCTGGGTCTGTACACCTGCTGTGACTATAATGAGGGGTTCCCACCATCCTTGTGCTGAGTTCCTGGGTCTTTACACCCGCTCTGCCCATTATGAGGGGTTCCCACCATCCCTGTGCTGAGTTCCTGGGTCTGTACACCTGCTGTGACTATAATGAGGGGTTCCCACCATCCTTGTGCTGAGTTCCTGGGTCTGTACACCCGCTCTGCCCATTATGAGGGGTTCCCACCATCCCTGTGCTGAGTTCCTGGGTCTGTACACCCGCTCTGCCCATTATGAGGAGTTCCCACCATCCCTGTGCTGAGTGCCCCGGTCTGTACACCTGCTGTGTGCATTATGAGGAGCTCCCACCATCTCTGTGCTGAGTTCCCGGGACTGTACACATGTTGTGCCCATTATGAGGGGTTCCCACCATCCCTGTGCTGAGTTCCCTGGTCTGTACACCTGCTGTGCCCATTATGAGGGGTTCCCACCATCCCTGTGCTGAGTTCCCAGGTCTGTACACCTGCTGTGCCCATTATGAGTGGTCGGAAATGGTGGTATTTATTAATATAGTTTTAAATAGAGGGACAAGAATGGACTTTATAGGCACCAATTATAAAAAAGTATATACAAAATTTTTATTTACCAAATATTACAACACAATAACACATAACACATTTTTTATATAAAAATCTTACAGACAAATTGATTCATTTTGATTCATGGTATTTAAGATCTATATATATATATAATTTTTTTATTTTTTTTTATTCACTCAGCGGTCTTTGTATTTTTTTTTTTTATTACATATGTATTTGCATGCTGTCACCTTATTTATTTATTTTTATTTTACTTTTGTTTGTTTTTTTACTGTCTGTTTTTTTTTTTTTTGTTTTGTTTTTTCACCATCCCTGATGGGGACCTATATGTAAGGGGGTCTCTGATGGGGACCTTTATGTAAGGGGGGTCTCTGATGGGAACGTTGATGTAAGGGGGTCTCTGATGGGGACTTTGATGTAAGGGGTTCTCTGATGGGGACCTCGGTATAGGGAGGTCTCTGATGGGAACGTTGATGTAAGGGTGTCTCTGATGGGGGACCTTGATGGAAGGGGGTCTCTGATGGGGACACTGATGTAAGGGGATCTCTGATGGGGACCTTGATGTAATGGGGTATCTGATGGGAACCTTGATGTACGGGGATCTCTCATGGAGACCTTGATGTAAGGGGGTCTCTGATGGGGACACTAATGTAAGGGGGTCTCTGATGGGGACACTAACTTAAGAGGTTCGCTGATGGGGACCATGATGTAAAGGGGTCTCTCATGAGGAGTATAATGTATGGGGGTCTCTGATGGGGAGCACGATGTAAGAGTGTCTCTGATAGGCACCATGGTATAAGGGGGTCTCTGATGGGGACCTTGATGTAAGGGGGTCTCTGATGAGGAATTCTGATGGGGACGATGATGTAAGGGGGTCTCTGATGGGGACCATGATGTAAAGGGAACTTTGATGAGGACCTTGATGTAAGGGAGTCTCTGATGGGGACTTTGATGTAAGGGAATCTCTGATGGGGACCATGATGTTAGAGGGTCTCTGATAGGGACCTTGATGTAAGGGGGTCTCTGATGGGGGACCTTGATGTAAGGGGGTCTCTGATGAGGAATTCTGATGGGGACGATGATGTAAGGGGGTCTCTGATGGGGACCTTGATGTAAGGGGGTCTCTGATGAGGAATTCTGATGGGGACGATGATGTAAGGAGGTCTCTGATGGGGACCATGATGTAAAGGGAACTTTGATGAGGACCTTGATGTAAGGGAGTCTCTGATGGGGACTTTGATGTAAGGGAATCTCTGATGGGGACCATGATGTTAGAGGGTCTCTGATAGAAACCTTGATGTAAGGGGGTCTCTGATGGGAACCTTGATGTAAGGGGTTCTCTGATGGGAACCTTGATGTAAGGGGGTCTCTGGGAACCTTGATGTAAGGGGGTCTCTGATGGGAATGTTGATGTAAGGAGGTCTCTGATGGAAACCTTGATGTAAGGGGGTCTCTGATGGGAACCTTGATGTAAGGGGGTCTCTGGGAACCTTGATGTAAGGGGGTCTCTGATGGAAACCTTGATGTAAGGGGGTCTCTGATGGGAACCTTGATTTGGGGGGTCTCTGATGGGAACTTTGATGTAAGGGGGTCTCTGATGGGAACCTTGATTTGGGGGGTCTCTGATGGGAACTTTGATGTAAGGGGGTGTCTGATGGGAACGTTGATGTAAGGGGGTCTCTGATGGGGACCTTGATGTAAGGATGTCTCTGATGGGAACGTTGATGTAAGGAGGTCTCTGATGGAAACCTTGATTTGGGGGGGTCTCTGATGGGAACCTTGATTTGGGGGGTCTCTGATGGGAACGTTGATGTACGTTGAGCTCTGTGAGGGTTAATACCTAGAAGCGTTACAGTGATACATTATTTTGCAAGTATGAACTTATCATAATTAGATGTAATGACATGTCCACTTTAAGCCGTGATAACGACACCCCTCTTCACAGGGGTCACGTATCAGTCAGGCTCCGGAGTCCTCCGCACATCTCTGCATGGCATAGTTTATTTTCCAGCCAGTCAAAAAAAATAAAAATCATAAAAAAAAATCATAAAAAAAATAATTTCCAGTTCACAGGTTTGCTGACTGCTCGGGGCGAACCCGCTATGACAGATGCATCCAAACTTTCATCCGCTACATTCAGATGCTTATGCCGCCCTCGGGGCCGAATATCAAATTCAAACTTTTCAAGTGGAAGTGTTTTGGAAACAAGGTTTTCAATTGTCGATTAGAAGCTTCCCGGCGAAGAAGGAAGAATATTAAATTTCCTTCCATAACACACTGCCGGTGTCTTCATCGCCGCGTTCCGGAGGCGTATTCCCACCGCACCGGCGGCGAATGTTTCATCCCGACATAGTGGCTGGAGCCTTCATATGCGCGGAGCTATCACCACCATCCATCACGCTGGATGGAAGTTTATCTGCTGTGTTTCCTTTTAGGAGGCACCACCTGTGAGTCATAGGGGTTATTATCAGTAGACTTGGGGTATTTCATACATACTCCATGCAGTACTTGTTAGAACTTTGGCCCCAAGTCATATATACACTATATTGTCAAAAGTATTGGGACGCCTGCCTTTACACACATGAACTTTAACAGCATCCCAGTCTTGGTCCGTAGGGTTCAATATTGAGTTGGCCCACCTTTGGCAGCTATAACAGCTTCAACTCTTCTGGGAAGGCCATCCACAAGGTTTAGTGTGACCCTCCTTTTCAACTGCCATAGAATTGTATTATTCTCATATTAATTATAAGGAGATGTCCAGAGCAATCCACCCTCCCTTACATCAAATGTCAAGAGCCCCCCACCATCATCAGAAGTCAAAAGTCCCCCACCCTTCCTTACATCACAGTGCAACCCCTCTTATCTTGTGCGGCTGGTGAGAAGGAGCTGGGGGTGTAGCTGGGAAACTGAAAGTGCATGGTCTGGAGGAGGACCAGAGGAAGGCTGGAGTCAGCTGCTGGAGTCTGCCGAATGCTGAGACCAGGGGAGGTCGACACAGGGGGGTGCTATGGTTGCACAGAGAGGCAAATGAGCTGTAGGAGGAGTTCTGTCCTCCTCCCTGCTGCCAATTGCTCAGACAAGGCGGGGAGGGGGGGTGGGGCGGAGGCGAGGAGAATGTCACAGCTGCAGGAGAGGTGTGAGGGCCACATGAAATGACCTGGTGGGCCATATTTGGCCTGTGGACCTTGTATTTGACACACGACCTAGATTGTTTGTCGTAGCCTATACCAGCCCTCCTTAAATGGCGGACCGCAATTCGGACCTAGGTAGAGAGAATGGTTACCCCCAATAGGGACTTTTGGCAGACTTAAAGGCAGACTAAGAGTAATTAGGAGGTGTAACAAGAGATATACGTCTCAGAAACCATGAAATCAGACCGAGACAGAAGTAAAGTTAAATCACACTTTTTTAACAAAAAAGTAAAAAGAACAAACGTAGTCAAAACATAGCCAGAGTTCAGTAACCAGAATGGATAGTCAGCCAAGCCAGAAGTCAGGGATCAATGTAGTGGAACAGCAAGCAGGATCTGGAGCCAGAAGGGATGTCAGCAAAGCCAGTCTTTAAACAGGATCGCAGGAGATAGTTTCTTGTGATGTTGACCAATGTGAAGGCAGAGATCCTCTGGACTGGATGGCTTAAGTAGGCAGGACTGATGAGCAGGATCATCAACAGGTGAGTAACTATGGAGAGATATAGGAGCTGGCAATTAGCCGACAACTGAGCGGCCAGCTCTGAGAAGGAAGGGCTGAGCCCAGTCCTGACAGTAAGAAAAATATGACAACATTTTATTGGTTTACAGTCCGGACCCAGTGACACTCCTATCCGGACCATCCGCCCACCAGTCTACAGGTCTAGATCCCTGCTGCACTACTGTCATTGGTTGCTAAAGTCGCCGTTCTAGCAACCAGTAATGTCACTTGTGCACCCCACCCAGCTCATACACTCTGTAGCATGCTTCTTCTTCAAGTTCCCGCTCCTGCGCCTGCCTGCCTGCCTGGCTACAAGGACTTATCCCTCAGCTACACTGTTTACTTACATGGGCTCCACCGGTCTACAGGTGCACTGTGATGGTTCTCAACTGATATTGAAGGTTGGACACTCTGATGGAGACATCTGCTCTCTGATGGGAATATTCTAATGGGAACACCTGACATAAAGGGTCGCTCTGATGGGGACACTTGATCTATGGGGGCACTCTGATGGGGACACCTAAAGTAAAGGGTCAATATAATGGGGACACCTGCTCTATGGGGGGACTCTCATGGGGGAACGTGATCTAAGGGGCTCTTTGATGGGGGAACTTGATCTATGGGGACATCTGATGTAAAGGCGCACTTTGATGGGGGAACTTGATCTATGGGGGCACTCTGATGGGGATACCTAAAGTAAAGGGGCACTCTGAAAGGGATCTATGGGGGCACTCTGATGGGACAACTGAATGATGGGGGGCACTCTAATGGGGGCGCCTGATGTAAAGGGACACTTTGATGGGAACACCTGACGTAAAGGGTCACTCTGATGGGGACACCTGATCTATGGGGGCACTCTGATGGGGACACCTAAAGTAAAGGGTCACTATAATGGGGACACCTGCTCTATGGGGGGACTCTCATGGGGGGAACGTGATCTAAGGGGCACTTTGATGGGGGAACTTAATCTATGGGGGCACTCTGATGGGGCACCTGATGTAAAGGCGCACTTTGATGGGGGAACTTGATCTATGGGGACATCTGATGTAAAGGGGCACTTTGATGGGGGAACTTGATCTATGGGGGCACTCTGATGGGGATACCTAAAGTAAAGGGGCACTCTGAAAGGGATCTATGGGGGGCACTGTGATGGAACACCTGAACTATGGAGGGGGCACTCTAATGGGGACACCTGATGTAAAGGGACACTCTGATGGGAACACCTGACATAAAGGGTCGCTCTGATGGGGACACTTGATCTATGGGGGCACTCTGATGGGGACACCTAAAGTAAAGGGTCAATATAATGGGGCCACCTGCTCTATGGGGGGACTCTCATGGGGGAACGTGATCTAAGGGGCTCTTTGATGGGGGAACTTGATCTATGGGGACATCTGATGTAAAGGCGCACTTTGATGGGGGAACTTGATCTATGGGGACATCTGATGTAAAGGCGCACTTTGATGGGGGAACTTGATCTATGGGGGCACTCTGATGGGGATACCTAAAGTAAAGGGGCACTCTGAAAGGGATCTATGGGGGCACTCTGATGGGATGCCTGAACTATGGGGGGCACTCTAATGTGGACACCTGATGTAAAGGGACACTCTGATGGGAACACCTGAAGTAAAGGGTCGCTCTGAAAGGGACACCTACTCTATGGGAACAAAAATATTACATGCAAAACTAACATTTACCTCCAGCAAAGCTTTTTAAAAAGACCTAGACATTTTCAAAAAAACAATGGGGATTTGGTCACACCATATTGCTATATGGTGCTTAAGCCCACTTAGTTTTGCATGTGTGCGCTGTAATATTTTTGTTCTGTTGTATGGTCTTATGGCAGCACCATCTTTATGCATTTTTTTAGGGTGTGCCCCCCAAATATCTTGTTTACCTACTCTATGGGGGCACTCTTATGGGGACACTTTATCACGTACTTAGTAGCAGAGCCTGAAAGGATGAGGAAGGCCCCTCTTACACCTCTGACTTGGGGCCCCTGGTAGTGTGAACAGAAGTCGCAGGAGAACAGAGTAGCATGAGTGCCTGTAGGTCTTGCCAGTAGCAGAGCAGGTATCCATGCCAGGCAAGAGAGGTCGTCAGTAGTCTTCAGTGAAACAGGTGGGCTGGTGGATGGTTGGTAGATGGAAGACTGATTCAGGCTGGTACTGGTGACAGCGGTCAGATGAGGCACGCACTGACAGCAGACTGGAGAACAACAGGAACAGCAGGATGTGTCAGGAAGCAGAGTCAGGCAAGCCAGGTAATACACCGGCAGGACGGATCAGGCACAGAGGAGCAGGCAAAAACGGGGTCTGGGTACAAGCCGGGTCACAAGCCAGTTGGTGTAATAGAAGAAAATGGAGAAGACAGAAGCGGAGGTCAAGGATAGCTGGGCTAGCAACTGATAATCAGCACATTGATTATCAGTGCAGCTCCCATCAGAGGTGCCCACCCCAATGCCAATGAGTACCCACCTGAAATTGCCAACCAGTGCCCATCAAAGTAACACCTGTTGGTGCCCTTCACAGATGCCACACTGTTCACTTCACACTGTTCTTCCTACTACTGACCTCTGTACACTGCCCTACATACTACTGACACCTGTACACTGCTCTACATCCTATTGACCTCTGTACACTGCCCTACATACTACTGACCTCTGTACACTGCCCTACATACTACTGACCTCTGTACACTGCCCTACATACTACTGACCTCTGTACACTGCCCTACATACTACTGACCTCTGTACACTGTCCTACCTACTACTACTACTACTCACCTCTGTGCACTGTCCTACCGATTACTCACCTCTGTACACTGCCCTACATACTACTGACTGAAGCTATATTTTAAGGTAGGCTAACTGTATATTTTTAAAGTGACATTAGTTTTAATTGACTTTTCTAGGTTTTCTTAATGTTTTATTTACCCACTGGGGCGGTACGCTTGCAGGACGAGAAAAAAAGTCCTGCAGGCAGCATTTTTGAGACAGTGCGGGAGCGGTGTATACATCGCTCCTAAACCACCCCTGCCTGCAAAGCGATTCGACGGCGGTGGTTTTCGGGCATTTTTAACCCCCCTGTTAACCCCTTCTTTGGGGATAAAAGCACCCGCTCCCACCCGCACAGCGCCAGTAAAGCGCCGGTAAAACGAGCAGTGCTTTTCCGATAACGCGGCACGTGCCCCAGTGTGAATGACCTCTTAGTGGGCAGTCCACAGTTGTCACATGTGAAAGCATATGCAGCACTCAGAGATCCCCACATGAGCTGCCTGCCACTCAAACCTCAGGTCCAACCCCTGTTCCAGAACAATCTTCCTGAAAGCAGAGGAGGCCGGCTCTGAGTCAGAGCACAGGTGGTCACACCCACCCAATCAAAACAAACAGGCCTATCCTAAAGCACAGGCCTGTCTAAATTTGCCTACACTGATATCTTAAACCCAGAAAAATCCTATTCTAGCACCTACCTTATGGTAGAGGGTGCTACATTTGTATGATTTTTGGTTTTGCTCATCACTGGGGCAGTAATGAGCAAAACCAAAAATAATGCAAAAAAAAAAATCAATGAACTTGTGATGTGAATCAATCACTAAGACAATAAGACATGCATAAACCATAATTTATGAAATGGCATACATTGTCGTTTGGGGGGAATGTTATGGGGACATTGTCCGCAGTCTCTGTCCAACTCTTGTATCATGTCTGCAGTCTCTGATCCTCTCTTGTATCATGTCTGCAGTCTCTGATCCTCTCTTGTATCATCTCTGCAGTCTCTGATCCTCTCTATTATCATGTCTGCAGTCTCTGATCCTCTCTAGTATCATGTCTGCAGTCTCTGATCCTCTCTAGTATCATGTCCGCAGTCTCAGATCCTCTCTTGTGTCATGTCTGCAGTCTCTGATTCTCTCTTGTATCATGTCTGCAGTCTCTGATCCTCTCTTGTATCATCTCTGCAGTCTCTGATCCTCTCTAGTATCATGTCTGTAGTCTCTGATCCTCTCTAGTATCATGTCTGCAGTCTCTGATCCTCTCTAGTATCATGTCCGCTGTCTCAGATCCTCTCTTGTGTCATGTCTGCAGTCTCTGATCCTCTCTTGTATCATGTCTGCAGTCTCTGATCCTCTCTTGTATCATCTCTGCAGTCTCTGATCCCCCCTAGTATCATGTCTGTAGTCTCTGATCCTCTCTAGTATCATGTCTGCAGTCTCAGATCCTCTCTTGTGTCATGTCTGCAGTCTCAGATCCTCTCTTGTATCATGTCCGCAGTCTCTGATCCTCTCTAGTATCATGTCTGCAGTCTCTGATCCTCTCTAGTATCATGTCTGCAGTCTCTGATCCTCTCTAGTATCATGTCTGTAGTCTCTGATCCTCTCTAGTATCATGTCTGCAGTCTCTGATCCTCTCTAGTATCATGTCCGCTGTCTCAGATCCTCTCTTGTATCATGTCTGCAGTCTCTGATCCTCTCTAGTATCATGTCCGCAGTCTCAGATCCTCTCTTGTGTCATGTCTGCAGTCTCTGATTCTCTCTTGTATCATGTCTGCAGTCTCTGATCCTCTCTTGTATCATCTCTGCAGTCTCTGATCCTCTCTAGTATCATGTCTGTAGTCTCTGATCCTCTCTAGTATCATGTCTGCAGTCTCTGATCCTCTCTAGTATCATGTCCGCTGTCTCAGATCCTCTCTTGTGTCATGTCTGCAGTCTCTGATCCTCTCTTGTATCATGTCTGCAGTCTCTGATCCTCTCTTGTATCATCTCTGCAGTCTCTGATCCCCCCTAGTATCATGTCTGTAGTCTCTGATCCTCTCTAGTATCATGTCTGCAGTCTCAGATCCTCTCTTGTGTCATGTCTGCAGTCTCAGATCCTCTCTTGTATCATGTCCGCAGTCTCTGATCCTCTCTAGTATCATGTCTGCAGTCTCTGATCCTCTCTAGTATCATGTCTGCAGTCTCTGATCCTCTCTAGTATCATGTCTGCAGTCTCTGATCCTCTCTAGTATCATGTCCGGAGTCCTCTCTTGTATCATGTCTGCAGTCTCTGATCCTCTCTTGTATTATGTCTGCAGTCTCTGGCCCTCTCTTGTAGTATTTTGGGGTCAGTCTGGAGCTCCTCTTCAAGTTGTCTGCTGTGTTTACACTTTGCTACATGCAGAGTTTTTTTTTCTTTTTAAGAACAGGTAATATAAAAAAAAATGAGTTTTTCTGACTGCTTGAATTTTTTGGATGAAAACCATGCGCAGTAATTGTGATACATCACAATGCATCGCAGAATCGAATAAAATCGTGGACAGGATAATCGTAATCAAATTGAATCGTGAGGCCAGTGAAGATGCGCACCCCTAATAGCAACCCACCTTAATCCACACATCTGTTAAGGGTTAGGAAGTCTCCAGCCGCCTCTCCTTGGTGAAAGTCTACTCCTCCCCAGCCTCCAGCCCGGTCCGGGGGTCACATCTGTACTGGGGTGAGGTGTTTGGCTACCATGCCCCAACTATCCAAGGGATTCCCCCAACCTGGCTTATATGTGGGCACTGGCTCGCCCATGATGTCACTACAGGAGGGACTGAGCACCTGATGATACTACTTTCTTTAACCAGATACTATTCCAGAATAGAGCCACCTAGTGGCAGATTAGCTAGCTGCACATGCCTACAAGCGGAGAAAGGAGGGACCTGGGGTTGGGTAGTTTGGTAGATTGTCAGCCACTCCCAGGTAGCCCCTATATGGACGCGATACGGGAGGGCTGCCTGTACCCCCTATCGGCGGCCCTGTTTGTGTCCATCAAGAAATATAGTTTTTAAATGGAAAAATATAAAAATATAAAATAATATAAAAATATAAAATAATATAAAAAATATAAAATAATATAAAAATATAATATATATATATATATATATATATATATATATATATATATATAGATATAGATATATATCTATATATAAAATCATATATAAGGTTTATTTACTTTAGAAATATATTTTTTGCCTGGAGCTGAGCTTTAAATCATGCTGAATAATGTTTTTTCTTACGCTTTCTTCATGCATTTAATACCCTAAACTGTACATAGAGCCATTTCTGTCGGCCAGTTTAGTAAATCTCTGCAGCTCTACCCCATCGACAGGTAATTATTAAAGTAGGTCATAAACCGCCATAGAGAGAGTGTTCTTTTTTTGGAAAAAATAAGAAAAATTAAAAATTGAAAAATAAATAAATAAATCGCAGCAGCTGTCACTTTGATGTTCAGCGAGTGGGAAGTTTGTAAACATAGAAAAAAAAAAAACAAACAGCTTTAATAAAAGATATTTATCCACTCGGAGAAGGCGGCAGGCGCTTTACCCGCTCCACGTTTGCCACTTTCATGTATTTTTTTTTTATTCTGCCCATTAAACACATTTTAGTTTTTTGTTTTTGTTTTGCATAATAAGGCATTCCATGATGAGAGCTGGATGGCGTCCCTTTCATGCCAGCGGCGTTTGGCCTGGTTAAGCGTAGCCAGAGGAGCCTTCATAAAGAGCGGTCTTATGATGCCGTAATGTTATAATTGGACTGGGCCTTCCATTTGCGCTTCCCATATTACTCGCGTGATGGGCCCATTATGCAAAAAATAAAAATAAAAAAAATAAACATATTACAAAACTTGGCTGTTCAAGGGGAAAAGAGACGCTTCATTAGGCGCAGAATATCGCCAATTAACAGGTCTGATGTTTGCAAAGGCCGCAATTAGGTTCCCCGATTGAAGTCCAAATGTTTATTTTATGTTTCCACATTTCAAAAGTACTTTCAGCAAATGTAACCAAAAAAAAAGAATTGCAACGTTTGTAATTTTTCGGTTTTGCAGACTCGGCAGAGCTCATCGCCTTTTTATTAAGGCTGATTTACAGTCAGATAAGAGCCAAAGCTTACATGCCCATATTCTGCAGGGTCCCCATGGCCACCCAGGCATTTGGCCATGTGACCTCTGTGTAGCACCCTACTAGTTAGTGCAGGTTTACAGGTTAATTTAGTTCAGCTCCTCTGTAATCATTGTAGCGGTGTTTGATTGCTCTAGCCTGCTCAGCATCTCACAGGCTGCTGATCTGATTACTTCCCCTGTCTTCTAGAGGATTCTAGAATTATAGCGGGAGGAAAAATAGAGGAGGCAGCCCGAATATTTATGGGTATCCAGCCAATCCCTTGGGGAGGTTTGCCCAGAAGGTGGCTGGTGAGTTCATAAATAGGCTGAGGCAGAAGGCGAGAGTTCCTGTCTCCAGTTCTGCTGGAGGAGACCCCTGCAACATCATGAAAGCATGGATCCATCCTGCCTTGTATCACCGGGTCAGGCTGGTGGTGGTGGTGTAATGGTGTGGGGGATATTTTCTCGGCACACTTTGGGCCCCTTTGTACCAATTGAGCATCATTTAAAGAGGAAGTAAAGTCTCTTAAGAAAAAAAAAGACACCCTACAAGGCAAAGGCATAATGAGCTAGTATGCATAGCATACTAGCTCATTATGAATTACTTACCTGATCGAAGCCCCCGCAGCGGTTCTCGGTCATCCCCTCCGTCTTCGCCATGGTACCTGGGGTGACTCCTGGGTATCGCGGCTTGCAGCACTGTGACTGGCGGGAGCCACGATGACGTCACTCCCAGCATGATCGCCATTAGAAACCGCATGCTCAGTGCGCCTGCGCCGCTATTCTTGCAACCTTTTAGGTTTGGAGATATTTCTTGCACCTACAGGTAAGCCTCAATCTAGGCTTACCTGTAGGTTAAAGTGGTTGTAAGGGGTTTACAACCACTTTAAACCCCACAACCTACCTGAGTATTGTTGCTGGCCATGTCCATCCCTTTATGACTACAGTGTCCCCATCTTCTGATAGCCCCTTCCAGCAGGATAATGCCCCATGTCACAAAGCTCCAATCATCTCACCACTGGACAATGAGGTCACTGTACTCCAATGGTCTCCACCGGTGATGGTGAACCTTGGCACCCCAGATGTTTTGAAACTACATTTCCCATGATGCTCAACTACATTTCAGAGTGCAGGAGCATCATGGGAAATATAGTTCCAAAACATCTGGGGTGGGGTTCACCATCACTGGTCAACACTCACCAGATCTCATCCAATAGAAAATCTTTGGGATGTGCAGCCGACAAATTTGTAGCCACTATGTGATGCTATCATGTCACTATGGAGCAAAATCTCTGAGGAACGTTTCCAACACCTTGTTGTATTTATGCCACAAAGGATTAAGGCAAAAGGGGGTCCAACCCGCTACTAGTAAGGTGGACCTAATAAAGTGTCCGGTGAGTGTATACTCCAAAACTTTCAAAAGTTTGCCTTTTCTGGCACAAGTGTATAAAAGAAAAACTTAAAGAGGAAGTAAACCCTGATGGGTTTACTTCCTCTTTGTTTCCCTGCAAAGGTAAAGCATAATGGACTACTATGCATCGCATAGTAGCCCATTATGTGTCACTTACCTGACACAGGAGCCAGCGAAGTCACCGCTGTCCCCTGTAGTCCGGAGCATCAATCTTCTCGTGGGTCTCGCTGCTCCGCCGCTGTCATTCAGCGAACCCGCGATGACGTCACTCCCGCATATGCGCACGGCAGCCACCACTCCCGGCATATCACCGTTGACATCGGCGTGCTCAGTGCACCTGCGCGCCGCTGACAGTGGTGCCTGTCTTTCGGCAAATATCTCCTAAACCGTGTAGGTTTAGGAGATATTTCTTGGACCTACAGGTAAGCCTTAATCTAGGCTTACCTGTAGGTCAAAGTCGGTTGTAAGGGTTTACAACCACTTTAAAGCAAGATGAAAGGACACAACTAACATTTATTATATTACAGCTTACTGATTCTTAGATGTGGTGGCTGCATGTGTTTTTTTTTTTTTTTTTTAGATTTACCTGGTGATCTGGCCAGTAAGTCTGTTATTTTTCAAAAGAACAAGCTTCACTTTGCTAGTGTATTTAAATTTTCTTGTACATCTAACACTCAACCCCTCCCCCCACACTTGGTGCTGCTTAGGGTTGCCACCAGACTGCCTGAAACCCGGACACATTATTTAGACTGGACTATGGCCTCCCAGCAGGGTTGCTGTCTGCAGTTGTCTGAGAGTGTCTGTTACACTCTTTTTCACACTGCCCAAAGCCAACACTAACAACCCCCCCCGCCCCCCCCTCCCCCAGCCTCAGATACACCGGGTGACGCTTCGTCAATGGGTGACCCCGCCCCCCTCTGACAACACGGGGAAAGCCATAGGGAAGTCCCAGTGCCTCAGAGGGGGCAGAGTAACCGGGTGGCCCCACCCTCCGTTATATTAGAAGTGTCAGAAAAACAGAAGCATCACACGATGAAGACTCCCACTGAGGCGGATCGTGCGGACGCAGCAGAGAAGAAGCCGCAGCAAGATGCGGGACAAGTAGAGCAGAGGAAGAAGATGGAGAAGAAGATGGAGAAGAAGAAGATGAAGAAGAAGATTGAGGAAGAAGAAGCACACCAAAGGAAGACCAGAAGAAGATGGAAGAAGAAGAAATTAATAATGGACTTGTCAAAAACCATCTTTTGTGTTTTTTAACCCTTTTGACACTTTTTTTGTGAAACTGTAGGGGTACATTTGTATCCCATTACCAATTCACACGGGGGGCCGGGATCTGAGGGTCCCCTTGTTAAAGGGGGCTTCCAGATTCCGATCCCGCCCGCAGACCCCCACAACCACCGGATAAGGATCTGGTATGGATTTTGAGGGGGACCCCCCTGCCTTTTTTTTTTTTTTGACACGGGGTTCCCCTTAATATCCATACCAGCCCTGAAGGGCCTGGTATGGAATTTAGGGTGACCCCCACGCATTTTTTTTTTAAATTTTGGTTCGGGGTTCCCCTGTGGGGAAATCCCCATGCGGTTTTTATCAATAAACTGTTATGTGTATTGCGGACCGACAATTCATTATAGCCGCGAGTAGTTTTAAATTACTTTTTTTGCTTTAGAAATGTCATTATTAATGTAATTTTGCTGTCAGACTGTTCTAAACATGGGAAACATGCACCCCTTTACAGGCATACTATAGACACCCCCCAGGTACAAAATTTAAAGGAACTTTTATTGTCTCACTTTCATCATTAAAATCACTGCTCCCGAAAAAACGGCAGTTTTTAAAACTTTATTTTGCATTGATCCATGTCCCCTGGGGCAGGACCCGGGTCCCCAAACACTTTTTATGGCAATAACTTGCATATAAGCCTTTAAAATTTTGATTATTCATGTTTGTGTCCCACAGACTTTAATGGTGTTTGTGTGTTCGAACAAATTTTTTGCCTGTTCGCATTTTCTGCTGCGAACCGAACAGGGGGGTCATCCCTAATTATATTATAGTAGGTGTAGTAGCTGAATCAGCCACCCACCCTGAGCTGGACACAGCATCTATACTATATATATATATATATATATATATATATATATATATATATATATATAATCTATCTGTGTACAGCAGCAGCATCACCCCCTCCATGGTTATCAGACCAGCACAGGGCACATACACTCCTCCTATCTTTTATTACACCAGCAGCAGCTCTGACACTGAGTGGCTCAGGTGTAACTGGGGGGGACCGACACCCCCCATCGCCTATCACACCTGACCTCGGGGTGGCGCCAGCGGACACCCCCTCATCGCAAGCCGACATCCCCCCCTTACCGCAACAGCTCAGGGACAGGGCGGGGTGGGCGGCTCAATTAAACAACGTTACACCGGCAGCTGGAGAGGAAAGGCCCGAGAGGACAGTGCTCATCCGTGCCGCCCGGGCGGAGATAGTGACAGGCTGAGAAGTAGGAGGAGGAAGACACTGACTTGTAGTGTCGGCTGAAAAAAAAAACTGCCTAAGGGAGCCCAGGTTTTGGATGGTGTCATCCGGGTAACGACCGCCCCCCCCCCCCCCCCCCCCCAGCAACGCCACTGCGATTCACATCTATGCACGTTGCTGCTGAGTGTTTTTGCAATGCTTTCTGCTGAGCTTTTTTTTTTAACTGTGATTTGCGTTTCGCTTTTTTTTTTTTTTTTTTTTTTACATTCGCTGTATATAGCCGTTTGCTAGGAAGTGGGCTGGGAAACTGGACGCCACATCCTTAACCATTTTGCCTACCGGGCACTTTCACCCCCTTCCTGCCCAGGGCAATTTTCAGGTTTCAGCGCTGTCGCACTTTGAATGACAATTGCGTGGTCATGCACTCAAATACATTTTTATCATTTTTTTACATAAATAGATAGCGCTTTCTTTTGATGGTATTTAATCACTGCTGGGTTTTTATTTTTTGCTAAAAAAAAAAAAATGAAAAAAGGAGGAAAATTTTGAAAAAATATGTTTTTCTTCGTTTCTGTCAGTAAATTTTGTAAATAAGTATTTTTTCTCCTTCACTGATGGGCACTGATGAGGCGAGACTGGTGAGGAGGCACTAATATGCCACACTGATGTCAAATGATAGGTGGCACTGACGGTACTGATAGGTGGCACTGATGGGCAATGATAGGTGGCACTCATGGACAATGATAGGTGGCACTGATAGGCAATGATGGGCACTTATAGGTGGCACTGATGGGCACTTATAGGTGGCACTTATGGGCAATGATAGGTGGCACTGATGGGCACTGATAGGCAGCACTGACTGGCATCATTAATGTACACTGATTGGTGTCAATTATAGGCAGTGATTGGTGTCACTGATGGGCACTGATTGGTGTCACTCAACTGTCCACACTTTCCGATGTGTATGTGCATACTTACACATATATGCCGGTCTCTATATTTCCTGTCACATTCACTTGGCTCGGGGGGATTTACCTACTTCTAGCCCACTACTTACTATTCATTGTTTAATTTTAGATTGGGGCCCCTGTTACACCCTTGGTTGGACATGCTTGTCCTTGGGAATCACATCCATGATCTCTGTCTCGCCACGGACCCCACCTCAGCTCCCAGCGCAGACAATTGTGCTAGCCCATATGCTCCAATGCAAATACCTTCACACAGTTACATAGCTAATCAGGTTGAAAAAAGACACAAGTCCATCTAGTGCAACCAAAAAAATAATAATAATACAATCCCATATACACATTCCTATACACACAGTTGAACCAGAGGAAGGCAAAAAAAAAAACAGCAAAGCATGATCCAATTTGCTACAGCAGGAGAAAAAATTCCTTCCTGATCCCCTGAGAGGCCATCAGATTTTCCCCGGATCAACTTTACCTATAAATGTTAGTACCCAGTTATATTATGTACACTTAGAAAATAATCCAGGCCTTTCTTAAAGCAATCTACTGAGCTGGCCAAGCACCCTTGCGGCTTCACTTCCTGGTTCCCTACTGCGCATGCGTGACTTGCACTGCACTATCGCACTGGTCCCTGCTGCGTTCTAGGACCCATGTGTATCCCAGAAGACAGCGCGAGGGGGGGCAGGGGGATCTATGCCCGTAAGTGGGAGCAAAATACCTGTATTAGACAGGTATCTGCTCCCCCCTGAAAGATGCCAAATGCGACACCGGAGGGGGGATGAACCAGAAAAGCGGAAGTTCAATTTTTGTGAGGACCTCCGCTTTAACCTCTCCAGTATCTTCCCGAGTGCTGCTGCTAACATGTAAGTAGTCTAGGAGATGGATATTTTTACTACTGTCGGAAACCATGAAATCAGACAGAAGTACAGTTAAATCACACTTGTTTAATAATAAAAGTAAAAAGAACAAACGTAGTCAAAACATAGTCAAAGTACGGTAAACGCAACGGATAGTCAGCCAAGCCAGAAGTCAGGGATCAATGTAGTGGAACAGCAAGCAGGATCTGGAGCCAGAAGGGATGTCAGCAAAGCACGTCTTGAACAGGATCGCAGGAGATAGTTTCTGTGGTGATGACAAAGGCGAAGGCGGAGCTCCTCTTGACTGGATGGCTTAAGTGGGCAGGACTGATGAGCAGGATCATCAACAGCTGAGTAACTGTGGAAAGAGATGGGAGCTGGCAATTAGCCGACAGTTGAGTGGCCAGCTCTGAGAAGGAAAGGCTGAGCCCAACCCTGACATCTACTCAACAATATTGCTTCCCTTAGTTGGGTTGCATGTTTAGAATTTTTATGTTGTATGCTTATATTGCAGATCCAAATTTATTAGGCATAATTGCCAAGAAACGTGTTGGGTTTACATTGCTGCATCATGTGTATTCATAGGACCATACCTTGTGTTTTAGCATTCTTTTTATGGAGGACTACTTTTTTTTTTCATCCATAATTTTTTTCTTTTATTAAAAGAGAACATAACAATTAAGATTGTTGTAAATGGTACACATCATTGTAATAAAAAACATTGTAAAGGCATATAAAATAGGTTTTGCTCAAATCTTGAAGGCCCAATCCAGCCTACCCCTAAGTTGACATTTATGTGTTTATGGTTTGCAATATGCTGTTCGTTTGTGTTTACTCTATGTATCCACTGCTGCGTGTTTTTTTTGCTGTGTGTTTTAGACAATAAACACATCCATATTACTTTGTTCCACTTTGCTGAGTCCCATCATCCAAACCTCATTCAAAGTCCCAAAACTCCTCTCTATGTACCAGATATAGGGATGGAGATGCATGGCAACGTGCGTCTCATCTAAAGTCCCAAAAACCCCTTGTGTTTGTTTGTTATACAATGAATGTAAAACAACAAAAAAAAAAAAAAACCCCACAGAAAACGCAAATCGCTGTAAAATCGCGTAAAAAAAACAAAACACAGTACTTGGGTTTGGATGCGGGTCCATTAAAGTCTGTTACATGCAAAACTCTGCATGCTGCGGTGAAAATAAGTCCCTGCCTCTTTTCCAAAAAACGCGGCGGCACAAAAACGCACGTGTTCCATGTTAAAAGTAATGTCCTGCATTTCTGCACAAAGCAAAACGCATTAAATAAAACATTATTATGAATGGAGCCTGATACAGGAGGTGCGTTATTGGCCAGATTACCAGATGAAAACAGAGGGGGAAAAAAGCCTAAAATAAATAAATAAATAAAACGAATGCAGCCAACACATAACCTGTACATTTCCAGTTGCCCCTTTCGGGTGTTAGCGCTACAATAACAAGGTTTTAAAACTCGAATTTACATTTCTAAGATAGAACCTATGAAAGTTTCCCTTTTTAAAAACAAAGTGTGCCCTGTTTTCTGAACCTTCCATTGAGCCAAGCGTACCCGTCACTCATTCCTTATGGAAATAAATGCAAAATAAGTAAGAAAAAAAAAACAAAAAACTTCAAACATTGGCACATTGTGCTCTAAAGAATATGTAAAGTATCTCATGTGCCGTTCCTCTCATATTCTCATATTTATTACAATTTACACTTAAAAAACTTCCCTCCATTGAAATCTCCGAGAGCAGAGATGGTGTCATATCTCGGGAACTTGAAGGGTGACTTCTTTTTAGAGACTTTTCAGAGACGAGCTTTCAGAAATAGAGCCAAAGTTTTTTTACTTTTCTCTTTATTGATTTCCCTTTTTTTTTATTTGGAAGGTGGGGGAATCAATATGTAGCACCCTACCGTCCCTGTTAGCCCTTGTACACACGGTCGGAGATTTCGACAACCAAATCTATTGGATTTTGTCTGTCGGATTTTGTCCGAAACTGTTGCATACACACGGTCGGACTAAGTTGTCGAAAAATCCGATCTTTCAGAACGTGATGACGTAATTTCGTTACGATGGGACTACATTCAGGCTAGTAGCCAATAGCTTTAATGTAGGAATTTGATCTGAGCATGCGTGGCACTTGGTCCGATCAAAATTCTCTACACATGACCGGAGTATGTCCGATCGGCCCAGTTGGTCGGAAAATATTTCCAACAAGTTGGAAAATTGGGTCCGACGGATATTCCGACGGAATCAGTCCGATGCATACCACACACAGTCGGATTATCCGACAATGCGGTCCGATAGGACACATTCTGACAGATTCTCCGACTGTGTGTACAAGGGCTTAGGCTGTAAGCTAAATTTAGTTATTGGTTCTGCTGTAGTGAGTGGAGTGGTTGTTGATTATTTGGGTCTGCTTAGGGTCTCCTGAGCTGAGAGTTCGATGCTTCCCCCCTACCTCTAGAACAGGGATCCTCAAACTACGGCCCTCCAGCTGTTGCGGAACTACCCATCCCATGAGGCGTTGTAAAATTCTGACATTCACAGACATGACTAGGCATGATGGGAATTGTAATTCCTGAACAACTGGAGGGCCCGTAGTTTGAAGACCCATGCTCTAGAAGAAGCTTCCAGAGCACAGGGAGGGGGATTCAAGTGATCAGCTGAATATGTCCAGAAGGTGGCTGGGGAGGTGATATATATATATATATATATATATATATATATATATATATATATATATATAGACACAAGACCTAGGCCAATGCTTCTTTCCTTATCAGGGAGGGTTCTAGTAGTACTCCCAAGGCTGTTGCCTCTAAGAGAAGGAGACAAGAGACTACAGTCTGGGCCTCAGTGGTGGTGGGACTGAGGGCCTTAGGAGGATTGCTGAGGAGGCATACCTGATATAAGGTTCAGAGTCCTGGTCTGCAGAAGGAGTTTGTTATCTTCCTCACTAGAGATCTACGTCATAGCTCCCAACTGTCCCTGGTTTCGAGGGATTGTCACTGATTTGGAGCAATGTCCCTCTGTCCCTCTTTCCCCCTCATTTGTCCTTCATTTTGGTCTGATCTATATAGATGTATATAAAATTCACTTTTTATCTTTCAAAGAGTGTTTCCCAGTGCTAAACCTTTCATCCATTTTCTAAATTGCTGCATTTGTAAATTTTAAAAGCCAATATAAAGGAATGGTAGTGGTAAAAAAAAGTCCTTGTGGATTTAATTTACCTTTTTTTTTTTTGGTTAATGCTCCTTTAAGGGGGTGTGGCAGGGGATGTGTCCTATGCCTACATACATTTGCCAGTAGGTGTCCCTCATTCCCATCTCAAAATGTTGGGAGGTATGCTACCTGTAGAGGCTGGGTGGCAAACAGCTCCTGTGAGTAAAGATCTTGCTGGGGACTATTAATTGCGCAAATGCCAGAAGGGATCAATGGCCAGAGCTTGCCCTGTGGACTGCAGCTGTGGGGCCTTAGGCATTCCTAGCATCCCCTGCTACTTCCAGAAATTTGCTGTTGACAGACTAGCCTCTTCCCGTCCGCGCTATAGCCGAAAGACTACAGCGCAGACCTAACTTGCCAGGGAAGGGCGTCCATAGACGTGAGCGGCCTGTGCACCCCCGTGCGCAGGGTGCGGGCAGCGCGCTCTGTACTCAGAGAGTCTATGAGACTCGGCTGATCACAGATTGGAGTAGGGGGTTGATCCTGACCCCTTACCACGTGATCAGCTGTCAGCCAATGAAAGCTGATCATGTGATGTAAACAGAGCCGGTAATTGCCTATTTTTTCTCCTCACGTTGGTAGCACAAGGAGAAAAAAAAAAAGCCGATCACTGGTGGCTTTCAGAGGGACATTGGTCCTGATTGTGGAGATACTATGAAGAGGCTTCTGTGCCCACCTGTGCTATCTACCAGTGCCCACCAGTGCCACCTATCAGTGCCCACCAGTGTCACCTATCAGTGCCCACAGTGCCACCTATAAATGTCACCAACCAGTGCCTCATCACCAGTGCTGCTTATCAATACCACCTACCAGTGCCCATCAGTGCCACCTACCAGTTTCACCTATCAGTGCCCATCAGTGACATCTATCAGTGCCCATCAGTGACACCCATTAGTGCCATCCATCAGGGTCCATCAGTGCCGTCTTATCAGTGCCCATCAGTGCCATCTTATCAGCACCTATCAGTGTTGCCCATCAGTGCAGCCTCATCAGCAAATATCAATGAAGGAGAAAAAGTACCCGTTTGCAAAATTTTATAACAAACTATGAAACATGATTTTTTTTTTTTTTTTTCTGTCTTTTTTTGTTTGTTTAGCATTTGCAAGACTGAGATTTAATTGTCAGTGTGTAACAGGGGCTTTGCAATTAGCTGGATTTTGGCATCAAAAGTCAGGTCCCTGCCCTGCTCCTCCCTTTGGGAAAACAGCGACGCTCTGTGTTGCGTTTGTTAAAAGATGATTTTTTTTAATATTAATCAGACATAACATCACATAGGACAATAGTGGTTGCTCATGAGCAGATATTTCTCAAACAAATGCTGCTGCATACAATGGGTACATAGATACCATTGTTGTATTCACTGCCGCATACAATGGTTACGTAGATACCATTGTTGTATTCAAATGACAGTTTCAACAGACCATTGTTTCTACAGCTACAGTAAACAGGTACGTTTTCTGTTGTTTGGTAACTATGGTAACAGCCTGACACATAAAAGGGGGATTCCGGCATAAACTAGGGACAGAAATCATCATGCTTTAAGATCAGAAGCCACTCATCATACAAGGAGGTGCCTGGTCTCCAGAAGAATCGTTGTCAATGGAGATCACGAACATACAGTAACAGAAGATAAGTAACTTTTAAGTGTATTTGTACTGATATAGACCATAGGCTGTTCATTTGCTAGGCATTTTGCTTGTTATAGATATCGGTCAGTCTTGTATTGTATTCGTAATATTGTAATAGTTTTGTATGTACAGCTAGGGATGGCCGAACTGTTCGCCAGGCGGTCGGTTCGCGGCGAATTTTGCGTGTTCGCGATTCGCCAAACCGGCGGACTATTGCCGCTGTTCGCCCGGGGGACATATGTGTTTACAGTGTGAAAGAACTTTGACCCATGATGACACATCCATCATGGGGTACAGGACAGCTAATTGAGACATTTCAGCACATGAACAATTGGACATACCCCCTACCTTATAAATAGACCTAATCTGGTCGGCCATTTTACATCCTGTCTTATGTCAGTGTAGGGACAGGATGCTGTGTGCAGCAGGGAGAGACTGTAGTGACACAAATAACTAGCTATTAGGTCCACAAAAGTCCTTTTAAGGACTGGTATAGGTGTAGTACAGTATATAGGGTTCAGTGCACTGCTGTGCTGGTGATTGCAGCTGTCTTTTGTCAGTGTAGGGACAGGACACTGTGTGGAGCAGGGACAGTCAGTTTAATCACTAGCTATTACTAGGTCCACAAAGGTCATTTTAAGGACTGGTATAGGTGTACAGTATATAGGGTGCTGGTGCACTGCTGCTGACTGCTGCCCGATTCTGCAGCTGTCTTTTATCAGTTTAGGGACTGAGGGACAGTCTGCAAATCAATAGCTACTAGGTCCACAAAGGTCCTTTTAAGGACTGGTATAGGTGTACTATTTGGTGTGCAGTATATAGGTGTGTAATACACGTATAAAATACTTGCACATATAGAAAGCATAGTATCGTGCATTTCCACTGTGCAGCATTGCGACTGCTGAGCAGTTCTGCAGCGATACTACAAAGAGTGACAAGCGCAAACAAAAAAAAAGTATTATAACTGGTGTGATAGACCAGTGGCCCCCAAAAACGACAGATTGAAGCGGGGTGTTATATACCTTCTTCCACATACATACTGCACTTCTCTAGACACTTTTGTCACAGGGTCATTTAAAAAATGACAGGCAGAGGAAGAGGCAGGCCCTTCCGCAGGGATGGTAGGGGTAGGGCAGGAGCAACAGGCTTGAGCCAAAGTGGCAAATTGCAGAAGGTGCGTGCGATTACGTCAAAGGACGCACCAGACTTGGTTGAGTGGCTCACTCAGCCTTACTCTTCTGCACCCTCCTCATCCTCTCGATCTGCACCCTCTTCTTCACTCTCTGCTATGTGCACCCCCAAAGACACTACCGCCAACACCACCACCACCATATACCATCCGCTTGAGTCACAGGAATTATTTTCTTAGGGCCCCCCCATGCAATTTCGCCCTCCACCTTCTCTGAGACATACAATAAATAGCAGCAAGACTTAAAATCAGTTTACTGTATCAGATCAGGCAGCGATTGAGATTGGTTGCCAGAGGTTACAGCATATTATTACTGCTTACTGACTGGTTGCTAGAGGTTACAGCACTCCTTAAGGCTCACTGATTAGTTGCTAGAGGTTACAGCACATTTCAACTTGTTGATTGGCTGCTAGAGATTACTGTACAGTAATACTATTCACTGGTTGCAATAGGTTACAGCACATCTTCTCCTCACTGCAGGGGGGCATGATATACCTATGAATGCTGCCTTTATTTACATATCAATGCTGTTGGCCTCAGCTATTTACATATGCATGTGACTGCTATTTACATATGAATGCCGGTATTTACATGTAAGCACAGGGTCTGCAGGTGAGTCATCTGTACACAACAATAGGGCAGAGCTGGGCAGCATTAGTAGCAGCACAGGACTAAAACTTTAAGGGACAAGGGAATGTAAACTGGGATAGTTGGCAAATATGAGGCAGCTGCTTTGGGCCCCACAACAATGATAGGGCCCTGGGCAGCTGTCCCTTTTGCTCTGCCTTAAAGACGGCCCTGCTTTTACTGCCCACTGTGTGAACCTTCTGACGGCCGTCAAGCATGTAACCCGTGGCACCCGTGTAGATTTGATTTACCGCCACGGATTGCATGCAGGCCTGGCTCTTCTTCTCCTCCTCCTCCTACTCCATCCTTCTCCCTCTCCTCCTCGGCTGACTCCTCCTTTTCCACTGCAAGAGTCTCTTCTGCTGCGCCGCCCAAGCTCCCCAGAACCTATTCGACATGCCAAGTGAGACGTTGCCATGCCGTGCTGCATCTGTTGTGCCTGGAAGCCAAGAGACCCACTAGCCCGGCACTCCTTTCAGCTTTGCGTTCACAGGCAGATCAGAGGCTAACACCGCTCAATTTGAAAGTTGGTAAAGTGGTGTGTGACAACGGTGCCAATCTGCTTAGGGCATTGAAACAGGACATCTTGCGGCAGGCAAAGAAAATCTCGGCCCATTTCAGAAGATCTTACACGGCCATGGCTCACCTTGCTGACATTCAGCGGCGACACAATCTGCCGGTCAGACGTCTTATTTGCGATTGTCCAATGCGATGGAACTCAACCTTCTATATGCTTGATAGGCTGCTCCAGCAGAAACGTGCAGTTAACGTCTACCTGTATGAACTCTGCGGCAGAACAGGTTCTGGGGAGCTGGGTTTTTTTTCACTGCGCCAGTGGCTGCTCATGCGCAACGCATGCAGACTTCTGCGGCCATTTGATGAGATCACCAAACTGGTCAGTCGCAGCCATGGCGCCATCAGTGACATGGTACCTTATGCCATCTTTATGGAGCGTGCATTGCGTCGTGTCATTGATCAAGCCATGGAGGAGCAGGAGCGGGAAGATGAGGAAGTTGCAATGCTGGATGAATTCCCAGGGGGGGCTACACTATGAGACAAGTCAACAACAGGAGTCTGAAGAGGAGTCAGAGGAGGATGGTGCCGGGGCGGATGAGGAGGAGCAAGAAGAGCATGCTTTAAACCTTTCTGGGATCCCTGTTGTTGTGCGTGGATGGGAAGAGAAGAACGAGGAGGACGAGATTATCCTGGATGATGAGCAGGAGCCTGGCCACCACACCGCTTCCAGTTTAGTGCAAATGAGGGCCTTCATGCTCCAGTGTTTTAACAGGGACCCCCATATAAAAAGCATAAGGGTCAAGGACCAGTACTGGGTGGCAACGTACTTAGACCCCCCGGTACAAACACAAAATGGCGGAAATGCTACCACCGTCACAGAGGGCTGTCAGAATGGAGCACTTCCAGGCCTTGCTTCGAGAAATGCTGCATTCTGCTTTTGCGTGTGCTGGCAGAGGAACAATTCCCACTCCCAAAGAAAGAGTTGCGGGTACCAATCCAACAGCGCCTGCAAGAAGAGGGCGGTTTGAAGATGTGTTGGTGACTTCTGATATGATGTCATTCTTTCAGCCGACCCATCGACAGGTCTCATCCGGATCCAGCATCAGGGAATGCCTAGACCGACAGGTGTCCAACTACATCGGGTTAACGGCCGATGTGGACGCTCTGAGGAGAGATGAACCCCTGGACTACTGGGTGGGCAGGCTTGACCTTTGGCCAGAGCTTGCCCAATTTGCAATGGAACTGTTGGCTTGCCCCTCGTCCAGTGTCCTGTCCGAAAAAGGACGTTCAGCGCAGCAGGGGGGATCGTGACCGATAAGTGCACTCGCCTAGCTCACGACAGTGTTGACTACCTCACATTTCTAAAAATGAATGAGACATGGATCTCAGAGGAATTCAACACATGTGACCAGTAGACCAGTATGTATATCTCTATAAATTTATTTAATCAAGCACACAGACTTTTTTTCTACATTTGGCTCACTTCCTTGTACAAAAAAGCACACCGTACTATATGCTTGTACCCTCCTGTTTGAAGAGGTTGAGCGGTGTCATATTTTTGGGGCCCAGAAGCGAGTTTGCTGGTATCGGTGCTGCTGAGAGTGCTCTCTATCTCGGTGCTGGTGTCAGTGCTCTATATCACGGTGCTAGTGTCAGTGCTCTATATCACGGTGCTGGTGTCAGTGCTCTATATCACGGTGCTGGTGTCAGTGCTCTCTATCACGGTGCTGGTGTCAGTGCTCTTTATCACGGTGCTGGTGTCAGTGCTCTCTATCACGGTGCTGGGGTGGTGTCAGTGCACTCTATCACGGTGCTGGTGTCAGTGCTCTATATCATGGTGCTCTATATCACATATGACGAAATGGACATAGGGTGGTCCGACATGTTGACGCTATCACGTGACTATTGGGCGCTCGTTTTGCCGGCCGGCATTTAACGCTGTTTTAATTGGTTTGTTTGTGAGTATGTTTCTTATGATCTAATAAAACGTTTTCTATCGGATTTACGCTATGGGAGTTTCTTTTATCCACATTCTATGAGCGATCTTGTTATTGGAGGTCGTTTGGAAGGGTTTGATGCTGTCCTGATTCGATGGTCCCTTGGGAATCTTAATGATATATGCTCAGATTTCTCTATGGTTTGGTAAGCGCGCATTCAGATTGTTAACCAGCACAGTGGTGGTGAAGGAAGCCTATACTCTATACAGAGTTTAATTGGAGTAATATCTTCAATCCAATGGACTGTTGCACTTATTTTTCTTTTTTCTGAGAGCACTTTATTGGGCACGTGTGTTTATTATAATTTTTTTTAATTTGATGTTTGCATATTTCTATCTTTAAGCACTTTATATTAGTTTATTAATTATATAAATTTATTTATGTTTACATTTAATCTATTTGTTATTTCAATGAATTTTTTATATTTAATATTTATTTTTTGAGTGAAACTGTTTATATATTGTATATGCATAAATTTTGTATATGTATCAGGCATAAAGACATAGATGAGAGTGTTTGGGGTGAAGAAACATGACTGGCCTGCACAGAGTCTTGACCTCAACCCGATAGAACACCTTTGGGATGAATTCGAGCGGAGACTGCGAGCCAGGCCTTCTTGTCCAACATGAGAGCCTGACCTCACAAATGTCGCTTCTGGAAGAATGGTCAAACATTCCCATAGACACATCTCCTAAACCTTGTGGACGGCCTTCCCAGAAGAGTTGAAGCTGTTATAGCTGCAAAGGGCGGGCCAACTCAATATTGAACCCTACGGACTAAAACTGGGATGTCATTAAAGTTCATGTGCGTGTAAAAGCAGGCGTCCCAATACTTTTGGTAATATAGTCTACATTGTAATAGATCAGAAGAAAAAAAAATACAACAAAAGAGAAGATTGAGTGAGGCAAAAACAGGTTACTTTCTACAGGGGCCGCAGATTAAGTGATAGAGGGCCGCAGGTTGGGTAGGAGATTGGAGCCTCTACAAAGCCTCTGCGGTGTTAATATGAAATAGCGATATGCAATATAAGACGGACTTTTTTTAAGTCCTAGACAAAACACATAAACAATCATATAAAAATACGACACGTCGTCTATGAACTGCGCTACATAAATGCAGCCGCTCTCCTCCAGCATGGCTCCGCCATTCCAGATGCGCATAATTCCCGTCTTCTATTTCTGTCTCATAGCCGGCAATCCGATGTTTTCATTATTTGTGTTGTTCTTGGCGTGTGTTTATGTATGTGATCTTTATCTGAAGGATATTCTGCTTTGTTACCGGCCCATATTACGGCACGGAAAAGAAATTACCATGGCGGGGATCCTTTGATGCTGTACCTGCGGTGAATTTACATCGGGAAATAAACTTTGCTATGAAGTAGAGGGGTGGATTTTACTCACTGCGGGCTGCGATTAGAAACCCCCGATGCCAGACTTTCATCCTCGTTGTTTACTGAAAAATAACAGCGGGTCACGATTCTCCTTTAAAGGGGTAGTCCACCTTTTTGCTAGAAAAAAGTGGTAAATGCAACAATCATGCTTTTATGATGAATTGTGCATTTGCTACTTTTTTTTTTTGCATTGAAACCTGCAGAGCATCTGTGTGTAGCGGGTGCAATGCACAGTAGGGAGACCACGGGCCCGGGACAATCTCGCATTTTGCAGGTTTGTCCCAGGTCCCGGGCACCTTCATTCCAGGACAATACAGTATCCCGGGATGAAACTGACACAGCCGATGCAGCTGTTCGCCATTCTGCATTGACGCAGAGAATGGCTGCATTGATTGCCGAAGATTGCCAGGACAGTCCCGCATTTTGCTGGTTTGTCCCAGGTCCCGGGCTCCTTCATTCCGGGACAATACAATATCCTGGGATGAAACTGACACAGCCGATGCAGCCGTTCACCATTCTGCATTGACGCAGAGAATGGCTGCATCGATTGCTGAAGCTTGCCCGGGACAGTCGCACATTGCCCGGGACAGTCCCGCATTTTGCTGGTTTGTCCCAGGTCCCGGGCACCTTCATTCCGGGATAATACAGTATCCCGGGATGAAACTGACACAGCCGATGCAGCCGTTCGCCATTCTGCATTGACGCAGAGAATGGCTGCATCGATTGCTGAAGATTTCACAGGACAGTCCTGCATTGCCCGGGTCAGTCCCGCATTTTGCTGGTTTGTCCCAGGTTCCGGGCACCTTCATTCCGGGACAATACAGTATCCCGGGATGAAACTGACACAGCCGATGCAGCTGTTCGCCATTCTGCATTGACGCAGAGAATGGCTGCATTGATTGCCGAAGATTGCCAGGACAGTCCCGCATTTTGCTGGTTTGTCCCAGGTCCCGGGCTCCTTCATTCCGGGACAATACAATATCCTGGGATGAAACTGACACAGCCGATGCAGCCGTTCACCATTCTGCATTGACGCAGAGAATGGCTGCATCGATTGCTGAAGCTTGCCCGGGACAGTCGCACATTGCCCGGGACAGTCCCGCATTTTGCTGGTTTGTCCCAGGTCCCGGGCACCTTCATTCCGGGATAATACAGTATCCCGGGATGAAACTGACACAGCCGATGCAGCCGTTCGCCATTCTGCATTGACGCAGAGAATGGCTGCATCGATTGCTGAAGATTTCACAGGACAGTCCTGCATTGCCCGGGTCAGTCCCGCATTTTGCTGGTTTGTCCCAGGTTCCGGGCACCTTCATTCCGGGACAATACAGTATCCCGGGATGAAACTGACACAGCCGATGCAGCTGTTCGCCATTCTGTATTGACGCAGAGAATGGCTGCATTGATTGCCGAAGATTGCCAGGACAGTCCCGCATTTTGCTGGTTTGTCCCAGGTCCCGGGCTCCTTCATTCCGGGACAATACAATATCCTGGGATGAAACTGACACAGCCGATGCAGCCGTTCGCCATTCTGCATTGACGCAAAGATAGGCTGCATCGATTGCTGAAGCTTGCCCGGGACAGTTGCACATTGCCCGGGACAGTCCCGCATTTTGCTGGTTTGTCCCAGGTCCCGGGCACCTTCATTCCGGGACAATACAGTATCCCGGGATGAAACTGACACAGCTGATGCAGCCGTTCGCCATTCTGCATTGACGCAAAGAATGGCTGCATCGATTGCCGAAGATTGCCCGGGACAGTCCCGCATTGCCCGGGACAGTCCCGCATTTTACTGGTTTGTTCCAGGTCCCGGGCACCTTCATTCCGGGACAATACAATATCCTGGGATGAAACTGACGCAGCCGATGCAGTCGTGCGCGATTCTGCATTGACACAGAGAATGGTTGCATCGATTGCCGAAGACGGCATTCCGGCACGGGGCACGGCGCCCTGCCTCTCCTGGAGAAAGCACAGCAAGAGTTGGGTAAAGCCCCCTCCCCTTCCCAGTTGGGCACTTTCACAAAGAAGGAGCCGTGCCCTGTTTTTTGCTGACGTCACCCCCTAACCGCCGATGTTCGGTGTATCTTACAGATGTGGGAGGCCCGAGTGTCCCGACTACAGAACAAAATCAATAATGCAACCATCAGGCCCTTCTCTCACGCAAGGGTACTAGGTGTGATCCTAGACTCTGACTTGTCCTTTCAGCTCCAAATCCAGTCGTTGTCAAAAGCTTGTAGACTTCACCTTCGTAACATCTCTAAAATTCGCCCCTTTTTAACAAATGAAACCACCAAGCTCTTCATTCACTCCCTTGATATCTCCCACCTTGTTTATTGCAACTCCCTTCTCATTGGCCTACCTCTCCATAGGCTCCTCCCCTCTTCAGTTTATCATGAATGCTGCTGCCAGACTTATCAACCTTACCAACCGCTCAGTGTCTGCCACCTCTCTCCGTCAATCTCTACACTGACTCCCAATCACCTAGAGAATTAAATTCAAAATACTAACAACTACATACAAATCCATTCATATTTCTGCCCGGAGCTACATCACCAATCTTGTCTCCAAATATCACCCAAATCGTCCTATTCGCTCCTTTCAAGACCTCCTACTCTCAGGCTCCCTCATCTCCTCCTCCCATGCTCGTCTCCAGGATTTCTCCAGAGCCTCTCCCATCCTCTGGAACTCTCTAGCTCAACCTTTCCAGCTATATCTCCTACTCTGACTGCCTTCAGGCGATCCCTGAAAATTCATCTCTTCAGGGAAGCTGATAACACCTCCAACTAATCTTTTATCCACCAGCGGCCCATCCATTAAGGGTGCACGGGGGCCACCCCCTCTCTCCACACCACCCCCTCTATGTAGAATGGATGGATGCATGCATTGCATGCATCTATCCATGGGCGCCGCTGCCTCCCCCTTTTCAGGTATCTGGCCCCTTTTAGGGTGCCAGGTGCCTGAAGTACAGCGGCAGAGGTGTTTTTTTTAAGCACCTGATTGGAGCCATAGGCTCTAATAAGCTTCAAAATAGGGTGGACTCGAATCGCAGAGCATTGCGCTCGGAACCCACCCATGTGTGTTAGAAAACCAAATTAATATTTGCTTTTCTAACACTGAACTGCCTCTCAGCCAATCAGTTAGCGTGGGTCTGATACCCGTCACCTGATTGGCTGAAAGGACAGGCACTGCTAATGGTCACCTAGCAGGAAGCAGGAAGATGAGGCACACAGAGGACACAGCTCTTCGCTACCTGACCCGTCACCAAGATGGGGTAAGTGCCGGTCAGACCATGGGCTGGTGGGGGTCACAGTGACTGCATATGATGGGGCACAGTGGTGGCATTTCATGGGCACAATGGCGTCATTTGATGGGTACAATGGTGGCATTTGATGGGGAACAGTGCCTGCATTTGATGGGGCACAATGGTGGCATTTTATGGGGCACAATGGTGGTATTTGATGAGGCACAGTAGCTGCATTTGATGGGGCACGGTGGCTGCACTTGATGGAGCACAATGGTGGCATTTGATGGGGCACAGTGGCTGCCCTTGATGGAGCACAATGGTGGCATTTGATGGGGCACAGTGGCTGCATTTGATGGGGCACAATGGTGGCATTTGATGGGGCACAGTGGCTGCATTTGATGGGGCACAATGGTGGCATTTGCTGGGCACAATGGCTGCATTTGATGGGCACAATGGTGGCATTTGATGATCACAGTGTCCAATAAAACAGGTCTGTCAGACAGTTGTTGTCAAAAAGTCTGATCGTGTGTATGGGCCTTTAGTGTCAGATTTGTCCGCAATCCTGCTAAAAATCACTGATCGCCGCCATTACTAGTAAAAAAAAAATGTAAAAAAAATAAAAAATAAAAAATTGTAAATATATCTCATAGTTTGTAAACGCTATAACTTTTGCGCAAACCAATCAATATACGTTTATTGTTTTTATTTTTTTTTTTTACCAAAAACATGTAGCAGAATACATATTGGTTTAAATTGATGAAGAAATTAGATTTTTTACTTTTTCTTATTGGATATGTTTTTGTTTTTTTCAAAATTGTCACTTTCTTTTTTGTTTATAGTGCAAAAAATAAAAACCGCAGAGGTGAACAATTACCACCAAAAGAAAGCTCTATTTGTGGGGGAAAAAAAGGGACACCAGTTTTATTTGGGTACAGAGAGGCACGACCGCGCAATTGTCAGTTAAAGTAACGCAGTGCCGTATCGCAAAAAATGGCCTGGTCATGAAGGGGGGTAAATCTTCCGGAGCTGAAGATGTTAAACAAATGCTTTTTATATCTAAGGCACTAAAGTTTTCGAGCACGGCCACCCGCCAACTGCATTGTAAGCAGTTTAAGTGGCATTTCTTAAATACGTAAGGGGTGGGGTTACTTGGTGACATCATGTGGTGGCACCACCCCCTTTTGAATTCACCGACCGGTGCATGTTGTTGTTGGGGGAGGGGGGGTGTACCTGAATGGCAGTTTGGTAATGTGGTCACGCTAATGCACGGAATCTTGCAGTGTTGACCCCCCAGCCCCCCTAGGTCCATATGGAGGCACGGACCTTCTGTTATGGGCCTGGAGGAAGCGTGTCAGGACTACAATTGTGATGACGCCACCACCCCTGGTGCCGATGTGCTTGGCTCAGACTGTAGAAAAAGGGACTTGTAGCATTTGCCGTGATTGAAAACCCAAACCTTGCTGAATTGCTAAATTGAATAAATAATAGGATTCCCCAGAAGCAGCCTTCAGCTGGAGCCCTACCCATGTAGGAGCTGCTGATCTGACTAGTTCTTTCCCAAAACAGTGCAGAGCCCACCATTTACACTGGCCTATCCCCAGACGACGTTCTATGTGATGAAAACGCGCAGGGTGGAGCCTATGACGATCATCACGCTAAACCTCCTGAGAGGTTAACAAACTACTTAACCTTGAAGTGAAGCTCGTAGTGGGCGCCACTATTCGTTGGATTTGACTACAATTTAAAATCTTGTAAGTTCGACCTTTTATTACCAATAAATATGGATATGTGATGTACTGCCCTATGGGAGCACTCTTTGTTTTTACTTCCCAGCTCCGTGTGAGCAAAGGGGATTCCAGCAAGCAATAAGGTTTCTGGGGAAACCCATTTCCCTGCGCTTGGTGAGACCATTTTTTAGTGGTCAAGGGCAGCTGGTAAGCAGGATAGACTTAAGCCTCGTACACGCGATCGGATTGTTGGCCAACAAAACTGTGGACTTTTGTCCGAAGAGCATTGGCCCAAATTTGTCTTGCATACACACGGCCACACAATTGTTGGCCAACAATTACGAATGTAGTGACATACTATGTTGTTTTTAAGCTCTTTAGCGCCACCCTTTTGGCTCCTTCTTCTAATTTCGTGTTAGTAGAAGTTTGGTGAGTGTTGATTCGCGCTTTTTATTTCGAGTTTTTCCTTTCTCGCTTTTCAGATCGTTTCTGAACAGCCGTTCGTCAAACGGAAGACATGTTGCGGATAGAGAGAGATGGGGAGGGGGAAGAGCGAAAGGGGGGTGAGACAGAGAGGAGGCAGGGGGTGAGAGGGAGGAGGGGGTGAGAGAGACTTTCAGGAAAACCCTTCCCACGGACATCCGAGTGGTGTAAGACGCAGAAGATCACCTGTGCGCAAGAAGAGCGTTATTGCGGTCGGCGGTGCGCGCGTTTTGACGCAATTGGCGCCAATGGCGCTATTTAAAGTGGATCTTTGCCTTGCTGTCTTGCTGCCCGATCAACAGCGTTCCTGTGTGCTCTGCTACCCTGTATCTGAACTCACCTGATCCGTATTGAACCCGGCCTGTTTCTGACTTCTCTGCTTGCTGCCTGCCCCCGACTTTTGGCTTTCTACCTGACTACTCTTCTGGATTTCGTTTCTGTACCTGATCTGCTCGCCTGTGCTTGACCCGAACTGTTGTACTACTCTGCTACCTGCCAGTCTCCTGTTTACTGTTGTTGGACTACAGAACACCTCCCGATTCTCCACCATACCCGGCTGTTGCCTTCGGCTGTGTTCTGTTGCTTCTTACCACCTGCTGCCGGACTACATGACTCCTCCCGCTGTCCACTGTACCCTGCAGTCACCTGCATTCTGCTGCTGGACTACAGGACTCCTCCCGCTGTCCGCTGTATCCTGCTGTCACCTGCACTCCGCTGCTGGACTACAGGACACCTCCCATTACCAACGGTCTCCTGCCTTCTACACCGGCCATCCAGTCAGGCGCTTGTGCTCCTCTGTGCTCCCGAGCCCCTGTCATCTCTATCAGGGCCTCCCGAGTCAGAGGTTTACGAGAGGCCGCTCCCTGCATTTCGGGGCTCTGCCATAAGGTACTTGACAGAGACAGAGGGGGAGAAAGAGAGAGGGGTGAGAGAGAGAGAAACGGGGGTGTGAGAGAGAGGGAGGTGAAAGGGGGCAAGAGAGAGTGGGGGTGAGAGAAAGAGTGAGGGTTAGAGCGAGAGAGGGAGAAAGGGGGTGAGAGAAAGAGGGGCAGATAGATGGGGAGAGAGAAGGGGGTGAGACAGAGTGGGGAAGAGAGAGAGGGGAGAAAAGAGAGGGGGAGTTGATAGAGAAATCTAGGGGGGTGAGTCTGAGAGAGATGGGGGCTAGAGAGAGAGGGGGGTGAGAGAAAGAGGTGAAAGAGAGGGGGGTGAGAGAAAGACAAAGGGCAAGAAACAGAGGGGGGGTTGATAGAGAAAGCTGGGGGTGAGGCTGAGCGAGAAGGGGGGGTAGTGAGAGAGGGGGAGAGACAGAGAAGGAGGAGAGAGAAAGACAGAGTGCAAGAAACATAGAGAGAGAGGGGCATGATGATAGAGATGGCGGCCCAAAGAGGGAAGAAAGAGGGGGTAAGAGAGGGGGTGAGAGAAAAAGATGGGTTACGGGGTGAGAAAGAAATGGGGGTGATAGAGGGAGAAAAGAGGGTGTTCAGTATGCCTCCTACACAAAATCAGGGCCCAGGCAAGTTTCTCCAAGGCTCAGGAAGCCAGGATCTAGAGCTACTGTGTGCTGTATATTTAAATCTGCCCCCTTCATTACACTTCTTTTCACAGCAGCATGTGCAAGTCAGGGGGTGGAACGTGGGACGGGGCAGACGTAGCAGGGATAGACTGAGAGGCATTGAGGATTTAGCTTCCTCCACCCTGTTCATACAGCACACTGTACCGGGCACTGCCGATTCGATCAGCACAATACAGTGCCCCAGGCCCCACCCCGGCCAGCAAGGGAAATGAGGAGATGATGCAGCGGATTCGGTGCTGCTGGTAAAATACAATGGATTACTCACTGCGTATAGTGCATGACAGGGCACAGCCACAGTTGGTCTCCTTTCCATCGGGGTCATGTGCCCTTCTGTACACTGGATGTTACACTGGCACCCGTGGTGATTAGGGTGTGCCCAGGAACACCTGGCACACCTGTGAGTGAAAGACTTGTGTTGCTGCTGTCTATAGAGAGAGAGTTGTCCTCTTAAGGACTTAAGCTTAAACATTTTGGAGTATTCCATATCACCCCTAAATCCCCTACCAAGTTTCTACAAGCAATAAGATAAAAAGACAAAACCCCTAGACTGTTCAATGAGCCGGAGTGAAGGAACTGTTGCTGTGTGCCTGGCTGCCTCTGCACGGAGTTGGGAAAGAACCAGGTAAGTCGACAGCGCAACGGCGGCTGGTGGACATTTTTTTTTTGGGGGGGGGGGGGTGGTGGTTGCAGTTGCTGTATGTTGGATGCTTGCAGTGCTATGCATGAATCTATCCATTGTATATAGGGGTGGTGGCAAGGAGAGAGTGGGCAGCGACCGGGTGTCCCTAATGGACGGGCCGCCACTGCTACACCGGCTCCTTCAGGGGGTAGCATTACATACCTCAAACCTTTCCCAGTCTGCTTGTGGCTGGCCCAACATTCATCTCTATATGTGGAAACTAATTTGAAAAGACAATGGGATTTTTAATGGTTGTATTCGGATGATAAGAACATGTGCTGGAAGTCACTATAGTTGTCCGTTCTTCACTACTAGTCTCTGAATTTACCTTTGTACAATGGAAAAAGAAGAATTCCGAATGTTATGAGCTTGCCTTCAGAGGTGTTTTTATCTTTTTTTTATCCCTTCTAGATACACAAATGTGTTCTTGGTTTTTCTTCCTCTTGCAGCCGGGTACGATTGTATTGATGCATCCTTAGATCTTCCACAATGTCTATATCATTGGTATTTCCCGGTGTCTAGACATGTTTGATAAAGACAGGGTTTGTATGCCTGCCTCTCTTGAGCCACATTAAAAAGAGAATACATCATCCCGCCTCTGTCTATTGATTATATTTTGTGCCTGGGTGTTTATCTGTGCTCTTACTACCTCTCATTGTATGTATGCTTATACCTTCCCAATTAGGTCTGTGGAGGTTATCACATATCCTGGTCATATTGGAACCAGTAGTAGTTAGTCATACTCAACTTTAATTGTTCTTGTAAAGCTGTAGACCTTTTGTAGCTTATCAAAGCCATGAAGAGCAGACATGGCTTAGATAAACAAGTCTATTTGAATGTGATTAACATAGTACTAGAGACTTCCTGATTAAGTCTGTGAAGGTTCTCATGTATCTAGGTAATGCTATAGCTAGTAGTGGGTGGTCATATTAATTTGGAATTGTTCTTGTAAGCATAAACACATTTTGTAGTTTATCCAAGATATAAATTGAAGAAGCGAACTGAAGAAATGTCTTCAACATTACAGAAGAAGCCAGTTTGAATGTGATTAACTATTACTAGAGACTTCCCAAATAGGTCTTTCATAGATCTCATGTATCCAGGTCATGGTATAGCTAGTAGCAGTTGGTCATATTCAACTGGACTCGTTCTTGTAAACTTGAAGTCATTTTGTAGTTTATCCAAGATATAAACTGAAGAAGTGAACTGAAGAAGTGTCTTCAACATTACAGAAGAAGTCAATTTGAATGTGATTAACTATTACTAGAGACTTTTTAAATAGGTCTGTCATGGTTCTCATGTATCCAGGTCATGGTATAGCTAGTAGCAGTTGGTCATATTCAATTGGACTTGTTATTATAAACTTGAAGTAATTTTGTAGTTTATTTAAGATATAAACTGAAGAAGTGAACTGAAGAAATGTCTTCAACATTACAGAAGAAGCCAATTTGAATGTGATTAACTATTACTAGAGACTTCCCAAATAGTCATGGATCTCATGTATCCAGGTCATGGTATAGCTAGTAGTAGTTGGTCATTTTCAACTGAACTTGTTCTTGTAATGTTGACGATGTTTCATAGCTTATCCAAACCAGAAGTGAAGAAGTGACTTGGAAAAGAGACTTTAGAACAGCCACCCTGGGGTTCCTCCAGAGATTGCTAGGGGTTCCTTGAGCTGTGGCTAATGAACCACCTTTTTGATGGTGCCTACAGAGTTCAAGGTTCAGCACCACTTGGCAAAGCCAGCAGCATGACACCAAATATCTTTTTAGCTGTCTTTAAGGGTGGCAATCTGAGCACCACTTTAAGGGGGACATTTTTCCTATTGGTCACCAGTATCTGGGGCATTGTTCCTATTGACCCCTGGTAAATTGGTATAGTAAGGGTTCCTCGAGACCTGAAAATAATTTTTGGGGTTCCTCTAGGGTTAAAAGGTTGAGAAAGACTGCTTTAGAAGATTAAAGATCAATTTAATTTGATTATGACTAACTACTACTAGAAATTAGGTCTGTGAAGGTTCTCATTTATCTAGGTCATGGTACAGCTAGTAGTAGTTGGTGATATTCATCTGGACATGTTCTTCTAAACCTGAAGACATTTTGTAGTTTATCCAAGCCATAAACTGGATAAAAAATGTCTTCAATATTACTGAACAAGCCCAGTTGAATATGACTAGAGACTTTAGGCCAGCTCTAATTTTTATGCTATGGTCCTCATAGAAAAACCTTTGATCTGTTGTTGACCTTCCAGCTCTAAAGCCTGCTCGGTATTATATGAGATCTTTTTCTACTTATGGTTAGCTACACATCTATGATATTACATTCCATCTCAGTGCTGCTGATCTCCTCCATAATCTATCAGCCATTAGATATGTGCAATTTGTTTAGTTCCGAATTCGCTTTGTAACGAATTTCAACAAATTAGTTAATTCAGAAATATCCAAATTTTTTGTATTTCAGTTTTTCCGGAAATCCGAAACTTTAAAATTTCAGAAATTCAAAATTTGTAAATTCTAAATTCGGAAATTCAAAAATAAGAATGAAAATCCCCAAATTATAATAACTAATAACTTAACTATTAAACGAATATGAATTTATCCAAAGTTACGAATTATCCGAAATAACAAATGCTGTATCTAAACTGATGGAACGTAACAAATTCATAATAATAAATAACAAAAATAATAATAAAAATGCATTATTATTATTATTATTATTTATTATTAATTTGTTCTGTTCCATTTGTTTAGATGCGACATTCGTTATTTCAGATAATTCGTAACTTCAGATAAATTTGCATTCATTACGTTCAGTAACAGCCAAATTTGAAAGGAAATTCAAACACCTATAATTTAATAGTCAGTTATTATTAGTTAGTTATTATTTAAAATTTTCGGATTTTCGTTCTTTTGAAATTTGGGATTTTATTTCTTATTTTTGGATTTTCACATTTTTGCATTTTCTAATTTTTGCATTTTCAAATTCCAAATTTCTTTGGAAATTTGAAACTTCAAATTTTCGGAAATTCTAAATTTGGAAATTGGAAAATAAGAATGAAAATCCAAAAAATATGAAAACAAACTAATAATAACTTAACTATTAAATTATAGGTATTGGAATTTCCGTTCAAATTTGTCTGTTTATGAATGTAATGAATATGAATTTATCCGAAGTTACGAATTATACAAAATAACAAATGCTGTATCTAAACGAATGGAATGTAATAAATTAATAATAACAAATAATAATAATAAAAATGCTTTTTTATTATTATTATTATTATTATTATTATTAATAATAATAATAATAATAATAATAATTATTAATTAGTTCTGTTCTATTTGTTTAGATTCAGCATTTGTTATTTCAGATAATTCGTAACTTCAGATACATTTATATTCATGATGTTCACTAACAGCCAAATTTGAAAGGAAATTCCAATACCTATATTTTAATAGTTAGTTATTATCAGTTAGTTCTTATTTCAAATTTTCGGATTTTCGTTCTTTTGAATTTTGGGATTTTCTTTCTTATTTTTTGATTTTTAAAATTTTTAGATTTCCGAATTCCAAATTTCTTTGGAAATTCGGATTTTCGAATTTTCAAATTTCCGAATTTAAGAATTCAGAATTTTCAAATTTAGGAAAAAAACAAAACAAATGAAACGGGTGTTGAGGGTGGGTATTGTTGGAGGGCAGGTAGGCAGAAAGAGTCTGCATGAGATCGGTAGTATTGAACAGGAACAAAGGACGAAAATAAGGATTTTTATGAAAAATAGTGGAATTTGTTTACAATGCACAGAGCAAATAAAACGTCATTAAGTTTCAGATCTACTTTAAGCCTTTCTTTACAAACTACATGGATCTTGGCAGTGGATTTTCTCCGGCACATTGCTTCTCTCTATATTAAATGAGCCTGTTTGGTGACCGGCAGCTGTCGGTAGTCTGGGATCCTTTGCGTTTTGTTTGATGGTTCCCTCCCAGCAGATAAACAGCCCCTGAAGTGTTTTTGGACGGGTGGAACACTCTCAGCCTTTTTTTTGTTTGAACAAAATTTTTCAAAAGCGCCAAAATAAATCGTCCTCATCACATCTCCGCCGCGGAATATTCATAATCTCCCTCCCCATTCAATACTTGATCAATGAGACTTGTCATGCCGCTTTCTCCTCCGCCGCTGCCGAGAAACTCTCAAATGCAAATCTATGTAAAGTCACCAAATTGTGCAATTAGTGCGGTTTCATTAAGGCAAACTGTAACCGCGCATATTTCCCTGAGTCTAAGCGATGTACCGGTGACATTAATAATCACTGTGGTGCGGGGGGGGGGGCGTTATTTACATATACACTAATGGGGTTATCTTTCATGTAAGAAGGCATCAATGTCATGATGGAGATGGAGGCTTATAATTACAATAAGGCGAGAAAAGGGAGACAGATAACTCGAGACGCTTAATGGAAGTGTTCTTATTGACAGCGATGCGTGGTAACAGTTATAGAATAAAAATCTGTTTGTATAGAGAATGTCCAAGATGATCCTTTCCTCATTTTAGAAAACTAACAACATTTCTGTAAAAATTGTGTCCCGGAGTCTGCTAGCTATTTGGGAAATGTGTGCGGATTTTACGTTTATTTTCCAACCAAGGACTTTACCTTTGCCCTTGGTATTCCATAGGAAAAAAACAGCATGCTATATTATTATTAGTAGTAACAGTAATATTATTATATATGTTATTATTATTATTATTATTATTATTATTATTATTATTAGTTGTAGTAGTAGTATATATTTATTTATTGTAGTATTACTATTATTATTAGTATTATTATTATTCATAGTAGTAGTATTTATTCTATTATTGTTATTATTAGTAGTAGTAATATTAATATATATTAATTTATTCTATTGTTATTATTAGTATTACTACTAGTAGTGGTTGTAGTAGTAATAATAGTATAAGTAATATTACTATATATTTATTTATTATATTATTATTATTAGTAGTAGTAATAGTAATAATACTATATCTTTATTTATTCTATTATTATTATTATTATTATTAGTAGTAGTAGTAGTAGTAGTAGTAGTAGTAGTAGTAGTAGTAGTAGTATATATTTATTTATTCTATTTTTAGTATTATTATTAGTAGTAGTAGTAATAGCATTAATATTAGTATATATTTATTTGTTCTATTATTCGTAGTAGTAGTAGTAATATTAGTATATATTTATTTATTATATTATTATTCGCAGTAGTAGTACAGTAGAAGTAGTATTAGTATATATTTATTTGTTCTATTATTATTCGTAGTAGTAGTAGTACAGTAGAAGTAGTATTAGTATATATTTATTTATTCTATTATTTTTACTATTATGATCATTATTGTTATTATTATCCATAGTAGTAATAGTAGTAATATTAGTATATATTTATTTATTATATTATTATTATTATTATTATTATTATTCATAGTAATAATATTAGTATATATTTATTTATTCTATTGTTATTATTTGTAGACATTCACAATGGTATAAGACGCTTGATTAATATCGCATATCAAAATCAAATAGCGACCTTGAGTGTCTGCAATTTCCTTATGTAGAGTGAAAGTAACAGAATCCTTGACCGCTATCATAACGCCTTTTGTTTTAGAAGTGGCATTCGCAAAAAAGGTGTGTGGGAAATTTTTATGTTTGCAGACTGGTGCCGCATGTTGACAAAGTGGGTTTCTTGGGCACAGAGGATGTCTGACCCATTAGATAATGCTTCCTTCCACATAGATTTCCTCTTCATGGGGTGGTTAAGCCCCTTGGTGTTGATAGACAAGAAATTAATGGCCATGGAGAGGGATGGTGGTGGAGATCATTTTAGGTGCTGTATACATGGAGAGAATGCTGAGACCCCCCCTCGAAAGTTCCAGCGGGGGTGAGATGGCTAATCCGTAATATGGGTGCTCACAGTTGAGCCGGGGTTGGATCCGTTGCATGGGCTGTTTTTTTTAGCTGCTCGCGGTAGCTGCTATCCGTGCGTTGAACAGGCGCTCTTGAGGTGAACTGCCGATCAAGAGAGTACTGGCAAGACTCCGAAAGAAAAAATAAAGGTTGAATAAGGAAAAGAAAAAAAACAAAGAAAGTCCAATTCTTACGAACACAACTGAGAAAAAGAAAACAAGTATGCATGGTAAATTCCAATATAGGTCTAAGACACCCCTCAGAAGGATAGGGGTGAATCGTATGCAACCAAGTGCTGCTCAGGTGATTCGGGGTAAAAGTTCAGGCCTAGCGGTTGTCCCGCTTCCCCGTTAAGGAGAAATGATGACCCCGTCAGCGTGTCAGTCAAGTATGTGAGCTGGCATTTTGTGGTGTCACTGTCTTCCAGTCCGGGCTGGGTAGCGTAGCCGCGGGTTGGAGGCATCCGCATTATTATCCCTAGCATCAGGAAGGATCTTCCATTCCTTTAGCAAGGCGATACCCTTATCCAAGGAGTCTACGACAAACGGACGTTCCTGGTAAGTGATCGTTATTTTGGTGGGATAACCCCAACGATAAGGTATTTGGTGGTTTCTTAAGACTTTTGTAATCGTATTCAGATTTCTCCGCTTTTGCAATGTATGCTGTAACAGATAGAACTGCAGATGTTGGTATTGGGGCGGAAGTTGCTCCTGTTTGCGAACGCATTGCATCAGTTGCTCTTTTGTATGGTAGAAGTGCATACGGAGGATCACATCTCTAAGGATTTTTTCTGGGAGGTAGGCCGGTTTTGGCAACCGGTGTATCCTATCAATAGTCAGTTCAATGGCAGAGAGATTAGGTAGAAGGGAGGCAAATAGGTCAGTGGCATAGGAGCGTAGGTCTGAGGTTTGGATGGACTCGGGGATACCTCTAATCTTGAGGTTGTTCCTCCTAGACCTGTCTTCGATGTCTGCCAACTTGTCTCTCATCCATGTTGATTCCCCCTCCTGCATCTCGTGGGCGTCCACCAAGTCATTTATGGTGGAAGCGAATTCCCCCATCTTGCCTTCTAGGTGATCTACTCTGTCTTCCACTATTTTTACTGCTCCACTGATTCTGTTCATACAGCCCATCATGTCTGCCTGAAGTGTGCTCCTCAGTGAGACTAGCATGTCTTTCAGTACTGTGTCCAGTACTGGCTGATTTGTAGTAGGATAGTTTGTAATAGAATCATGGAGTTCCCTGGTGTCATCCTCAGAGTCTGCCACCGGGCTCAGCGTGGGGCTGCATCCAGTGCCATCCAGCTTTAGTTTTGCTTTAGCTGGGCTCCCTGAGGGAGAGGATGCTGATGGGGAGGCCTGGTCACCATAAGAGTCCAGCGTTTTAAGGGATGAAGTGCTGGTGAGCTGTTTCAGCCTGTGTTTGGTGATCAGTGAGGGTGGAGGGTCAGCGCCATCTTGCCTACCGTCATGTCGCGGCTGGAGAAAGAAGTCCGTTAGCCGTTGTGGCTTTGACAAGCCTTTTCGTTTGCCCATCATGCTCTACGGATGTGTCCCTCTTGAAACGCCAGGTGTATTAGGATAAAACGGGGTCCTGATAGCCGCTTGTTGCCGTTATATCCGTGGGGAAGCAGGAGCTCTGGAATCAGACGTCCATTCGGTTCCGCTGCAGGCCATGCCCCCCGTTATTATTTGTAGTAGTACAGTAGAAGTAGTATTAGTGTATGTATTTATTCTATTAGTATTAGTAGTAGTAGTAATTATTAGTATATATATATTTATTGTATTATTATTATTATTAGTAGTAGTAGTAGTAGTAGTAGTAGTAGTAGTAGTAGTAGTAATATAATAATATTAATATATATATATATATATATTGTATTATTAGTAGTAGTAGTTTTAGTAGTAATAGTAATAATATTAGTATTTATTTATTTATTTATTGTATTATTATTATTAGTAGTAGTAGTAAAAATATTATTATATTTTTATTTTATTATTATTATTAGTAGTAGTAGTAGTACAGTAGAAGTAATATTAGTATGTATTTACTTGTTGCATTATTATTATTAAACAGGAGTTTACCTGCGTGATTTGAAGCTTCCTCAAAAACGTTTCAATGCTTGACACTAGCAATGATACTATTATCTAGGGTACTAGGATCTTTCATGAAAAAAACTTTTAAGGGATCTCTATGTAGGAGGCTTCTTCTTCCTGGATACATTTTTTTGTTGGGTAAATATATCACATGTCTGTATTCCATATATATTGCGGTTTATGTACTATCTGTTATAACTTGACATGTGTACCTACAATACAGTAGGTGCTGCCGATAGATATTGTGTTTCCAGCGCATTGGGATTGCGCTGGAAATCACTGCTGCAAGCTGTGCTTCTCGCGCTCGCCGCCCCCCACGAGATGCCGCGCATCCATAGGAATGTATTGGGGAGGAGCGACACAGCTCGGCACTGGCTGCCGCGTGACGGGGCTCGCGGCTGTCAATCTCGTCACTAACAGTGGCGAGATTGACACAATATCCGCGGCACCCACTTTATCTCTTTCAGCAAACGGATCCCTCTGAAGAAGACCCTAATTATATGGGTTGAAACGCGTCAGTATTTTACACCACTGACATTCTGATATGTAATGTTTTTGTATCATTCTCTGTTTGCAATTTTCTATCTGGTAATAGTTTTTATTATCCTGCTAGAGCTCATATTTTAACTATCATGTCATTATCCTTTGTATAATACAAATAAAATATATATAATATACATAATATTTAAACAAATTATTTACCTTGCTGCCTAAAAACCCCCTTTTGGGAGAACCTTCCCATTTTGTACTATTGGGGTGAGCAGCACTTTTTTACCTCTCCCTATCTGTATCTTTCCCATGCAATACTATTATTGTTATTTTATTAACCACTTCAGCTCCGGAATGTCTTGCCCCGATCATGACCAGGCCATTTTTTTTCTGCCTTACTTTAAAGCGGTATTAAACTTTTTTATTTATTTTTTTTATTTTATTTTTTTAAACCTGCAAGCCGAGGTTATGTGTCACCCTTCTAGGTAGGTGCTAGAGGGAGTGTACGATAGTTTTGGTTTCTCTGCATAACAGAAACAACCTGATTGCCTGCTTAAAGAGAACTGCAGTCTGCTCACACCATTTGTAATAAAAATAAATAAAAACATATTTGCCGTTCTGAAGCTTCCCTCCAACCACCACCGCATATTATTTTATGTATAGTGTGATTCTGTACTTGCCAAATATGCTGCAGAAATCTCCTTCCGCTGAGCCTGGCTGCAGACATTTTAACTGTGGGCAGCTGAAGCTGCTGCCTGTTCACTTCCTGGATTTACATAGACACACACCTCCAGCTCTGCAGCTCTCATTGGCCCTCTTATGACTCCCCCCCTCCATTCCTGGCAAACGCTCACAAGAGTTAGAGAGAGAGAGCTGTGTATAATGTCATAATCCTAGGCTAATGACCAGACAGGAAACAGGAAGTGGGCTGTATAAGGGATAATAAAAAAAAAATGTTTTACTATCCAAAGATAAAACAACAACAAGGGCAGAAGATTTAATAGATGGAGAGATGAAAAAATGACTGAAGTTCCGCTTTAACAGAGGCTGTGATCGTTTAGCAGAGTCTGCTCGGAGTGCTCTGGTGCTGCTCGCTCTGTCTTGAAGTTTCACACTGGTCTAGTAGCTATGGGAGGTACTGGACAGTGGGCGGAAACCTTGCAGCTGAAAGCCTGAATATCTATACAGCCCTAGCCAATTGTAGAAGGGGGAGGTGCCCCTAAGCATGCTGGGTGCCTGTATTCATATCTGATGAGCACATGGGCTCTGGGTCTTCCTCTGCACAGAGAGGTCCAGGTGGGGAGGGGGCCCGCTGCCCTTTCTCAGCACAGGCTGCCATGCAGACTCAGGTGGGCGACCCGAGGGCCTGAAACATTGAAGCTGAAACCCGTGGTTCTCCTAAAAGCTGAGTGAGGGAGGAAGTCCACAGATCCTGTCCGATGTCACGGAGGAAGGTGACCTGTGGCCAGGGACATTTGGGTACAGACCCACTAAAGGGACTCTAGCCCCTTGCCGACCACCCCACATGCATTTACTGCAGGGCGGCGGCTCTTCCTCTGCAAAATCACATACAGATACGTGATTTTGCATATCTGGGTCTGCGGCACGCACTGCCGGCGACCCGCTCCCACTGTGATTGGACACAGCAGGAGCAAATCAGCAGGTCTGTCGGAACCTAGCCAATCGTTCTTGAGAGAGGCAGAATGGTGGTCTGCCTATGTAAACAAGGCAGATCGCCATTCTGTTATTAGGGAAGACAGAGAGCCTGTGTTTCTGCTAAAGCAGGAACGAGGATCTCTGTCTTCTAACAGTACAAGCACCTCCCCACAGTTAGAAAGCACTCTCAGGTAACCCATTTAACCCTTTGATCGCCCCCAGATGTTAACCCCTTCCCTACCAGTGTCATTAGTACAGTTGCAGTGCATTTTTTTTTTCAGCACTGATCACTATATTGGTCCCCAAAAGTGTCACTCAGTGTCCAATTTGTCTACGTAATGTCGCATCCCACTATAAGTCACTGATCCCTGCTAGGTGTTTATAACTGTGGGACTCACTAGAGGAGAAGAGAGATCGCTGTTCCTAATCTTTAGGAGCAGACGATCTGTCTCTCCTCCCCCCGACAGAACCGGGATTTGTGTGTTTACACATACAGATCCACATTCTGGCTCTCGTGCCCACAATTGCCATGCAGCGGGCACGTGCTCTTTTAGGAGCAGAAAATTTGACAAATTTGTTAATTCTAAAATTTCCGAATTTTCACATTTCTGAATTTCGAATTTCTGAATTTCCAATTTCCAAATTTTCGAATTTCTGAATTTAGAATTTCCAAATTTCATATTTACGAATTTACGAATTTTCGAATTTCCAGATTTCAAATTTCCGGATTTCAAATTTACAAATTTCCGAATTCCGAATTTTAGAATTTCTGAATTTCGAAATTCCGAATTTCCAATTTCCTATATTTCCAAATTTTCTAAATTTTGAATTTCAAATTTAGCTGTTAGAGAACGTAGCAAGTACAATATTATCCGAAGTTACGAATTATTTCAAATAACAAATGCCGTATCTAAACGAATGGAACCTAACAATCTAATAATAATAAATAACAATAATAATAATAAACCTTTTTATTATTATTATTTATTATTAATTTGTTTCATTCCATTTGTTTAGATGCGCCATTCATTATTTCAGGTAATTCGTAACTTCAGATAAATTCGTATTCGTTACATTCACAAACAGCCAAATTTGAAAGGAAATTCCAATACCTATAATTTAATAGTTAGTTATTATTTCAAACTTTACTGATTTCCTTATTTTTTTTCTGATTTTCGAATTTTCGGATTTTTGAATTCCAAAAATTCGGAATTTGGAAATTCCAAATTCGTAAATTCAAAAAAAATCGAAAATCGAAAATTCTGAAATTTTGAATTTCAGATATTTGAAAATCGGAATTTTCGGATTTCCGAATTTCCTAAAAAAATGAATGAAACGAAAACGAATGCATTTTTTGTCAGTGCACATGTCTAGTGTAGGCTAAAAGGGGTCTTGAAGAAGCAAGGTCCACTAAATCCTTTCTATGGACAGATTAAGATTTTAGCACATGGTTTCTCAGATGCAGCAAAACATCGAGCCATCCCAGCAGTTCTTGGTCCCCTTTTTCTTAGGAGATATAGGTAAGCGGTGGTACCTTGACAGAGGCGACGCATTAGCATTAAATCAATTTTTGATGTAAATGTCTGTATGATTTTTTGAATTAATCTAATATGTTCAATTTGTGTTTTTTGATAAAAGGCATTGTACTTTGCAAACGACCAGCACCCCCTGAGGAAGCCCGACTTATGGGCGAAACATGTTGGGAAGTCCATCATATATTGCTGTGGTGTTGAAATCAATTGTACTATCATTGTATCTCCCCTTTTTCCCTTCCCTTTTTTCAATGAATGAATTTTTATTTTGCTCCTCAAAATTAAAATAATGTTTTATATACTATATTTGATATTGTTTTCAATTTATTTGCACCTATAAAGTCCCAGTTTTTGCGCTTTTCTATTATGAAATTCTTCCTATGACAAAGGGACATTGCTGCACAGTTCTGCTGAGAAAGTTGTCCTCATATGTGAATAGTTCATTTGGAATATCATACTAAATCCCTTCAACTAACCAAGTTCTCCAAATAAAACAAAAAAGAAAAAAACGAATCCCCTAGACTGGTTACTGGAGACAAGAAGTGGAGGGGTGTTTGCACCAGGCTGTTGTGCAAAAACAGTGGGAGGTTTCGGGGAACCTAAAATTCAAGTGGCCCCTGCAAGGGTAGTGCTACAGTTATAGAGGAGAGTGGGCTGTGTCTGTGTAGTGCATAGCGGAGACACACGCACGCGCGCACATTTACCTCCACCAATTCATACTAGGCCCTTTATGTCTGGTATGGAAAACCCCATGGAAGAAAATCCAAGTTGCCCCCCCCCAAAAATCCACACCCATACCTCCCAAGTTTTTGAGATGGTGAACGAGGGACACCTATTAGAAAAAGTATGTAGGCATAGAACACACCCCCTGCCACGCCCCCTTAAAAGGGCATTATACAAAAAAAGGTTGGTTAAACCCACAAGTTTTTTTTTTTTTCCTGCTACTATTCCTTTATATTGGATTTTGAAATTTATGAATGCGGCAGTTTAGAAATTAGATGAAAGGGAGTCCCGGAGTTATAAGAACAAAGCGGGATGGACGGAGGGATGGCATGACAGGGCTGGACATAGGACAGGCAGGGGATAAGGTAGAGAGCTGTCGCCTTTAACCCTTTCATGACTAAGCCTATTTTTTGAATTTGGTGTTTACAAGTTAAAATCCATATTTTTTGCTAGAAAATTACTTGGAACCCCCAAACATTATATATATATATATTTTTTATCAGAGACTCTAGAGAATAAAACGGCGATTGTTTCAATATTTTATGTCACACGGTATTTGGGCAGCGGTGTTTTAAACGCAACTTTTTGGGAAAAGGGACACTTTCATGAATTACAAAAAAACAAAACAGTAAAATTAGCCCAATTTTTTGGCATAATGTGCCGAGTAAATGGATACCAAACATGTCACACTTTATAATTGCGCGCACTCGTGGATTGACGACAAAGTACGGTACCTAAAAATCTCAATAGGCGACGCTTTAATTTTTTTTAAGGTTACCAGGTTAGCGTTGCAGAGGAGGTCTAGTGCTAGAATTATTGCTCTCGCTCTGACGATCGCGGCGATTCCTCACATGTGTGATTTGAACACCGTTTACATATGCGAGCCAGACTTCTGTATGCGTTTTCTTTACTTTGCGAGCTCGCGGGGACGGCAAGCGCTTTAAAAAAAAAAAATTTTTTTTTTATTTTATTTATTTAAAAATGAATAAATTGTTTTAAAAAAAAAACATTTGATCACTTTTATTGCTGTCGTAAGGAATGTAAACATCCCTTGTGACAGTAATAGGTGGTGGCAGGTACTCTTTATGGAGGGATGGGGGGTCTAAAAGACCCCCCATCTCTCCTTTACACTTCAATGTATTCAGATCGCCGAAAAACTGCAATTCTGAATACCGTATATTTTTTTTAAACCGGCGCCATTGGCAGCCGAGTAAACGGGAAGTGACGTCGCTTCCGTGTTTACGATTAGGATACTGAAACAAAGCCAATTACGGCTTCGTTCCAGTTCCTCCCCGGCAGCCGGAGGCGCCGGATTTTGAATCGGTGCTCCCGATCGAGCGGGAGCACCGGTAACAGCAGCGGGAGGCGGCGGGAGGGGGGGACGTCCCCTCCCGCTCCTCCGGCATAACAGCCGAGCGGCTTTTAGCCGCTTCCGTTATTATGCCTGGATAGCCAATCGCCCGCTGAAGAAAACGGTACCGGGATGATGCCTGCAGGTGCGGGCATCATCCCGGTATACCCCCGGAAGCCGAGTACGCACATCTGCGTACGCTCGGCGGGAAGGGGTTATGAAAAGGGGGTGCTCTGGAGCTGGGAGGCATTCGGAGGAAGTAGGGGGAGGAGAAGGGGGGAGGTGACGGGTGACGTCAGTCGAGAGCGGAGGGGGAAGGAGATTCCCACCTACCCTCCCGGTGTTTGGCTTGTATTTCAGGGAGGCTGTCAGGACAGCCCGGCAGTGGTGGGTCTTTGGAGGAAGAGAAGATGGCTGGTATATATATATATATATATATATATATATATATATATATATATATATATATATATATAAATATATATAACATGGTTGGGACCCATCTGTGGTAGGGGGTTCTCAGGTACCTTCCGGTTAACGAGGGATTAACCAGGAAGGGGTAAAAATGTAGGTTACTGTGAAGGTTGAGTACCGTCTCTGAGTCGGTGACTTGCGACTGGAGGCCTAAAGTTTAAAAGAATTTGGTCGCAGTGACCAAGTTGTATGTGTCGTTGCCATTCAAAGACCCCCAAAGTATATGGAGAAGTTTGGTTGATGGTTATTTAACCACTTCAGACCCAGGCCAATTCTGACATTTCTCTCCTACATGTAAAATTCCTAATTTTTTTGCTGGAAAATTACATAGAACCCCCAAACATTATATATGTTTTTTTAGCAAAGACCCTAGAGAATACAATAGCGGTCATTGCAATTTTTTATCTCGCACGGTATTTGCGCAGCAATTTTTCGAACGCGTTTTTTTCAGAAAAAAAACAGTTTCATGCTTAAAAAAAAAAAACAGTAAAGTTAGCCCAATTTTTTTGCATAATGTGAAAGAGGAGGATATGCCGAGTAAATAGATACCCAACATGTCACGCTTCAAAATTGCTCGCGCTCGTGGAATGGCGCCAAACTGTGGTATTTTAAAATCCCCATAGGCGACGCTTTAAATTTTTTTACTGGTTACATGTTTTGGGTTACAGAGGAGTTCTAGGGCTAGAATTATTTCTCTCGCTCTAACGTTCGTGGCGATACCTCACATGTGTGGTTTGAACACCGTTTTCATATGTGGGCGGGACTTACGTATGCGTTCGCTTCTGTGTGCGAGGTCACAGGGACAGGGGCGCTTAAAAATTATTATTTTTTTTTATTGTTAATTTTATTTTTTATTTTTTAATAGGATTTTAATTTATTCCTTGTAATAGGAATATGGCACGATCGGACCTATTTACAGTGAAATATGGGGTCAATAAGACCCCATATCTCACCTCTAGGCTGGGAAGAATAAAAAAAAAAAAAAACGATCATGGCTTCCTAGCCAGATCGGCGCCGTTAATTTGAATACCGAGGCCGGGCGTGACGTCATAACATCGCGCCCGGCCTCCGAACGATCATAGAGACTCCGGGGACAATCTAGTCTGCCGGAAATCTCTATGATCACATGCTGGGGCCGGCGGATCCTGTGACTGACTCACCGATGGAAACGGTGAGTCGGTAGAAGCACCGGAGGGCGGCGGGAGGGGGGGGGCGTCCCCTCCCGCCGCCCGTAAGAACGATCAAGCAGCGGAACAGCCACTATGATCATTCTTATGGTGTAGGGAATCGCCGGCTGAAAACTGCAATATCTGAATGATGTCTGTGGACTCAGGCATCATTTAGATATAACCAGCGAAACCCCATGATGTCAATAGACGTATTGCGGGTCTCAAGTGGTTAAAAATGTTGTTTATTTAAATTACGTTAATTGTTAATAAAAGTCCGTAAGGCCATTTTAGTCCAAAAACTTTGTCACATCATTTTTGGGGAAGTGGATGGGGTTTGGAGATTATAACAGGTTGGGGAAAATATAACTGGAGGTCCTTCATATGTCAAGGTTTAGCCCCGGGAAACGCTTTTTGAAAGTTAAAAAGTGGATTTTATATACAACTATATAGATCAGACCAAAACGAGGGACAAATAAGGAAGAAAGAGGGACAGAGGGACTCTGTTTATCCAAATCAGAGACAGTCCCTCAAAATCAGGGACAGTTGGGAGCTACGCGCACCAGACCCTTTTTTAAGCCTGGAGCCCTGGAAGGCCACTTTGTGTACTATACTAGGCCACAAGCTCTCAACCTGCGGGGGTACCTTTTTAGGGGGGACATCCCTGGCAAAGAACCTTGTCCCCACGTTGATGAGGAAAAGGGCCTCTTCCCCCAACCCTGGCACGGTGTTTATGGGGGGGTCTGCAGACGGGGAGTTTATCGGAGGCTGAAGGCCTCCGTTAACAATAAGGTGAAATGTTCCACAGTGTACATCTACCAATATTTTCCGTTGTCCACCACCAGGGCTGTCTTAGCCCTTGTACACACGGTCGGAGAATCCGTCGGAATGTGTCCTATCGGACCGTGTTGTCGGATAATCTGACTGTGTGTGGTCTGCATCGGACTGATTCCGTCAGAATATCCGTTGGACCCAATTTTCCAACTTGTTGGAAATATTTCCCGACCAACTGGTCCGATTGGACATACTCCGATCATGTGTAGAGAATTTTGATCGGACCAAGTGCCACGCATGCTCAGATCAAATTTCTACATCAAAGCTATTGGCTACTAGCCTGAACGTAGTCCCGTCGTAACGAAATAACGTCATCACGTTCTGAATGATCTGATTTTTCGACAACTTAGTCCGACCGTGTGTATGCAACAGTTTCGGACAAGATCCGACGGACAAAATCCGACGGATTTGGTTGTCGAAATCTCCGACCGTGTGTACAGGGGCTCAGTGCATGGGCAACCCTGGGCGCTTCTCAGGGGCCCTAGGTGCATGGGGGGCCCAATGATAACCTCTCATTACATCATACTTGCCAACTATCCCGGATTGGCTAGGACAGTTATGGTTTTTACTAAGCTGTCACAGAATTTCCGTGTCCCGGGCAGAAACCTGTATTGTGCCTTCCTGATCCCCCCCTGTACTGGGCCATTCCGCTTTCCCCCTCTTTGTGTTGATTAGTCTTTGATTTAAGGCATCTTTTAAAATTGATTTTATTGAAAGTACGAATGAATATATAGTTCATTCCATCAACATTATATACTTAGGTTGTGGCAGATATTGGGGCGTGTAAAATGGTTTTGGTGAATATTTATGTCCCACCCCCATTCCAGATTCAGATCCTGTATGACCTTTTGGGTAAACTGGTGCCCTTCGTGCATCTCCCTCTCCTTATAGCCGGGGACTTTAATGCTATCCTCTCTACTGCTTTGGACTCGTCTAATGCATCTAGGGTGGCGTCGGCCGACCTCTCTGCCTGGGCGGCGGCTGCTTCCCTGACAGAGATTTGGCGTTGGAAAAACCCTGTCACAAGAGGTTACTCACACTTATCGAAAACTCATAAATCCTCTTCGAGAATAGACCTAGCATTTGCAAATTCGGCTATGCTTCAATTGGTAGGGGGGGCAAAATATTTAGCGGGTGGTATTTCTGACCATTCGCCCTTGTCAATTTACATTGGATCTACCATAGATCCTGCGGGGAGAGGGTGGAAATTGAACCCGGGGTGGTTGGAGGTGGAGGAGGTGTCCTCTCAGGTGGCGCCACACTTTGCACATTATTGGGAGGATAATGAGGGGTCTGCCGACGCCACCATTGTTTGGGATGCCTTTAAGGCCTGCATGCGGGGGCACTATATTTCGGCCATCAAACAGGCCCGCAGGTCCCATAATCAAATAGACCAAGAATTACAGGACAGGGAGAGGGTGTGCGCCATGGAGCACGCGGACAACCAGTCTGATGCCACTTATGGCGCATTGTTGGAGGCAAGACGTGCTTTGGCACTCCATTACTCTGATCTAACACACACCTCTAGGACGAAACTGGCTGAATCCATCTTTGAACAAGGGGACAAGAACGGTAAACTTTTGGCCATGCTAGTGGCCGAGCAAAGGGTGCAAACTAATATTCCCTGTATTAAAAACGCTCAGGGGGACCTATTGACTACCCCGACGGACATATTAGACACGTTTGTGGAATATTTCAAGACCCTGTATGCACCCATACCGACCTATGACATAGCGGAGCTGGATGGGTTGTTAGCATCACTGCAGGTCCCGAGACTGTCTGAGGGGGATAGGGACTTTTTGGAGGCTGACATCACGACTGAGGAAATTGAGAAAGCTATTAGGTCTTTCCCTCCCCGTAAATCCCCGGGGCCTGATGGCTTCGGCAGCGAGTGGTATAGGCTGCACATGGAGGATCTGGTTCCTCGACTTAAAAATCTGTACGAGTTCTGCTTGGAACACAGGTGTCTCCCGGCCTCTTTGCTGGAGGCACAGGTGATCCTGCTGCCGAAGCCAGGTAAGGACCCCCTGTTGTGTTCTTCTTATAGACCGATCGCACTGCTGAACCAGGACTTAAAAATTCTAACGAAGGTACTGGCTACCAGACTCTCTCAGGTTATCACGACATTGGTTGACATAGATCAGACGGGGTTTATTCCGCAGAAATCTACTGACACAAATTTGCGCAGATTGTTCACCCACCTACAGATTGAACACACTGACAAGGGATCTAGAGTGGTAGTTTCTTTGGATATGGCCAAGGCCTTTGATTCCGTAGACTGGCAGTATATGTTGACAGTTCTGAGAAGAATGGGCTTTGGGGAGACCTATGTGACCTGGATTTCTCTACTTTACAGTGCTCCACAGGCCGGTATCAAGATAGCCAATTCAGTCTCACCCCAATTTGGCGTCCACAGGGGCACGCGTCAGGGGTGTCCTCTATCCCCGTTCTTATTCGCATTAGCCATAGAACCGCTGGCTATAGCCCTGAGGCTATCGCCTGGGGTAGGAGCACTGGAGGTGGGGGGTATTAAGGAGTGTATAGCGCTCTATGCAGATGACATGCTCCTCTTCTTGAAGGATGCAGGGCCATCTTTGGAGGCGGTGTTTGGGGTGCTCGACAAATTTGCTGAGTTCTCCGGGCTCAGGGTTAATTGGGAGAAATCAAACGTGATGGCTATTGACGGGGAGGCGCGAGAGGTGGCGACCGCTAGGGTCCCCATCGCCTGGGTGCAAGAAATTAAATATTTGGGAGTGCGAGTTTCACCACGAGTGGGCGACTTTATGTCTCTGAATCTTCTCCCCCTGCTAGCCAGGGTTAAGGTGCAGCTGGAAGCTTGGAAGCATCTGCCGCTGTCCCTTATTGGTAGGGTTAACCTGCTCAAAATGAAGGTTCTGCCTGTATTCCTTTATCTTTTACGTAATTCTCCTATTTGGATTCCCTGCTCATTTTTTCGGAGGGTGAATAGTATTTTTGGATCCTTTTTATGGGCTGCTACGCACCCCCGTATAGGTCTCAGGGTTTTGCAGGAGCCGTGGGGTCAAGGTGGCTTGGCATTGCCGGATCTTTTTAAATATTATCTGGCTGGGCAAATGGTAGTCGCCAGACGGTGGCTGACACGGGAGGACAGGGATTCGGCAAATGTACTGGAGGCAGCTCTTTTGGGCTCATATGAGAGCCTGTCCCATTTGGTGTATAGAGGTCCAGGGGCTTCACGAGCGCTGACGGCCTCTATGCGGGCAACGATCCGGGCCTGGGGGAAAGCGCAGACTTTAATGAAACAGCCAGAAGGGAGTTGGTCTCCTGACACTCCTCTATGGTTCAATCCTAAATTGTCCCATTTTGGGGACATACCGGATCCGGTGATATGGGCCAGGGTAGGTGTTAAACAGCTTAAGCATGTGGTGGGAGGGGGGCAGCTTTTGACGTTTGATCAGCTTAAGGTGCAACATGATCTTCCCAATTGGTATTTTTTTTCGGTACCTACAGTTGCGGCACGCTTTTCTCTCTCAGTTCGGTCCTGGGACTTTGCAGTTGGGAGTGTCACCTCTGGAACTTGTGTTGCGGACGGAGGACCTGAAAAAGCCTCTGTCCGTGTCCGTGTACAAAATGTTGTTCTCGGACAGGCCGAAACCTATCCAACAATGTAGAGAAGTTTGGAGTGCCTTGGTACCTGACTTTGGAGGGGAGGATTGGGACGACATGTGGGGATACCCGTTCCAGACCCTAGTATCGGCTAGAGACAGACTTATCCAGTTTAAAATCCTACATAGAGTATACTACACCCCTGCCAGACTGGCTAGAATTTACGGTACGGGGACGGGGGGATGTTGGCGTTGCACAGCTGACCGGGCTGATTTTGACCATGTGTTTTGGCGGTGCCCGCAGATTGAGGAGTTCTGGAGGGGAGTGACACAGGTTATGCAATCTGTCCTTTCGGTGCCGATTCCAGTCACAGTTGCGGTATGTTTGCTCGGATTGGTGGAGGAGTTGGCACCTCGAAAGGCGCAGAGGACTCTGATTTCTCTGGCGCTGTTTTATGCCCGCAAATCTATCCTGCTATGTTGGAAGAAACCTGAACCTCCTACAGTTTCTTATTGGAAAGGTTTAATTAATAAAGCTTTACCGTTCTATAAAGCCACTTATCTCAGCAGAGGGTGTCCTAACAAATTTGAGAGGGTGTGGAGGTGTTGGCTTGATGCCGCAGACACTGTGAATTGATCGCTAGGTGGGTGGTGTACTCTTTGTGTGTCGGGTGAGGGGCGGGGTAGGAAGGGGCTACCCCTTTGGGTTGGCTTGTATCCCCATTTTGGGTTGCTAAATACTCAGTAACGGTACAAACAATGTGTTTTTTATCTGTGTGATGCTGTCGATGATCACAGACTGAGCTTCAGGAGGTGAATGGAGGGCTGCACGGGAGGGAGTTTTGTCGGGCGGGGGGAGGGAATGGTTGGGAAGGGCGGGGGGGGAGGTTATGTTTGTATGTTTGTATGTTATTAATGTGTTGAAAAATTTTCAATAAAAAATAAATTTATAAAAAAAAAAAAAAAAAAAAACATTATATACTTAAATTTTTGAGAGCAGGTGCATGAATGGGGTCAGGGGCTCTAGTGCATTACTTTGCCCAGGGGCCTATGATAGCATTATGATGGCCCTGTCCACCACCGTTGTCCACCACCGTTGTCCACCACTGCAACACAACTAGTTCTTTTTCGTTGCTTCTCCCCCCTCATGCTCTGCTCTACAGTAGACTGTAAGAGGTTGATATCAAATCAAATAAAGGTACTTATTAAAAAAAGACACATTTAACGATGTATTAATGTTCACAGAGCTGTGTTCATTTGTGCCCGTTATATCTTTAGTTTACCAAAAGTTTTTTGGACTAAAGTTTTGGATCCAGTAAAGGTTTCTGTCTGTGCACAGCGTTTCTTCTGGAGATGGAAGAGATGCTCGGTGGGAATTTCAGGCCGGGCCATCCAAGGGCCAGGTATAAGTCAAGGGCGCTACTTTCTTCTGCCCTACATTAAAAAGTGTGGAGTCATCAGAAAGGGGAAGGTCACGGAGAGGTAAAGCCATCTGTTTGCAGGATGGCTGCGACTTTTGCGGAGGAGATAATGATTTAGCTGGATTCTTTTTAACGTCGGTACTTGAGGCAAAGTGAAACAGAGTGTCTGCCACGCAAAGCACAGAGCAGCAAAATCGCCACATTATGGGTCTGCCAGCAAAGTGAGTTTTGCACAACTTCTGCAATATATATTACGAGTGCCTGCCATTCCCTCCAATCAGTTCAGAGGGTAATCGTAAAGACTGAGCAGGGGGAGACAGAGCAATGTCTATAAATTGATACTCATCCATCTGCTTCCAGCCTCGGAGATGGGAGGATCGCGCCTTACATCTGCACTATGTTCTTTCCGCGGAGCCAATTATCCGGTTTTATCTCCAGAATTTCCGACATCGGCACAAGTGCAGAAGTGATTAGTCAGGAAAGGCAATCTAAATACACTCGGTGTAATGAGACATCTTGAACATTACAACGAGGATTAGCACATGTTCCGTACTCGCTCTTTCTATTCTGTTAAGCCTTTGATACACCCAAAGGAGGTATTTTAGTCATTGGTGGCTCCATCGCCCCCGTTGGCTTCTTGAACAATGAGAGCAGAATCTTATGCAATACAATTGTACAAGTATAAGGCATAAAACAAATTGGCAACTCACAAATTTTTACAGAGGAATAGCACATCTCATGCCAGAAGAAGATAATCAGTGGTAGTCCACTAGCTATGGACAGTAGTGGGGCTGGAGAACAGGTGTTCTTCTAGTGTTTGTCTAGCGTCCAAGTCAAGGATGTAGCACTGTACCCCCTCCACCACTTTTAATGCATGCCGTGGAGTAGGTTTTACTGCCCTGTGTACATTTCCTGACCCCTTGCTCCATTGTGCCCAGGGGCAGCTGCCCCTCCTGCCCAAACCTGTTCCCAATGCACACATTCTTACAAAGCGGCTGTATGTGTTGAGGGGTACTGTAGTGACAGCTAGAATCAATGGTCACACACCTGATGAAGGAGTCCCACAAGGTTCCGAACTTCCGAAACATTGCTTCTGTTTTAATGATGTGGTAGGTGAATAAAAGCTTTGGACTCACTCTGGTGTGCAGATGACATTCTCTTGCTCTTTGTCTCCTGAGGGCACCTCCAGGAGGATAGGGTTGCAGGCTGTGCCAACATGAATGTTTTTTGAGGATATAACAGCTTTTTCCAACCCATTGACTTCTTGTATCTTCTTATTGCATTCAGTAGGGAGGTCTCATGGCTGTGTGTTGACAACAGTTGACCATGCTTGCATAATATGTTATGAAATATAAACTAGTGGTCTCTATCAGAAGCCCATGTGACAGGATGACAATGCAGGAGCATTAAAGAACCCCCACATGGGGGGGTGACATAAAGTGGCACACTGATTGAGCACGCCGTGATCCCCGGGCTCCAGCAAGACAAGAATCGGTAGCGCGGCGGGCTCCTGACAGACAGAGACATGTCCACACACCACCGCACAAAGGCACATTCACTCAGTGGTGGAAAGAGCCAGGTAAATGGGCCCAGAGCCTACCTCACTGCACAGAGCATAGACACCAAGGACGTCAGTCCAGGAGGGAAAAAAGCATGGCTCCTCTGACCTAAAAGTGGTTGTAAACCCTTACAACACACTTTGACCTTCTGGTAAGCCTAGATTAAGGCTTACCTGTAGGTCCAAGAAATATCTCCTAAACCGCCACGGTTTAGGAGATATTTGCCGAAAGACAGGCACCGCTGTCTACGGCGCATGCGCCGTAGACAGCGGCGCGCAGGCGCACTGAGCTCGCCGCGGTCAACGGCGATATGCAGCGAGTGGCGGCTCCCGTGCGCATGCGCGGGAGTGACGTCATCACCGCTTCACCGAATGACAGCGGCGGAGCAGCGAGACCCACCGAGAAGATGGATGCGGTGGACTACAGGGGACAGCGGTGACATCGCTGGCTCCTGTGTCAGGTAAGTGACACATAATGGACTACTATGCGATGCATAGTAGTCCATTATGCTTTACCTTTGCAGGGAATGAAAGAGGAAGTAAACTCATCAGGGTTTACTTCCTCTTTAAGGGAGGACCGAGGATGGCCAGATACGATCCCCCCGCACAGGGCTGAGGAGCGTCTGGCTTGGGGAGAGGTAATATAACACCTGGTCGTGGCCACTAACCCCTAAGCTTAAAGCAGAGCCTTACAATCCCAGAGGTGGATCTACTGGGAGAGGGCGTGGGTCCCCTGGCCCATGCTTGGGAGGCTGCTGATTTGGATGGACAACATGCAGGAGCAGATCTGGATCTTCATGAGGTGGAAGGAACCCCAGGAGCAGTGGTGGTGCATCCATAAAGAGCGCAGGAGCGCCGCCCCCCTCTCTCATGTCACCGCTCTATCACCATAGATAGATTCATGCATTGCATGAATCTATCTATGGTCGCCACTGACACCCCCTATTCAGGTGTCCGGCCCCTTTTCGGGTACCAGGCACCGGAATTACAGTGGCGGGGGGTGTTTTTTGGAAGCACCTGATTAGAGCCGTATGCTCTAATAGGCGAGCAAAAAGGTGAAAAGCGGGTGCAATGCTGTGCATTCACTGTTCACTCAGCTGTGTGTTAGCAAAGCAAAGGAATTCACTTTGCTAACACTGAACCACCTCTCAGTCAATCAGGTGCTTGGGTCTGTTACCTGTCAGCTTATTGGCTGAAACGTCAGGCGCTGTGATTGGATGCCTGATAGGGAGGATTGAAGAAGACATCGAGGAGCATGCAGGACACCGCCGCTAACCCACTGCAAGACAAGTGCCAGGCGATGCACACTGGCAGCATTTGATGGGGCACAGTAGCGGCTATTGATGGGCTCACTGGCAGCATTTGATGGGGCACAGTAGCAACTATTGATGGGCACCCTGGCAGCATTTGATGGGGCACAGTAGCATTAATTGATGGGTACACTAGCGGCAATTGACAGTCGCTGCATTTGATGGGCACAGTGGCTGCGTTTGACGGTACAGTGGCAGCAGTTGATGGGCACAGTGGCTGTGTTTGATGGGCACAGTATCTGCGCTTGATGGGCACAGTGGCTGCATTTGATGGGCACAGTGTCTGCGCTTGATGGAACAGTGGCTGCGTTTGATGGAACAGTGATGGCAATTGATGGGCACAGTAGCTGTGTTTTATGGCACAGTGGCTGCAATTTATGGGTTTTTTTCTTTCAGTTTGTTTGCCCCCCAAAAAATGTTTTAGCACCAGCCGCCACTGCCCAGGAGGGGTAGCTGAATATGTGGAAAGTGCGTGTCTGGGAGAAAAAAGTGGTACTACAGAGCCCAGCAGTGAATGTGCACTGGCCGGTGGAGGAATTGCTACCAAATCAGGGACAGCCTCTGCAGGGAAGGTGCAGTATGCTAACTCTTTGAATAGTGATCCTAGTACTGAACCAGTTATATCTCAACCAGAGTTTATAGTGGATTGGGATTCAACATTTAAGAGCACTCCCAACAAAGAATGATATTCAGTTACTTATAACTGCTGTTGTAAACAGGCTAAGGAGGGGTTAAGGGAGGATATAGAAGCACTGGGGCACAGAGTGGAAGAAATGGACACGGGTCAGGAGGATATTAGACAGGCAGTGGTCGATATTCAAGATATGACAAAAAATCATGAAGACGTGTTGAACTCTCTGTTGGATCAGATAGATGATCATGAAAATAGAGACCGTAAGCAGAATATACATATAAGGGGCCTGCCTGAAATAAAACAACATACTGAACCGCTGCCAAAAGTGATCAGTCTTTTCCAGTCAATTCTGGGGATATCTGCACTGTGCTCTTCTCCCTGCCACCCAAAATGCAGAGAGACCAAGAGATGGCATTTTTAAAAGGCACAGATATCCAGTAAAAGAAGCCATTATGAAAGCATTCAGCAATAGACCCATGGTTGATTTTAAGGGTGCACAAATAGCGTTGTTTCCAGATCTATCACATAGAACACTTATGCAGCGAAGAATGATTAAACCCCTGCTGGAAGCTCTATGGGCAGTCGATGTCAAATATCGTTGGGGGTACCCCTTTAGGGTTACAGCAACACGGATGGGAAAACAGCAACACTTCAATCTAAAGATGATCTGCAGCATTTCATAGAAGTGCTGGAGCTACCTCAGGTGATTTTCCAGACTGGAGATTGAATAACTGTAAATCATCATTACAACAACCAGAACGATAGCAACAGGTGCCGGTTAAAGGCCGATGGAAAAATCATTTGAACAGATAGGATTACAACTAGGGATGAGCTTCGTGTTCGAGTCGAACGTACGTTCGACTCGAACATTGGTCGTTCGGGGCGTTCGGCGAATTCCGAACGTTTGGGCCGTTCGCGGCAAAATTCGTGTGGCCCACAATGCACTGCGATGGCGCAGTGCATTGCTGGCTCATGATTGGCCAAGCATGCACTGTGACCCCGCATGCTTGGCCAATCGCAGTGCCAGCAGCGAGGAGAGCCATGATTGGCCACGGGCGTCCTGCCTGTGGCCAATCATAGCTCAGGCTGTGTAGTGCACGCCCCACACTATATAAGGCCGCCTTAGAGGCGGCCTCGTGTAGTGTGTTGGCATCTGAAGCAGTGGGTGTTCTGTGTACCTTCAACACAGTTACACACCAATCGTTTTTGGCTGATTTCCTATCTTGCTCTTGTGTAGTGGTTACCGTCTGTGCCCTGACCGCAGTATACACCACTATATTCACCTCACCTATATAGCTAGTGATCTAGCTTTAATAATAGAGCTTGCAGTCAGTAGTGTTAGGAGATAGTGCGTGCTGTCTGCGTGCTCTGTACCCAGTACATACCACTATAATCCACCTACATAGCTGTTCTCTATTTGAGCCCAATTGTCATCTGCAGGAGTTATTGGAAGTTGTGTGTGCTTCCAGCACAGCACAGCACAGTATACATCTGTATATACCCCTTTAACTCTGCTGTTTTCTGGTTATTGTCTGCGTGCCCTGACCGCAGTATACACCGTGATATTCACCTCACCTATATAGCTAGTGGTCCATCTTTAATAATAGCGCTTGCAGTCAGTAGTGTCAGGAGATAGTGCGTGCTGTCTGCGCGCTCTGTACCCAGTACATACCGCTATAATCCACCTACATAGCTGTTCTCTATTTGGGCCCAATTGTCATCTGCAGGAGTTATTGGAAGTTGTGTGTGCTTCCAGCACAGCATAGTATACATCTGTATATAGCCCTTTAACTCTGCTGTTTTCTGGTTATTGTCTGCGTGCCCTGACCGCAGTATACACCACTATATTCACCTCACCTATATAGCTAGTGGTCCATCTTTAATAATAGAGCTTGCAGTCAGTAGTGTCAGGAGATAGTGCGTGCTGTCTGCGTGCTCTGTACCCAGTACATACCGCTATAATCCACCTACATAGCTGTTCTCTATTTGGGCCCAATTGTCATCTGCAGGAGTTATTGGAAGTTGTGTGTGCTTCCAGCACAGCACAGTATACATCTGTATATAGCCCTTTAACTCTGCTGTTTTCTGGTTATTGTCTGCGTGCCCTGACCGCATTATACACCGTGATATTCACCTCACCTATATAGCTAGTGGTCCATCTTTAATAATAGAGCTTGCAGTCAGTAGTGTCAGGAGATAGTGCGTGCTGTCTGCGTGCTCTGTACCCAGTACATACCGCTATAATCCACCTACATAGCTGTTCTCTATTTGGGCCCAATTGTCATCTGCAGGAGTTATTGGAAGTTGTGTGTGCTTCCAGCACAGCACAGTATACATCTGTATATACCCCTTTATCTCTGCTGTTCTATAAAAAAGGCATCTGCAGGAGTTAGTGGGTGTTGTGTGCCTCCAGCACAATATAAACTACCCAACTACTGTTTTACCCAACTCCCTTCAGGCCATTACCATGTCTGGAAGGCCAGCAAGGAGAGGCAGACAGGCGCGAGCCGATAAAAGAGGGCAAGCAGGCTCTGTGTCTAGAGACAACAGTGCTGGTCGTGGACGCGGTGCATTGTCATCAGCACGTGGCCATGGGACATGCTTGTCCTTCTTTTCTGCAGCTGGACATGTTGAACCGCAACATGCCAACGACTTGGTAGAGTGGATGACCAAGCCCTCTTCATCCTCCTCATCCTCTCTCACCCAGTCTCAGGGTAGTAGCAAAGCAGCTGCCAACACATCGTCTTCCCTCCTCTCAATGTCATCATCAGTGACTCCTTCCCTAGACCCACCACGTCCTCCTGAGGAATCTCCTGAACTCTTTGAGCACAGTGTTGGGTACATGCTCCAGGAGGATGCCCAGTGTTTGGTGGGCTCTGATGATGACACTCAGCTAGAGGAAGGCAGTAGCGTGAGCGCAGAGAGAGGGGATGCTCAAGAAGGACAGCAATCTGGCAGTCATGTTCCACAAGCTGCAGCATACTGCCAGGTTTGCTACAGCGATGAAGAGGGAGGGGATGATGAGGGCACTGACTCCACGTGGGTGCCTGGAAGGAGGGAGGAGGAGGAGGAGGAGGAGGAGGAGGCACATGTCCAACGAGGCAGGATGCCCTCCGGGGGTCAGCTTAGGGGCAGCACACCAACTGAATCACACCGCAGAGCTCCGCCTGCGCAGAGCGCTTCCTCTGCGCGTTATTCTAAAAGTTCTTTGGTGTGGGCCTTTTTTGAGACGAGTGCATCAGATCGCACCGCTGCTATTTGCAACATATGTCTCAAGCGTATCTCACGTGGCCAAAACATCAGCCGCTTGGGCACCACATGCTTGACCAGACATATGTTGACCTGCCATGTAGCTCGTTGGCAAGCGTACCTCAAAGACCCACACCAAAGAACAAAGCGGGCCTCTCCTTGCTCCTCATCAGCTGGCATCTCCAACCCCACTAGACCTTCAGTCCTCTCTGAAACCTGCTCTGAGAGGAATGAAGGTGTAGAATTAGGTGTGTCACAGCCAAGTGCTTCCGGGAACTCTGCTAGTGGTACATCCACATCCGATTATAGCAGGCAAATGTCCCTGCCCCAGCTGCTGGACCGGCGGAAGAAGTTTACTCCCAGCCATCCACATGCCCAGCGGTTGAATGCTAGCTTGGCTAAATTGCTAGCACTTCAACTGCTGCCTTTTCAGTTGGTAGACTCGGCCCCCTTCCGTGAGTTTGTACAATGTGCGGTTCCTCAGTGGCAGGTCCCCAAACGCCACTTTTTCTCACGGAAGGCGATTCCGGCTCTCTACCGGCATGTGGAAGGCAATGTCCTTGCCTCGCTGGACAGGGCGGTCAGCGGTAAGGTGCATATTACCGCTGACTCATGGTCCAGCAGGCATGGACAGGGACGTTACCTGTCTTTCACGGCCCATTGGGTCACTCTTCTGGCTGCTGGGAAGGATGCAGGACAAGGTGCAGTAGTGTTGGAGGTTGTTCCGCCACCATGCCTCCAAAATGCTACTATTGGTTGTGACACACCTCTCTCCTCCACCCCCTCCTCTTCTTCTTCCTCCATGGCCTCTTCCAGTGCTCTGTCCTCAGAACCAGCGGTGCTCCGTAGGCGTTAAAGGGGCTACGCAAGTACGCAGGCAAAACGATGCCATGCCGTGCTTGCGCTGGTTTGTTTGGGGGACAGGAGCCACACTGGGGCGGATGTTTTGTCAGCTCTGCAGGGGCAGGCCGAGAGGTGGTTGACGCCACGCCAGCTTAAGCCAGGAATGGTGGTTTGCGACAATGGCACCAACCTCCTCTCCGCCCTCCGACAGGGACAACTGACCCATGAGCCCTGTGTAGCTCACGTCCTTAACCTGGTGGTGCAGCGGTTCTTGGGCAGGTACCCCGGCTTACATGATGTCCTGAAGCAGGCCAGGAAAGTCTGTGTGCATTTCCGCCAATCATTTAATGCCTGTGCTCGGCTGGCTGAGCTCCAAAAGGAGTTGAACCTGCCCAAGAACCGCCTTATATGTGACATGCCCACCAGATGGAACTCAACATTGGCCATGCTGCAGCGGCTGCACACGCAGCAGAGGGCCATCAATGAGTACCTGTGCGACTACGGCACCAGGACAGGGTCAGGGGAGCTTGGTTTTTTCTCACCACGCCAGTGGGGCATGATCAGGGATGCATGCACTGTCCTGTCACCGCTTGAGGAGGCCACAAGGATGGTGAGCAGTGACAGTGCATGCATCAGTGACACTGTACCTCTTGTCCACCTCTTGGAGCATACGCTGCGTGGAATAATGGACAGGGCACTTGAGGCAGAACAGAGGCAGGAAGAGGAGGACTTTCTTGCCTCTCAAGGCCCCCTTTATCCAGACAGTGTTCCTGCTGTGCCACCCATCACACAGGAAGAGGGTGAGGAGGAGGAAGAGGAGGAGGAGGATGATTGTTTCAGCATGGAGGTGGAGGCTGGCACTCAGCATCAGCATCAGCAGCAGCAGTCTTATAGGGATGATTTACAGTCCCAAGAAACACGTGGACTTGTACGTGGCTGGGAGGAGGTAGCTGCGGATCATGTTGTCCTTAGTGACCCAGAGGACTCCGGACCGAATGCCTCAGCTAACCTACGCTGCATGGCCTCCCTGATCCTGCAAAGCCTGCGAAAGGATCCTCATATTCTTCGGATCAAGGAGAGGGACCATTACTGGCTGGCCACTCTCCTTGATCCACGGTACAAGGGTAAGGTTGCCGACCTTATCTTGCCATCGCAGAGGGAGCAGAGGATGAGACATCTCCGGGAGGCCTTGCAGAAAGCTCTGTGCAACGCGTTCCCAGAGACTGGGAGGTCACAAACTCCTGGACAACGTGTTGCTGAGGCATCAGTCAGAAGGAGCGGTGGAGAAGGTGGCCGTCTGACTGATGCTTTCAGACAATTTTTTAGTCCGCAGCCCCAAGGTATGATTGGTTCCAGCACCCATCGCCAGCGTCTAATTTACATGGTGCAGGAATACCTAGGGGCAAGGTCAGACTTGGACACCTTTCCCACTGAAAATCCTCTGGCTTACTGGGTCTTGAGAATGGATCACTGGCCAGAGCTTGCACAGTATGCAATTGAGCTACTGGCCTGTCCTGCATCCAGCGTTCTTTCGGAACGCACCTTCAGTGCTGCTGGTGGCTTTGTTACCGATCACAGGGTGCGCCTGTCCACCGAATCAGTTGATCGACTGACCTTCATCAAGATGAATCAGTCTTGGATCACCCACAGCTACCAAGCACCTGAAGCTGATGTAACCGAATAATTTTTTTTTGAAATACCACATCCCTTCAAGACTGCCTATGCTGATGCTGAGTGACTGTCCTGTTATGTTGATTGTCTATCCTCTTCCTCCTCCGCTGATATGTTGGAAGAACATTTTTGGTTCTGGGTGATGCCAGCAGCCCAATTTTTCTGCCCCTGTTTAACAGGGGCGTTTAATTACAATTTTTGATGCAATGCTTTGCAGCAGGGCTAATTCCTGCAATAAAACTAGAGTATATGGCAGAGGTTGGAGTGTGGTGGCACCAGCACCAGTGCCTAAGGCCCAATTTTTCTGCCCCTGTTTAACAGGGGCGTTTAAGTACAATTTTTGATGCAATGCTTTGCAGCAGGGCTAATTCCTGCAATAAAACTAGAGTATATGGCAGAGGTTGCAGTGTGATGGCACCAGCACCAGTGCCTAAGGCCCAATTTTTCTGCCCCTGTTTAACAGGGGCGTTTAAGTACAATTTTTGATGCAATGCTTTGCAGCAGGGCTAATTCCTGCAATAAAACTAGAGTATATGGCAGAGGTTGCAGTGTGGTGGCACCAGTGCCTAAGGCCCAATTTTTCTGCCCCTGTTTAACAGGGACATGTAATTACAATTCTTGATATAATATTTCACAGGAGGGCCCCTTCCTGTGCCCACCCAGAGTAACGGTGAGGACTTATAGTGTTGTGGCACCAGCACCACAACCACCAAAGGTCAATTTTTCTACCACTGTTCAACAATGGCATGTGATTACAATTCTTGATATAATCGTTCACAGCAGGGCGCTCCAGTGCCCACCAAGAGTCACTTTCAGGGCTTACAATGTTGTGGCAAAACCAACACCTTGTTCCGCCATTTCTGCAGAGCATATAGGGCAGGCCCCTACTTACTAACATCCAACTTACAAACATCAGACAGCAGCAAGTGAGATGAAAAAAGATGGACGACAAAACAAATTATACAGGGGTGATAACCCTTCCCTATGTTTTCCAAAAAGCTTAAAAATTGTATTTTTTGACTGGAGCTACACTTAAAAAATGTACCAGTTGAAAATTACAAACAGATTCAACTTAACACAACAAACCTACACAGTCCCTGTCTTGTTTGCACCGCCTGTATACTGCTGTTCTGAGTATATAGGGCCTGGGGGCCACACGCATTTCCTTTTTTTAATATGGGTACGGGGTTCCCCTTAATATGCGTACAAGACCCAAATAGGCTGGTAATGGGCAGGGAGGGCTACCCATGCCATTTTTCTGAATGATTTTCAACCATATTGCAGGAACCAGATATAACATTAAAACCGCAAGCAGTTTTAAATGGTGTTATTTCCGTTTAATGTCATTTTGTGCAGGGACTGTTCTAAACACGGGAAACACGTGACACTTCACAGGCATACTACAGACACCCCCCAGGCACCATATTTAAAGGAATATTTCACTTTTTTTTTCACTTTAATCGTCATTAAAATCAGTGCTCCCGCCAAAACGGCAGTTTTTAAAACGTTTTTTTGCATTGACCCATGTCCCCTGAGGCAGGAGTCAGGTCCCCAAACCCTTTTTAGGATAGTATCTTGCATATTAGCCGTTAAAATTAGCACTTTCCATTTCGAACGTTCGAGTCCCATAGACTTCAATGGGGTTCTAACGTTCGTTTCGAACGCGGGGTCCGTTCGAAAGTTCTGGTGCGAACCGAACCGGGGGGTGTTCGGCTCATCCCTAATTACAACTTAGCCCTAGAGGGACATACCTGAATGGGTTAATAGGAAAGGAGCTAACTGCCTAGAGTAAGAAAGTGAAGCAGGGATTATGTAGATTGTAAAGATGTGGATGGGGGGGGGAGAGGGAATTTTTTTTTCCCCCTCTCTCTCCCCCTTTTTTTAAATCTTTTTTTGAATCCCTGATACAAAATGTTGAAGCATTGTGAATGAATAAGGCTATAGGATTATAAATGAAATTTTTATAAAATATTGAAAATGTATTACAAAATATAGTTTACATCATATATCAAAAGCTAAAACACACGATAACACTGGGATGTTCAGCCTATAAGATGGAAACAAGAATAATGGAAGAAGCCCAAACCAACTGTCAAACACACAGATTCCAACGCGTTTCGACATGTGGGGTGAGGGTCTTTTTCAGGGAAAGAGGAATGGGCTGAGAAACTCCCAAATAAGTACGAACAATCTTTAAGATTGATACATAAATCATGATTATACATACAATATCATATATTTAAAAGTTACGTATCAGCTTTCAAACCTTGACCTAAAGTGGTACACTGGCTGTCAAGGAGTCCCTCGTCCATTTTTTCCTTTGCCTTTGTTGTTTTGTCTCCCCCTCCCTCCCCATCATCTTTTAGTTATTCTCCCATCCTCCTTTTTTGGGTGATATTCCTGTGGCACAGGGGCGCTGCACTCGGACATGACATTTCCTCATTCCATTCTCCGCTCTTCTCTTGTCCTTGTGGGCATTTTTGCTTCCTTCTTTTCATTTTGAGCATATAATCTCCGGTGCTTGAAATGTCTAACACATGAGGTCAGTACTGATATCACTCGTTCATACTTATTTGTAGAGATGGCCTTGCGGTTTGCCCGGCGGTCGGTTTGCGGCGAATTTTGCCAAACCGCCGGACTTCTGGCGATGTTTGCGGCGGCCATATTTGTTTACATTGTGAAGAATTTTGACCCATGACACAACCATCATGGGGTACAGGACAGCCAATTAAGACATTTCAGCACATGGACAATTGGACATTCCCCCTACCTTATAAATAGACCTGATCTGGCGGCCATTTTACATTCTGTCTTTTGTCAGTGTAGGGACAGGACACTGTGTGGAGCATGGACAGTTAGTTTAATCACTAGCTATTACTATTAGGTCCACAAAGGTCCTTTTAAGGACGGGTATAGGTGTACAGTATATAGGGTTGTAATACACTTAGAATATACTTTCTTTCAAAGATATAAAGTATATTCTGGTGCACTGCTGCTGACTGCTGTGCTGCTGATTGCTGAGTGCACTGCTGACCGATTCTGCAGCTGTCTTTTGTCAGTGTAGGGACAGGACGCTGTGTGGACCAGGGACAGTCAGTTTAATCACTAGTTATTACTATTAGGTCCACAAAGGTCCTTTTAAGGACTGGTATAGGTTGTACACGTATAATATACTTTCTTTCAAATATTGAAAGCTTATTATACTTGACTGCTGAGCTGATTGCTGCCCGATTCTGCAGCTGTGTTTTATCACTGTAGGGACTAAGGGACAGTTTGGTGTTTGGAGCAGGGACAGTCTGCAAATCACTAGCTACTAGGTCCACAAAGGTCCTTTTAAGGACTGGTATAGGTGTACAGTATATAGAGTTGTACACGTATAACATACTTTCTTTCAAATATAGAAAGCATATATACTGCTGAGCTGATTGCTGCCCGATTCTGCAGCTGTCTTTTATCAGTGTAGGGACTGAGTGACAGTTTGGTGTTTGGAGCAGGGACAGTCTGCAAACCATTAGCTACTAGGTCCACAAAGGTCGGGGTGTTATATACCTTCTTCCACATACATACTACACTTCTCTAGAGACTTTTGTCACAGGGTCATTTAAAAAATGACAGGCAGAGGAAGAGGCAGGCCCTTCCGCAGGGGTGGTAGGGGTAGGGCAGGAGCAACAGACTTGAGCCAAAGTGGCAAATTGCAGAAGGTGCGTGCGATTATGTCAAAGGACGTACCAGACTTGGTTGACTGGCTCACTCAGCCTTACTCTTCTGCACCCTCCTCATCCTCTCGATCTGCACCCTCTTCTTCACTCTCTGCTATGTGCACCCCCAAAGACACTACCACCAACACCACCACCATATACCATCCACTTGAGTCACAGGAATTATTTTCCGATCCATCACAAGACATTACCGATGTGCAGCCACTCTTGGCATTGGATCAGGAAGAGGAGGTAGCAACAACCGCCACTCAGCAGTCTGACGACAGTACCCAGATCAGCCCAAGGAGGAGGTTGGTCACCGGTGTTGCTGCCTACTCCAAGATCTCTAATTATAGCGGTGGGGAAGGTGACGTCGATGATGACGTGTCTAGTGATGCCACGTGGGTGCCCACAAGAGAGGAAGAGGAGGGGAGTTCAGAGGGAGATATGGACCAGCAGATAGGGAGGAGAAGCAGGCGGAACTTAGATTGCACAGGAGGGACAAAGCAGACTGCTAATGTATCAGGAGCGAGGCATCAACCATGTATGGTCACACCTGGCGCTCCCAGGACGCTGGCATATGGCTCCGCAGTGTGGGCTTTTTTAACGTGTCCGCTGCTGACAATAGTGTTGCCATCTGCAGCCTTTGCAGTCAACGCATAAGTCGCGATAAGCCCAACACTCACCTAGGGACGACCGCCTTAAAAAGGCACATGAGCTGCCATCACCGAGCCCAGTGGGAGCAATGGAACACACAAAGCCACACTCCAGGCTCTCACCGTCCAGCCTCGTCTTCTACTTCTCCTTCTCCTCTCTCCTCACAATTATCCTCCACTCCACCTTCCATCACGCCATCCTCACATTTTTCTGGAAAAAGGCAGGCTTCCATGGGCCAAATGTTCGAGCGTAAAAAAATGATGATGCCGGATAACCTTCTTGCCCAACGGTTGACGGCTGGCTTGTCAGAACTGATAGCCCACCAACTACTGCCATATAAACTGGTGGACTCAGAGGCCTTTTGTGCCTATTGGAACACCACAATGGAAGGTCCCATTAAGGAAGTATTTCTCGCAGAAGGGCATCCCAGAGCTATATGGCCATGTTCAGCGGCAAGTGAATGTATCTCTGGCACACAGTGCTGGTGCCAAGATACATTTGACCACAGGCACGTGGTCTAGCAAACACGGACAGGGAAGGTATATAACTTTTACTGCCCACTGGGTGAACCTTCTGACGGCCGTCAAGCATGTAACCCGTGGCACCCATGTAGATTTGGTTATACCGCCACGGATTGCATGCAGGCCTGCTTCTTCTTCTCCTCCTCCTACTCCATCCTCCTCCCTCTCCTCCTCAGGTGACTCCTCCTTTTCCGCTGCTAGCGACTCTTCCGCTGCGCCGCCCAAGCTCCCCAAAACGAAATTCGACATGTCAGGTGAGACGTTGCTATGCTGTGCTGCGTCTGTTGTGCCTGTATCAAAAAATACAGGAGGAACATTTGCATTCATCAACCAGGAAGCTGCGCATGGGACGTACTTGGACATACCAACATGACAATGATCCAAAACACAAGGCCAAGTCCACCTGTCATTGGCTACGGCAGAATAATGTGAAGGTTCTGGAGTGGCCATCTCAGTCTCCTGACCTCAATATCATTGAGCCACTCTGGGGAGATCTCCCACGTGCCGTTCATGGAAGACAGCCCAAGAATTTACAGGAACCGGAGGCTTTTTGCAAAGAGGAATGGGCAGCTTTACCATCTGAGAAGATAAAGAGCCTCATCCACAAATACCACAAAAGACTTCAAGCTGTCATTGATGTTAAAGGGGGCAATACATGGTATTAAGAAATGGGGTATGTAAACTTTTGATCAGGGTCATTTGGGTAGTTTCTGTTGTGATTATGATCTAAAAAGAGTAAAAACTGTTGATTTGTAATAAATGGCTTCAGCCAAACACTAACCATGAGTGAAAGAAAAGTTTTTGTGTTATCATTCATATTCTGAAAAATGGCCAAGAAATCATAAATTCTGTTAGGGTATGTAAACTTATGAGCACAACTGTATTTTTAAGCTATTGCCCATGGTAACTCTTTAGCAAACCACATAACATGTAGCTGCCTGAAATGTACACTGGCAGCTCAGCATATTTTTCTTTTTACCTACATGGAAAAGGCGGAGGTGGAGGGGGGATTGGGGGGGCGGTGGTTTGGTGTATTATAACTGCCATCATTCTTTAACTTCTAAGGATGGGCAAACGATCTGCATCCTCCAGTTCATAATTGGGCTAAAAAAATGGTAAGGATCCAATTTTCACAATACTCCTTGCCCGTAATGGCAGGCGCTCTCCCTCCTAATAAAAAGAAAAAAAAAATCATATTTAAAAAAGGCAAAGCTTGAGAAAATATTATCCTTGTTTCTCATTTCACGAGGTTAGCCGTCATCACCCCCAAGGAACCGGTAATGTCAAAATTAGATAAAAGTCTCAGAGCCTCCCACTGTGAGTTGGGGATGGGAGCCTTGATCTGCTTCCTGCCTGAGACTTTTCATAGCACTCAGGGAGGGGAAGGAGCAGGAATGTGGCGTGTTGGAAGGGGGGGGGTGCAGTTTAAAATACATTTCATCACCCCAGGAAGGTGTCATTATCTGCAAGAGCAAAGGGAACCGATACCATCTTCCTTCTGAAAAGTTCTCTGTGAAAAGTGCAGGCCCAGGGGGGGGGACTGGGGGACGAATAAATTAAAGTTCATCCATTGTCTGTGAATTCTACCTTTCCCCAGAGATGAGAGAAATCCACACGCAGGCGGCCTGGAAACTGAAAAAAAAAAACGCCATGTGTGGAGTATGTAAATCTCAGAGCGTCTCGAACAAACAGAACACTCTTTATTCTCGCAAGAAAGCGAGATGTACAAAGAACCGACTGGGGGCATCACTTTGAATGAGGAGTAGCACAGAGCGGCACAGGGCTAAGGGTTGGCATTTGTTTCTTCTGCAAAGACATATGTCTATGGAGTTGAAACAGAGTTCTGTGTTTCTGTGCAAATTGCCTCCATTATTAGGTTCAGGTAGAGCTACTATCATGGGCAGTGGCCTGTTTCCTTGGAGAGGTAGTCAATATAGGTGGTTGCAGGAATGCGCTGAAGGTTGGAATTTGTTTCTTATGCAGACATATGTCTATTGAGTTGAAACAGAGTTCTGTGTTTCTGTGCAAATTGCCTCCATTGTTAGGTTGTACTGTTATGGGCAGTGGTCTGTTTCTACTGGGAGGTGGTCAATCTAGGTGGTTGCAGGAATGAGCTGAAGGTTGGAATGTGTTTCTTCTGCGAAGACATATGTCTAAGGAGTTGAAACAGAGTTCTGTGTTTCTGTGCAAATTGCCTCCATTGTTAGGTTCAGGTAGAGCTACTATCATGGGCAGTGGCCTGTTTCCTCTGGGAGGTGGTCAATCTAGGTGGTTGTAGGAATGCCCTTAAGGTTGGAATTTGTTTCTTCCGCAAAGACATATGTCTATGGAGTTTAAAAACAGAGTTCTGTGTTTCTGTGCAAATTGCCTCCATTGTTAGGTTCAGGTAGAGCTACTATCATGGGCAGTGGCCTGTTTCCTCTGGGAGGTGGTCAATCTAGGTGGTTGTAGGGATGCTCTTAAGGTTGGAATTTGTTTCTTCCGCGAAGACATATGTCTATGGAGTTTAAAAACAGAGTTCTGTGTTTCTGTGCAAATTGCCTCCATTGTTAGGTTCAGGTAGAGCTACTATCATGGGCAGTGGCCTGTTTCCTCTGGGAGGTGGTCAATCTAGGTGGTTGCAGGGATGCCCTGAAGGTTGGAATTTGTTTCTTCCGCAAACACATATGTCTATGGAGTTTAAAAACAGAGTTCTGTGTTTCTGTGCAAATTGCCTCCATTATTAGGTTCAGGTAGAGCTACTATCATGGGCAGTGGCCTGTTTCCTTGGAGAGGTAGTCAATATAGGTGGTTGCAGGAATGCGCTGAAGGTTGGAATTTGTTTCTTATGCAGACATATGTCTATTGAGTTGAAACAGAGTTCTGTGTTTCTGTGCAAATTGCCTCCATTGTTAGGTTGTACTGTTATGGGCAGTGGTCTGTTTCTACTGGGAGGTGGTCAATCTAGGTGGTTGCAGGAATGAGCTGAAGGTTGGAATGTGTTTCTTCTGCGAAGACATATGTCTAAGGAGTTGAAACAGAGTTCTGTGTTTCTGTGCAAATTGCCTCCATTGTTAGGTTCAGGTAGAGCTACTATCATGGGCAGTGGCCTGTTTCCTCTGGGAGGTGGTCAATCTAGGTGGTTGTAGGAATGCCCTTAAGGTTGGAATTTGTTTCTTCCGCAAAGACATATGTCTATGGAGTTTAAAAACAGAGTTCTGTGTTTCTGTGCAAATTGCCTCCATTGTTAGGTTCAGGTAGAGCTACTATCATGGGCAGTGGCCTGTTTCCTCTGGGAGGTGGTCAATCTAGGTGGTTGTAGGGATGCTCTTAAGGTTGGAATTTGTTTCTTCCGCGAAGACATATGTCTATGGAGTTTAAAAACAGAGTTCTGTGTTTCTGTGCAAATTGCCTCCATTGTTAGGTTCAGGTAGAGCTACTATCATGGGCAGTGGCCTGTTTCCTCTGGGAGGTGGTCAATCTAGGTGGTTGCAGGGATGCCCTGAAGGTTGGAATTTGTTTCTTCCGCAAACACATATGTCTATGGAGTTTAAAAACAGAGTTCTGTGTTTCTGTGCAAATTGCCTCCATTATTAGGTTCAGGTAGAGCTACTATCATGGGCAGTGGCCTGTTTCCTCTGGGAGGTGGTCAATCTAGGTTATTGCAGGGATGCCCTGAAGGTTGGAATTTGTTTCTTCTGCGAAGACATATGTCTATGGAGTTGAAACAGAGTTCTGTGTTTCTGTGCAAATTGCCTCCATTGTTAGGTTCAGGTAGAGCTACTATCATGGGCAGTGGCCTGTTTCCTCTGGGAGGTGGTCAATCTAGGTGGTTGTAGGAATGCCCTTAAGGTTGGAATTTGTTTCTTCCGCGAAGACATATGTCTATGGAGTTTAAAAACAGAGTTCTGTGTTTCTGTGCAAATTGCCTTCCTTCTTAGGTTCAGGTAGAGCTACTGTCATGGGCAGTGGTCTGTTTCCATTGGGAGGTGGTCAATCTAGGTGGTCGCAGGAATGCACTGAAGGCTGCATGGAGACACAGAGACACGCAGAAGCACCCTGGAGGATCGGAGTGCACTTAGAAATATGGGAAGCACGCTCCAAAAATGTTCTTGTTTTAGAAAATGCTTATTATAAAATACTCTACAGGTGGTATTACACTCCGGCTAGGTTGGCACGTTTTATTCCAACCTATTCTCCACTTTGCTTCTGTTGATGTTCCCAAGAGGGCACTATGAAGCACATTTGGTGGCCATGTCCCAGGGTATACAGATTATGAGTCTACACTCTACTACGAAACTTATTCCATACTAACCTAAAGAGGGATTCTTATGAGGCTCTTCTGTGTAACCCAATTGCAGAATTGCTTCATCCGGCCAGCGCTGCATCTCTACTGCGACTAAACAAGCTAGAGCAAGGGCATGGAAGACACCCGTACTCAGCTCTGAGGTTTTTAAAAACCATATGAATGATATTATGGTAAACGAAAAGCTGTCAGCAATACTTACAGACACGATAGACAACTTCCCTCCGGTTTGTCAGCCTTGGGTTGCCTACATTCAACCTTCCAGATTTGATTCTATGCTTCTCTCAGTTTAATATGTTTCTGTCTGCTACCCCATGGACTCCCCTTCTTTCTTACCGCTCTTTCTTTTCATATTCCTGGTCTTCTACTTCTCTCTTCCTTTTTCCTTACTTTCAATTCCTTTCCTATTCATTTCCTTTCATTAGGCCACCAGGCATATGCCTGGGCGGGACGGTTAACTTCTAGCATTACGATATAGTATAGGCTCAATAACATACTTATTGATTATATGGTTTGATAGCAAGCTGCACTCAAGACTCTACAAGGACGTTCCTACCTATATTCGGTGCAGCATGTTCCAGACTACCAAGGTTCCAGACTGTGACTTTAATCTTCCAAATGTTATGTATGACCATTCTTTCAATATCTAGGACTTAAGGTAAATCGACTCATTTCATTCTGTTTTCTCCTTTTGTATTATTATATGTTTATTTGCGATTAGACCATCAATGTGATGAGCTGTTATGTTGGAATGAATATTGATAAAAATCTTTGTACAATAAATATAGGAAGCACGGGAGCAAACTGGAAACACAGGGGTGGACTTGGAGTCACAGGGATGTACATGGGTCAACCTGGAGTTAGAGGGCGCACTGGAGACACAGAGGGACACTTGGAGTGACAGTGGTGTACAGGGGTTCACTTGGAGTCATGGGGCACATTGGAGACACAAGAATGCACTGGGGCACACTTAAGCCTTGTACACATGGTCGGAGAATCCGTCGGAATGTTTCCTATCGGACCGTGTCGTCGGATAATCCGACTGTGTATGGTATGCATCGGACTGATTCTGTCCGAATCTCCGTCGGACCCAATTTTCCAACATGTTGGAAATATTTCCCGACCAACTGGGCCGGTCGGACCTAATCCGATCATGTGTAGAGCATTTTGATCGGACCAAGTGCCACGCATGCTCAGATCAAATTCCTACATCAAAGCTATTGGCTACTAGCCTGAATGTAGTCCCATTGTAACAAAATTACGCATCACGTTCTGAAAGATCGGATTTTTCGCCAACTTTGTCCGACCGTGTGTATGCAACAGTTTCGGACAAGATCCGACGGACAAAATCCGACGGGCAGAATCCGACGGGTTTGGTTGTGGAAATCTCCGACCGTGTGTACAGGGGCTTAGATGTATAGGGGCTAACTGGAGATATGGTAGTGCTCAGTGGTGCACTGGATTCATGGGGCACACTGTGGCATAATTAAAGACAAAGAAGCACACAAAGGTACCTCTTGAGTCAATTAGGTGCACAGGGGTGCACTGGGGAATTGGGGAAGCATATAGGCATACTTGGAGTCACAGGGATACACAGGGGCTCATTGGAGGCATTATGGCACACAGCAGTGCACTAAAGTCATGGGCACACTTGCAGATATTGGAGAACACAGGGGCTCACTTTGAGTCACAGGGCTACAAAGGAGCACAATGGGGACACAGGGGCTCAATTTGAGTCACACGACTACACAGGAGCACACTGGGGACACAGGGGCTCACTGGAAACTTGGTGGCGCACAGCAGTGCACTGGAGTTATGGGGTACACAGGGGCGATATGGGGCACACAGGGGCTTTTTGGAGACATGGGGGCACACAGAAGTGCACTTTGAGTCACTGGAGTGCAAGGTGGCACACTTAGGGACACAGGGTGTACTGTAGACAGAGGGGAGAAATTGGTGTCAAAGGGGTCCACAGAGGCACACTTGGAGTCAGAGGGCTCACTGGAGACACAGGGGCACTTAGAGTCAGAGGCACATACAGAGGCATACTCAAGACATTGGGCACATAGAGGACACTGGGGGCACATGGTGCGCACTGGAGACACATGCACACACTGAAGACACATTGGAGCACTGAAGGGACAGGATACACTGGGGGGGGCTTACTAAACCTGGAATCCGCTGCAGCTCTGCAAGGTAGCCAATCAGCTTCTACCTTCAACTTGTTTAATTAAACTTTGAGAATAAAACCTGGAATCTGATTGGTTTCTATGCAGAGCTGCAACAGATTATGCACTCTCCAGTAAATAACCTTCACTGATGGTTGGTGGCACATTAAAGTGGGAGTTTAAAAATATTCTGCTAACTTTTAAAATATGGACACTTACCCATCCAGCGCGCCCACGATGTCGGCACCCGATCGGCTCTTGGGTGCTGCCGCCACCATCTTGGGTATGGGAACCTTGCGGCTTCACTTCCTGGTTCCCTACTGCGCATGGGCGAGTCGCGCTGCGCAAAAAGGACAGTCCCCGCTGTCTCTGGGATGCGTGTGTTTCCCAGCAGACAGCGGGGGCCCTGCAGGAAGTGATGTAAATACCTGCAGATTCTGCGGATATCTATGCAGATATCTGTACCCCCCTCCCCCCTGAAAGGTGCCAATTGTGGCACCGGAGGGGGGGAGGGTTCCGATGAGCGTAAGTTCCCCTTTAGGGCGGAACTCCGCTTTAAGTGCAGTAGGAGGCTTGGCTGAGACTTAGCAATGCTTTGCTCAAACAATAAGGTGGAACCAGTCTGGACAGTTGTCTCCCGATTGGTTGTGCATCAGAGAGGAGACACGGCATGGGTTCTTATGAGACGTTAGTGTTACATCTAAATTCAAAAACTAGAAACTCGTGTAATCTTTAACGTATTAATTCAATTTCAAAATTTGATTTAAATTATTTGAAATAGCTTTCATTGAAATAAGCCCTGGTAGTGCTGCCATGAAGATCCTTGTTCAAGCACGTTCTGGTATGGGGTGAATACACTCTGCTCAATCACCCAAATGCTTTCCTATGTTGTCACTTCTGACCAAGTTATTCTTAGGTGAATAGTTAAGGTCTAGTCAAGAGCGAGCCATCTTAAAGAGAATCAGTCATGACTGTAGTTTTGTAGGATGCCAGCATGTTATGCTTGTTACATCATTGACCTAAAATGGATACATGGCTATATTAGCTCAATGACATTGACAATGGCACAGTCAGAGTCCTTCCAGGTCCGGCCAGCACCCAGGGTCATCCTACATCCCAAGAGGTCATTTGAAGTCTGACAGTTGCAGCCCTGGTCTCACACACTGTCTCCCAACTTAGCAAAAACTGGTAGATTGCAAATGCCATGATGTCTCCAGACGGAACTAGGGCTAAAGGGGGTATAAAGAGGTGTATATACAGATTAAAGTTCTCTGGGAATAATATAGGAAAGAAATGGTTCTACAATTAACATGCGATGTTGGTACAAAATTACTCTGGGACTTAAATGTGCTTTAGGGAGAAAAAGGTTCTGGAAAAAAGTAGGGAAAGGAGAATAAAAATTTCTAGAATTTAATGAGTATGTATAGATGAAAGGTACGTAGAAGAAAAGGTTTTGAGACTAAATGGTGCATAGGTAGGAAAATACTCTAAAATTAAAGTGAAGGTAAAAAAAGGGAAAAACTCTGATATTCAATGGATTATATGAAGGAAAAGGCTCTGGTAGTCAAGAAAAATATGGTGGAAACAGCTTTAGGACCAACAAGGATAGGTTCTGGGACTAAAGAAGAAATGTGTATAGGGAGAAAAACCCTTTCTAAAGACTATATTTGAAGAAAAAATCTCTGTGACTCAAGAAGTTTTAGGGAGGAAAATGCTCTAGGACCCAAGGGGGTATGGGAATAGAGAGGTTCTGGAACCAAGAGGATATTGGAAAGAGAAGGCTGTGGGACTTAAGGGGTACAGTGAAGAAAGTGCTCTGGGACTGAAGAGTAAATATAGAGAAAGCTCTGTGGCTCAAGGAATTTTAGGGAGGAAATTTTTCTGGAACTCAAGGAGATATAAGAAGAGAAAGGCTGTGGGACTAAAGAAGTATAGTGAGGAAAGAACTCTGGAGCTAAAGAATATATGTAGTGCCAGTACTCCCGAAGAGTACGCGCTATGTTTGTAAATTTTGTTTTTTCCCTAGACTATAGTTTGGTCTTGGGGTTCATTTCACTAAATTGTGATTCTGGCATCAGTTTGGCTGGACTGTACTATGTTCTGCCTGGCCATAGATGCATGTATCACCTCTGACAGGTATTAGAATGTAATCTGGTTGGACACATTGAGTACCAATCTCCTGCTCTGAGCCAATCAGTGGATGCGTTGTCTCGCTGTGAATTGCGGGAGAGGGTACTTAAGGTGCTGAAGTCACATGGTTCTGGGTTCTGGTCCAGAAGTATGTTCTGACTCCATGGTCCTGGTCCTCCTGACCAGCCCCCAGAGGCCCTCATGGCTTGGGGTGCGGATCCATCCGTTTTCCGAGTCTTGGGCTGGCTAGTCCGAGGCACAGTAACTGGAAAGAGGATTTCAAGGTGGTCCGATGCCATCTCGGGTTTTGTAGCGGCCCAGCAACTCAAATCGCAACCAGGGGTGGACTCTTTGGAAGAGGGCCACGCACAAGGCTAGCTGCTCGGTTAGAGCCTTGAAGCTGAGCCGTAACGACACCAAGTACATCCGCATTCTTATGGTATCGCCGGACCGGCTGCAAGATTCTGGTACTATAAGAAAGGTCCTAATTTCATCCTTCGGTTACAACAAAGTTCTTGTGAGAGACTTTCTGTGTTCAGCTAAAGTTTTACAACCAAGTCTGTGGCAGAGACTTTGCTAAGTTTGAATCACTTGTCGGCTGCTAAATCCATGAAGCAGGATTTATAAAAGTATCCAGTTGTGAATGGCTATTCCCTGGATCATCTAGAGAGAGACATTTCAAGTGTCAGCAGTTTCCAAACAAGTACCTGAGTTTTCCTACACATACCCTATATTCCCAACTGAGAGACTGTGTTTTGTTCAACGTTTTATGCAAATAATTATTCCTCAAAAGGGATTCAAGTGTCAGTCTCTGCAGTTATTGGGCCATCAACCTCAGGAACCCCTAGACAAGAACAATGAGGTGGAGAAGGTAAATGGTAAGCCCATAAAATCAGTCAGTGCTACATATATATATATATATAGATAAAAAAAGCTTTGGGACTGAAGGACATTTGGAAGGAAAATATTCTGGGTCTCAAGGGGGTATAGGAAGGAAAAGGCTCTGGAACCCAAAGAGAAATATGGTGGACAAAACCTTGGGACCAAACTGGGCATAGGGAAGAAAGGGCTCTAGGCTAAAGAAGGTATATGGAGAAAAAGGCTCTGGGATTTAAAGGGGAAATATACAGTATCTCACAAAAGTGAGTACACCCCCTCACATTTTGGTAAATATTTTATCAAATCTTTTCATGCGACAACACTGAAGAAATGACACTTGTCTACAATGTAAAGTAGTGAGTGTACAGCTTGTATAACAGTGTAAATTTGCTGTCCCCTCAAAATAACTCAACGCACAGCCATTAATGTCTAAACCGCTGGCAACAAAAGTGAGTACACCCATAGGTGAATATGTCCAAATTGGGCCCAATTAGCCATTTTTACTCCCCAGTGTCATGTGATTAGTTAGTGTTACAAGGTCTCAGGTGTGAATGGGGAGCAGGTGTGGTAAATTTGGTATTAATCGCTCTCACACTCTCATACTGGTCATTGGAAGCATGGTGGTGGGAGTGTCATGGTCTGGGGCTGCATGAGTGCTGCCGGCACTGGGGAGCTACAGATCATTGAGGGAACCATGAATGCCAACGTGTACTGTGACATACTGAAGCAGAGCATGATCCCCTCCCTTCGGAGACTGGGCCGCAGGGCAGTATTCCAACACGATAATGACCCCAAACACACCTCCAAGATGACCACTGCCTTGCTAAAGAAGCTGAGGGTAAAGGTGATGGACTGGCCAAGCATGTCTCCAGACCTAAACTCTATTGAGCATTTTCAAACGGAAGGTGGAGGAGCGCAAGGTCTCTAACATACACCGTCTCTGTGATGTCATCATGGAAAAGGACTCCAGTGGCAACCTGTGAAGCTCTGGTGAACTCCATGCCCAAGAGGGTTAAAGCAGTGCTGGAAAATAATGGTGATCCAAACCTGAAAAATCAAAGAGGCCTGGTATAGATTCGGGGAACATTGGGGTACCCTCACACTGTTTAATTTTTCACTTTTTTCAATTGACGGCGATGACTCATCCATTGCTAAGGCCACAGTGGCCAGCTTCCCAGCCCATTCCCTAACAACCAGCTATTCACTGGGCCCTGATTGGGCGAAGCTTTGCCCAATCAAGGCTTAAATGCACTGTACAGTGCACAGTGCATTGTGGTGCGCTTGGCAGACGAATATCCGCAGAGCGCCCAGCAAATTTGGGTATTCGCCAAGCAGACGAACAAGTGATGTTCAGACCGAACTTTTGCTCAGCTTGAACTGTTAGCCCATCTGTATTAAAGATTGTATATGGAGGAAAAATCTTTGGGGCTTTAGGGAGGTAACAGCTCTGGGACTAGAATGGTTAATTAGTGTACTTTATATTTACCAACACAAACATTCAGCGGTGCAGAAAAAAGCCCCAGGAAGTAGGCATTGTAAAATCGGCGTGCCCAGCGCCGTAAAGGTTAAAGCATTGTTGCTTTCAGTCCCCAGTGTTTTCTTCCATCACTGTTCTCGCTCATAAACAGAAGCTGGGCTCCAGCCAGAAGATTGCGGACTCCTCGTGAACCCAGTCCCTTGTGCCCTGAATAAAAATGACGGTCCCTTTGGAACACTCATATTGTTAGCTCATCCAGGACAGGCACAGTCAGGTCAAACTCTGTGGTGACCCGGCACGCAGGATGAGCAGAAGACATTGGGTTCAGTGACTGCCGATGCTCCTAGAAAATGCTGAGTACGGGACAAGAGAAAACCAGTGTAATGTCAGGCATAGCAATGTGCGCTTGGGACATCCAGCATGACTGGCAAGTCTGTTTTGGAAACATTACTTAAAGTATATCTAAACCCCAATAAAGTAATTTATTACATTTTACCAGTCCTTAGATATGGTGGCCTCATTAGTTTTCTTCTAGTCTGGTGATTCTGCAAATAAAACACTTCCTGTCCTAGGGTGACAACGCTCACTTACCGTACTGTATGGAGAAGCCATGTTATCCATACAACAGAACACTTGCCAAAATTCAAGATTGTGGTTTTATTACTGCTTTGCAGAATTATGTTTTACATATGATATTCATTTTATCCTCCAAAGGATTTGTAATTCTGTCCGGTGGCATTACTACCAGGGTCACAAAGGTTGCACTTGCAACTGATGACCTATCATTCCGGCACCGTGGGGAGGGCCCCTGCACAGCAGCGCTTTCCCCGACTTGTTTATTCCCGGACTTGTTCATTCCCTGACTTAGTTGTGGTAGGCGGAAAACACTTTGGTGGGAGTGGGTCAGCCACCTCTTGACCCTTGACTTCTGGGGACATGCCTTCTGACCTTTTGAGCAAGACCCGATTCCAATCCCCGAGTCCCAACCTTGAACCTTGTTCTTCCCTAACCTTAAACCCTAACCTTAACCCTACCCCTAACCCTAACCCCAAACCCTAATCCCTAACCCCTAACACTAAGTTCTAACCCTAACCCAACTGACCTTCGACCTATGAAATTTAACCCAAAGTCTAAGTGCATCTCCACTTTATGACTCCCTCACCCTAAAACCCCTACCGTTCCCAGATCCCGCTCAGTTTGTTGGAAAAAGGGTAAAAAAAATTGTTGTTCCCTTGCTACGTAGAAACTTGTAGGACGCATGGGACCGTAAAGCTCGATTTACACTGCTGCATCCCCAAAATCCTGTAATTTGCTTGTGGCAGGAGTGTAGGAACCTATTTTTTGGTGCTGCAACTTGAGTCACGTTGATCAAGATGGCACCCATTGAAATAAATGTGTTTTGACTTGACATGCAACTTTATGTTGCATGATAAGTCATACTGCTAACTGGAGCTTCTAAAGGGCCCTGCAATGGCAATAGAGTACCCTGGGCTCAGTGGAAAGGGCCCCAGGCATGGAGGGAAGTGCCTCGGGCTTAGAGGAAAGGACCAATAGAAAGTGCCCCTGGGACTAGGTATGTTTCTGCGTCTGTCCATCCTGTCCTGATATTTACACAGGTGATATGGAGGTGTCATATATATAATGATTTGTAAATGCAATGCATTTTATATTGGGAAGACCTTCCGGGAATTTAGACAGCGAATTGGTGACCACCTTTATTATTCGGAAAGTGGTAAACTTACAACGATTGGTAGACATGTTGGTCTCCATCACCGTTTTGATGCTTCAGTGATTCAGTTTTTTATTCTTGAGGTTGTCCCCCCAAACCCTAGGGGTGGTGACTAGGACCGAACGATCCTACAGAGGGAGACCCTATCGATCCAATGGCTCAACGCCACCCCCCCCACCCCCGGGTCTTAATGAGACAATTTAAATTTGGCCCAACCACGTTTTCCTTCCCCTTTCTCTTCTTCCTTTTTCTTCTTGTTTTTCTCTTTTTACTATCTTTTTATTTCAGGAATAGTCCCCTGACTTATATGAAGTGTCTTCTATATTGGGGTACTTTATAACCCCATTATAACAAAGGGTCTTACCCTTTAGTAATCTTGATATATTATGTATTATTATATATGCTTACAATTTAAATAACCTTCTGTACTAGAGCTCCGCCCTACCCCTGATAGTGGACGGATGTTTTGTTCCCCCCCCCCCCTCTCCCTTTTTTTTTTTTTTCAGACAATAGAGTCTTATCCCCCCTTTGGCGGACATGTGTTCCTCCTGGCCAGCAATGGAATATGATCCCTCCCTGGCTTGCAGGGGTGAGCGCTAGGACCAATCGGTCCGCTGGCATTTCCCTGTGCACTTGCGCAATAGCGGCCGAATACCGCGCTTGCGCAGTGTGGAGGAACTGACCACATGACGTCAGACGCCACCGGTCTTCCGATGGGCGTCTGGCGCGAGTGTGTTGGGGGGGCCTATTTAAGCATTCGGTTAGACCGCTGGATGGGCAGTTCACGCGGCCTTTTTTTTGGGGGCTCAAACTGGTGGATCACAAGGTCTCTCCTGAGATTCAATTTTGTGGCAACTTTTATCATAAGGTAAACAATTCTTTATGGATTAAAGATTTCTCATGTTTATCTATGCGGACTGGATAAGTTGTTTACTATAGCTATTGCTGCTTTTTTACCTATAGATACAATGGGCTGCAATCTACCCTTGCTGATTTGATTGTATGGGACGTACCAACATAGCTTCACTATATATTCAATTCAATTTGATGCATTCTTATGGTCCTTATCTGGTATATCCAGACAATTTTATACCAATAAGTTTTTTCTTGGTGAGTTAATTATTTTAAATGTTTTTCTTTTCTTTTTTGTTAATTTTACATACTAAGGAGTTTCCCCTCCCCCACTCCTCTATTAGGGCCGTTTGGTCAATCCCCCATGTCCGCCGTAGGGGGAATGTATATGGGGGGTCCGTTTGTCTGCAATCCATCCTTCCGAATCTGGGGTGAGCTGACCTCTTTCTTTTCCCCCTTTTTCCCAATAAAATTATGTATTTTACAATATCAATGACTAATTTTATGATAATTTGATTTTGTTTGTTAATTGCTATATATTATTTATTATGTTCTGTATAGATATCCTCCTGAAGAAGCAGCTCATCCCGCGAAACTACTAGAGGAGACCCCTATGTGCCATTGATTCGAACTCCCTATTGTGGAGAATTCGTCAAGGACGCCCTTATTGTGATATGTATTTATTTGTATTTGAAATGGGTGATGTTTGTCATTTTCCTTTTTTCTATAGGTTTATTAAACAAGATGAAATTTTAAATGTTGTTTTCTTTAAAAGTACCGATATAGTCCAATTTTCACCATTTTTTGGTTTGGGACTGCTTAGAGGGCTAGCATGAGCAACTATCCCTAGCACTCTCATACCAACCTTTTCTTCAATATTATGACTTGTGGATGATGGTACTTAATTGTTATCTGTGCTAATCAGAGGTGATACTCTTAAACTTGTGAATTTACACAGCTCTTTCACACAGCACAGCCCTGTCTAGCAGGGGAGGGAATCTAATCTTTCTCCACTGCAGTTTCACTGTCACTTTACAAGTCTCCTCGCCATCACCCACCTTATGAGTGTACAGTGAAAAGAGAAGCAGCAGACTGAAGAGCTCATCTCTCACTTATTATGCTCTCATCTCCTATAAGCATGCTCTTTGCATTTCAATGCTGCTTCTCCCATCCTCTGTCCTGCTCTGATGTACAAGGACTGCTAGAGGCTGATATCATATAAAATTCACTTTTGTTGCCAGCGGTTTAGACATTAATGTCTGTGTGTTGAGTTATTTTGAGGGGACAGCAAATTTACACTGTTATACAAGCTGTACACTCACTACTTTACATTGTAGACAAGTGTCATTTCTTCAGTGTTGTCACATGAAAAGATAGAAGAAAATATTTACACAAATGTGAGGGGTGTACTCACTTTTGTGAGATACTGTGTGTGTATATATATATATATATATATATATATATATATATATGTATGTATATACACACACACACACATACACAGTATAAAAATATAATATAAAGTGATGGGCTGCATTAAAGTATGCCAGTCTTCACACATATTGAGGATAAGCATTTTATTGCCTTCAATATGGCCGCCCTACAGCTTCAATGTTGTCGCCCTCTGACAATTTGTTCTTGCGTTTCTAGAAGCCACATGCCGGTGGTAAAGGAAGCAGATAAAATTAGATGGAGGAGATGGGTTAAATCTATCCACAAGGCCGCACTTTGTATCTCTTCCATGACAGTCATCCATCTCGCTGGCAGGCGAGCCTCTAAAATGGCCCATTTCACAACACACACACGATTTCACCTCAGTTCTGCCATGGATAACGAGGATTGCGTCCATCACAGAACACGCTGTGATGCTCAGATCTCAGGATGGCAACAGAACCGAACAAAAAAGAAGAAGGAAAAAGTACTTTCATTCCTTGTAAAGTCTAATTTCTGTATAAAATACAGAAGAAGCAATAAACATATATCTTCTGCCTATGGGGGGCCGATCTATTAAAGATGGAGTTGTTGCAAACAATTCCAGATTTTTGATGGCTTCTTAAAATGAGACGTGAAATGTAATTAATTGCTGTTGTAAACAACTTGCACTATCTATCTATCTATCTATCTATCTATCTATCTATCTATCTATCTATCTATCTATCTATCTATCTATCTATCTATCTATCTATCGCAGGAATTCCCAGCCATGCACTGTAAGTCAATGGGCTGGGCGACTTCAGTTGTAGTCAATGATGAGGTGGGTGTAGGCATCCACTTATGTCACATGGCCCAATTTGCTTATGTAGCCAGGTGCTAGACTAAATAGAGAGCAAGCTAGAACAGTTGAAGAGGGGTTCCCCTGTCAAATTTTTATATCAATGAGAATTACCTGGGTTTGTAAGTGTTGATTTAAGTTTTAGATTTGTTAATCTAATATTATGGACATTATGTGTTAATTGAACTCTGTTCGTTTTTTGGGGGACCAAAGATTTCTGCGGGTGGGTGTGTGCTTGACTAAACAGAGAGCGAGTTAGAACACAGTGCTGCAGCTGCTGTCTATGCCCTCACTGAACTGACATGGTAAATCTAGCAGCACCGTCTTCCTCCCACCCATAGACTTGCATACTGACCGCATTGGACTGTGGGAGTTGAAGTCCTGAACGGTTGCCATGCTGTGGAATCCTATTGACCAGTGAACTACAGTACACACAAGGAGACGGTGTGAGGGAGGAGGAAAAGCTGCATTTCCCGGGCTGCAGACCAAGGAGCGTTCTCTTTTGCCCTGCAGAGACCATAGTGAGCACATGTGCCTTTCTGGGTGCGCACACGCCTGACACAAGCCTGTGACCTGCGCCAGAGTTTTGGGTCCTGTGTGCTGGGACCAGAGAGAGTGGATTGGAGTGTGCAGAGGCCGAAAATTGAGCTATTGGCAGGACACAGAACTTTTCTGCAGAGAGACCAGAGTGCTGTATACCTGTGGTTAGGGATTAGCCGAACACCCCCTGTTTCGGTTCGCACCAGAACATACTGAACACGCAACAAATTTGACAGAACACACGAACACCGTTAAAGTCTATGGGACACGAACATGAATAATCAAAAGTGCTAATTTCAAAGGCTTATATGCAAGTTATTGTCATAAAAAGTGTTTGGAGACCCGCGTCCTGCCCCAGGGGACGTGTATCAATGCAAAATATTTTTATAAAAACTGAAGTTTTTTCAGGAGCAGTGATTTTTTTAATGCTTAAAGTGAAACAATTAAAATGAAATATTCCTTTAAATATTGTGCTTGGGGGGTGTCTATAGTTTGCCTGTAAAGTGGCGCATGCTTCCCATGTTTAGAACAGTACCACAGCAAAATGACATTTCTAAAGGAAAAATTGTCATTTAAAACTGATCGCAGCTATAGTGAATTGTAGGGTCTCGGCAATATAGATAAAACTCATTAAAACGAAGAGTGTCACCGGGTGGCCCCACCCTTAATTATATAAGAACTGTCACAGCGAAGAAGCGTCACATGGCGGGAGCCTCCCATGGAGGCGGGTCATTCACGGTTTTATTTTTTTTTTATTTTTTCGGTCCGTCGGGTGGCGTGATAGAATAAGATGAATGGACATCGTGGGGCATTTTTATATTTTTATTTTTTAATAAAGGACTTGTCCCCAAGCTGTGTACTTGTACCCCGTTACCATTTCACACATGGGGAGAGGCTTGGATCTAGGGGTCCCCTTGATAAAGGGGGCTTCCAGATTCCAATAAGCCCCCCCCACCTGCAGACTCCCACAGCCACCGGGCAAGGGTTGTGGGGATGAGGCCCTTGTCCCCATCAACATGGAGACAAGGTGCTTTGGGGGGCTACTCCAAAGCACCCTCCCCATGTTGAGAGCATGTGGCCTGGTGTAGTTCTCTCGCCCCCCCTCTTTTCCTGCGGCCTGTCAAGTTGCATGCTCGGATAAGGGTCTGGCATGGATTATGGGGAGACCCACCACACCTTTTTTTTTTACATTTTGGCGCAGGACTCCCCTTGATTTCCATATCAGACCCAAAGGGCCTAGTATGAATTTTAGGGGGACCCCCACACAATTTCTTTTTTTAATTTTGGTTTGAGGTTCCGCTTAATATTCATACCAGACCCAAAGGGTCTGGTAATGGACCGGGGGGGAAATACCATGCTCTTTTTTCAATGAGTTTTATCTATAATGCCAAATAGGGATGGGCCAAACACCCCCGGTTCGGTTTTGCACCAGAACATACCGAACAGGCAACAAATTTGGCAGAACACACAAACACTGTTAAAGTCTATGGGAAACGAACATGAATAATCAAAAGTGCTCTTTAAAGGCTTTTATGGATCCAGGTCCGGCCCCAGTGGACATGTATCAATGCAAAAAAAAGTTTTAAAAACTGACCTTTTTGGGGATCAGTGATTTTAATAATGCTTAAACTGAAACAATAAACGTGAAATATTCCTTTACATTTCGTACCTGGGGGTGTCTATAGTATGCCTATAAAGTGGCGCATGCTTCCCGTGTTTAGAACAGTCCCTGCACAAAATGACATTTCTAAAGGAAAAAAGGTAATTTAAAAGTACTAGTGGCTATAATGAATTGTCGGGTCCTGGCAATACAGATAAAAGTCATTGAAAAAAAACAACATGGGATCCCCCACAGTCCAATACCAGGCCCTTTGGGTCTGGTATGCATATTAAGGGGAGCCCCGAACCAAAATTTTAAAAAAAAATCGTGGGGTCCCCCCAAATTTCATACCAGGCCCTCCAGGTCTGGTATGGATATTAAGATGAACCCTGCGACAATTTTTTAAAAATGACATAGGGGTCCCCCTTAAAATCCATACCAGACCTGAAATCTGGTATGGATTTTAAGGGGAACCCCGCACCAATTATTTTTTTTAAATGCCGTGGGGGTCCCCCCAAATATCCATACTAGACCCTTATCCGAGCATGCAACCTGCCAGGCTGCAGAAAAAGAGGGGGGGATGAGAGAGCGCCCCCCTCCTGAACCGTACCAGGCCACATGCCCTCAACATGGGGAGGGTGCTTTGGGGTAGGCCCTCAAAGCACCTTGTTCCCATGTTGATGGGGAGAAGGGCCTCATCCCCACAACCCTTTCCGGTGGCTGGGGGGGTCTGCAGGCGGGGGGGCTTATTGGAATCTGGAAGCCCCCTTTAACAAGGGGACCCCCAGATCGCGGCCTCCTGTTTGAAATGGTAAAGGGTACATTTTACCCCTACCATTTCACAAAAAAGTGTCAAAATTAAAAAAAAAAAAACACAAGACACACTTTGGGACAAGTCCTTTATTAAAAGAGAAACTAATTTAATTTAAAATGTCCCACGAAGTCCATGCATCTTCTTCTCTCGCTCCGATTAGAGTAAAGGGGGCTGAATACAAATGCCCACCACACTTTTCAGATATTGATTTGTAAAAAAAAATTGAAAACCATTTATCATTTTCCTTCCGCTTCACAATGATGTGCCACTTTGTGTTGGTCTATCACATAAAATCCAAATAAAATACATTTATGTTTTTGGTTGTAACATGAACATTTTTTGAAAATTTCAAGGGGTATGAATACTTTTTCAAGGCGTGTATACAGTATATGCCACTGTTTGTAGACGCTATAACTTTCACGCAGACCAATCAATATCCGATTATTGAGTTTTTTTTTTTACTAAAAATATGTATCAGAATACATATCGGCCCCAATTTCTGAAGAAATTTGATTATATCATTTTTTTTTAATTGGATATGTTTTATCCAACGTTTGTTTATGTATGTTACGTAAAAAATATATTTTTTAATTTTTCAAAACTTTTGACCTTTTTTTTTTTTGTTTAATAATGAAAAAGAAACCCATCAGCGACCAAATACCACCAAAAGAAAGCTCTACGTGTGTGAAAAAAAATAATTAAATTTCATTTGGGTATGGTGTTGTATGACCCCACAATTGTAAGTTAAAATGGCGCAGTGTGTGGGGCTCCAATTGAAAATCAAATCAATACCAGATTCGTTTTTGTCATTATTTCTGTAGGATGTACAAAGATGACATTTACAAAACAATGTTTTAAATTGCATTTACCATAAATTCCCCCCCCCCCCCCCCAATAAAAAAAAAACCCACCCCTAACATGTTATTTTTGTTGGTTACATGCAATCTTTTACAAAGAAAAACAAGCTTTTTTTGCATTAGTACAATATAATTCCCAGTCCCAGTATGCCATATATGTTTTACAATCTGTAGCCTAGTTGCCAAGAAATTGGCCATTATTGATTTTACAGATTCAGCGTCCATTGATTTTACTGGGGTTCAGATTCAGTATCTGAATTTATTTCATCTGCACTGAACCCTGATTGAACCTAACCCAGGTATGTTGGACTCATCACTACTGGTGATGACGTGCTTGCCTCGGCATTCCTCCATCCATACAGTACCTGCTCTGACCACCTGTCTCCTGTTCTTCTGCTGCACTGACTACAGTCACACTGTAAGCAAGTCAGGGGCAGACCACTGTAATGGGGACCCTGATGTAAGGAGGGCTCTGATGGAGACAATAATGTAAGGGGGGCTCTGATGAAGACCATAATGTAAGGGAGGCAATGATGGAGACCATAATGTAAGGGAGGCTGTGATCAAGACCATAATGTAAGGGGGGCTCTGATGGAGACCATAATGTAAGGGAGGCTCTGGTGAAGACCATAATGTAAGGGGGGGGGGGGGCTCTGATGAAGACCATAATGTAAGGGGGGCTCTGATGGAGACCATAATGTAAGAGAGGACTTTGTTGAGGACCCTGATATAAGGATGAGGCTCTGATGAGGACCCTGATGTAAGGAGGGCTCTGATGAAGATCATAATATAAGGAGGCACTGATGGAGACCACAATGTAAGGTGGGCTCTGATGAAGACCATAATGTAAGAGGGGGGCTCTGATGAAGACCATAATGTAAGGGAGGCTGTGATGGAGACCATAATGTAAGGGGGGCTCTGATGGAGACCATAATGTAAGAGAGGACTTTGATTAGGACCCTGATATAAGGATGAGGCTCTGATGAGGACCCTGATGTAAGGGGGGCTCTGATGAAGATCATAATGTAAGGAGGCACTGATGGAGACCACAATTTAAGGTGGGCTCTAATGAAGACCATAATGTAAGAGGGGGGCTCTGATGAAGACCATAATGTAAGGGAGGCTGTGATGGAGACCATAATGTAAGGGGGGCTCTGATGGAGACCATAATGTAAGAGAGGACTTTGATTAGGACCCTGATATAAGAATGAGGCTCTGATGAGGACCCTGATGTAAGGAGGGCTCTGATGAAGATCATAATGTAAGGGGGGCTCTGATGAAGACCACAATGTAAGGGGGGCTCTGATGGAGACCGTAATGTAAGGGGGGGGGGGGCTCTCATGAAGACCATAATGTAAGGGGAGCTCTGATGAAGACCATAATGTAAGGGGGGCTCTGATGGAGACCATAATGTAAGGGGGGGGGGGCTCTCATAAAGACCATAATGTAAGGGGAGCTCTGATGGAGACCATAATGTAAGGGGGGCTCTAATGAAGACCATAATGTAAGGGGGGCTGTGATGGGGACCATAATGTAAGGGGGGCTCTGATGGAGACCATAATGTAAGAGGGGACTTTGATGAGGGCCTTGATATAAGGATGGGGCTCTGATGAGAACCCTGATGTAAGGAGGGGTCTGATGGAGACCACAATGTAAGGGGGGCTCTGATGGAGTCCATAATGTAAGGGGGGCTCTGATGGAGTCCATAATGTAAGGGGGGCTATGATGGAGACCATAATGTAAGGGGGGCTCTGAAGGAGACCATAATGTAAGGGGGGCTCTGATGAAGACCATAATGTAAGGGGGGGGGGCTCTGATGAAGACCATAATGTAAGGGAGGCTGTGATGGAGACCATAATGTAAGGGGGGCTCTGATGGAGACCATAATGTAAGGGGGGCTCTGATGGAGACCATAATGTAAGAGAGGACTTTGATGAGGACCCTGATATAAGGATGAGGCTCTGATGAGGACCCTGATGTAAGGAGGGCTCTGATGAAGATCATAATGTAAGGGGGGCACTGATGAAGACCACAATGTAAGGGGGGCTCTGATGGAGACCGTAATGTAAGGGGGGGGGGGCTCTCATGAAGACCATAATGTAAGGGGAGCTCTGATGAAGACCATAATGTAAGGGGGGCTCTGATGGAGACCATAATGTAAGGGGGGGCTCTCATAAAGACCATAATGTAAGGGGAGCTCTGATGGAGACCATAATGTAAGGGGGGGGGCTCTCATAAAGACCATAATGTAAGGGGGGCTCTGATGGAGACCATAATGTAAGGGGGGGCTCTCATAAAGACCATAATGTAAGGGGGGCTCTGATGAAGACCATAATGTAAGGGGGGGCTGTGATGGGGACCATAATGTAAGGGGGGCTCTGATGGAGACCATAATGTAAGAGGGGACTTTGATGAGGGCCCTGATATAAGGATGGGGCTCTGATGAGGACCCTGATGTAAGGAGGGGTCTGATGGAGAGCATAATGTAAAGAAGGCTCTGATGAAGACCATAATGTAAGGGAGGCTTTGATGGGGACCCTGATTTAAGAGACTCTGATGGGGACCCTTATATAAGGAGGGCTCTGGTTGGGACCCTGATGCATGGGGGGGGGGGCTCTGATGGAGACCCTGATGTAAGGGGGGACTTTGATGGGGATCCTTATTTAGCGGGCTGTGGTGGGGACCCTGATGTAAAGTGCTTGGATAAGAATTCTAAAGTAAAGGGAGCTCTGATGGAGACTCTGATGTAACAAGGGCTCTAGTGAGCTAGTGAGGACCCTGTTATAAGGGGGGGGGGGCTCTGATGGGGACTCTGATGCAACAAGGGCTCTAGTGAGCTAGTGAGGACCCTGATATAAAGGGGGGGGGGGGGCTCTGATGGGAACCTTGATTTTTAAGGGGCTCAGATGAGGACCCAGATTTAAGGAGGGCCCTGGTTGGGACCCTGATGTACAGAGGCTCTAAGGGGGACCCTGATATAGGGAGGGTTCTGATGAGGACCCTGATGTAAGGGGGGACATTGATGGGGACCCTGATGTAAAGATGCCTGGATGCAGATCCTTATGTAAAGGGAACTTTGACGGGGCCCCCGATTTCAGAGACTCTGATGGGGATCCTGATTTAAGGAGGGCTCTGATTGGGACCCTGATGTACAGGTGGGCTCTTATGGGGATCATTGTGTAAGGGGGGACTTTGATGGGGACCCTGATGTAAAGGTGTTTGGATGGGGGTCCTAATGTAACGGGAGCTCTGATGGGGACTCTGATGTACCAAGGGCTTCAGTGGAGACCCTAAAATATAAAGGGGGCTCTGATGGGGACTCGGTAATGTACAGAATGTAGGAGTCAGGTGTATGTAATGTACAGAGTGCAGGGGCCATGTGTATGTAATGTACAAAGTGCAGGGGTCAGGAGTCGATAATGTAAAGAGTGTAGGGGTCAGGTGTATGTAATGTACAGAGTGCAGGGGTCAGGTGTAGGTAATGTACAGAGTGCAGGGGTCAGGTGTATGTAATGTACAGAGTGCAGGGGTCAGCTGTAATGTACACTCAGTACAAGTTCAGGGCTTGTCTGTCTTTGGGGTATTGGAGTATCTCCTGGTATACGGCCAATTTGTAGTTTTCTGTAATAACTAGCAAGCAGTACGTTTCTGGAAGTTTATTTTATTTCTCCATTCTCTAACAATTACTATTTTTTTCTCTCTCTGTCTCCTGGTGTCCATATTTCTGTATTACACATTCGGAGGAGCACGCGGCTGGGATCGGTAAACTATTATTAGCATTGTCTGACCTTTCGGCGCACAGCAATCAGACGGCTTTCTCTTAGTACTCGCACTGATTCGTTATGGATTTATTTGGCGCTCTGTAATATAACAGTTACTGTGGAAGGGGGTTACACAGAGCCCGGCTTTTAGAGCTGAACAAACCGCTTTAATCCCTTCCAAACATCGGCACATACGGCACTGGCAGGAAGTGTGTGTCTGGTCCCCCGCTGGTAACAAGGACGTCTATGTATCCTATGGTATCAGCCGACTACAACTCTGCTTGGGAATCCAGATATGGCTTCCAGGGATGGGCCGAACCCCCCTGTTTTTTTTTCTATTTTTTGGGGCCAGCGGGGATCGTGATTGACAATAGATATACATCAAGGGACGCTATTTTTTTTTAATTTTTAATTTTTTTAATAAAGGGCTTGTCAAAAACAGTTTCTTGTGATTATTACTTTTTGATACGTTTTTGGTAAAGCGGTAGGGGTAGGATGGGTGCGGAGGTGGGATCTGGGGGCACCCTCGTTAAAGGGGGCTTCTAGATTCCGAAAAGCCCCCCCCCCCACAACCACAGCCCAGGGTTATCGGGAAGAGGCCTTTGTTGCCATCAACATGGGGACGAGGTTCTATGGGGTGGGTCAAAGCCCCAAAGCCCATGTTGAGGGCGCACGTGGCCTGGTATGGTTCAGGAGGGGGGTTGGGCTCGCTCATCCCCTCCCCTTTCCTGACCTGCCGAGCTGTATGCTTGGATAAGGGTCCGGTATGGATTTTGGGGGGGACCCCATGCCGTTTTTTTTTTGGCATGGGGTTCCCCTTAAAATCCATACCAGATGTGAAGGACCTGGTATGGAGTGGTGGGGGCATGTTGTGTTTTTCTTTCTTTTTTTTTTTACCAGCACTTTATTTTTTTATTCAGTTTTCAGTGGGGAAACCCATTGATAGCTGAAGAACTCGGTTATTAAGGGCGCCGCAGTCAGCTTCCTGGCCCCGCTCCTTAACAACCAGCTTACACTGCACCCTAATTGGGCAAAGCTTTGCCCAATCAGGGGAAAGAATGCAGTGCATTGCAGGGCGTCCCAGATCTCTACCCACCGGCAGAGTACAAACAATGCCACCAATAAAATTACAAAAACTACACCGAAAATGAGAACCATTCTGATCATTCCAGTAGGAAGGAACTCGGCCTGAACATAAGTTTGGGGTGTTCGGCGCGGACTAACATGACAGATTTCGGCTGTCAGCATTGCTAAGGAAGCAGTAGTGGCTTGCAACTGCCGTTTCTTTACCGACACCAGACATCACCGTTGCCCCCTCACTTAACTAGTTGCCGCTTACCCACCGTCAAATTACGGTGGTGTGGCTCGGGTTCGGGGACGACGTCATATGACAGCCTCCCAGAACGGCCGTTCTCACGTGCGCAGCGATCGTGCCCGCGCTGTGTTGCTGCATGACCCCGATCTCTGTAAAGAGCCGCGTCCGCGGCTCTTTAACCATGTGATCGGCTGTGTCAAATCACAGCCAGTCACATGTAAACATGGAAATGCCGGCTCCCTGCCTCACACTGACAGAGCACGTGGCGAAGGGAGACAATCAGTGGCATCTTCACACAGGGGGACATCTACACATGTAATCAGGGCACTGATCATCAGTGCCCTGATTACAGTAGTGCCACCAGTGCCACAAATCAGTGGCAGCGATGAGTGTCCACCACTGCCAGAAATCAATGCCCACCGCTGCACACAAGTGCCACAAATTAGTGGCAGCGATGAGTACACACCACTGCCAGCAATCAGTGGGCACAGATGTCCACAAATGTGCCACAAATCAGTGCCAGTGATGAGTGCCCACCACTGCCAGAAATCAGTGCCCACCGCTGCACACAATTGCCACAAATCAGTGCCAGCGATGAGTGCCCACCACTGCCAGCAATCAGTGCCCACCGATGTCCACAAGTGCCACCAATCAGTGCCCATTAGCGACGCCAGTCAGTGCTGGCTATCGGTCCCGCCTATCAGTGCTGTCCATCAGTGTCGCCCATCAGTGCCACCCATCAAATGTCCATCAGAGCCCATCAGTACCACCTATCCATGCTGGGCATCAGTGCTCACCAGTGCCACCTATCAGTGCCCACCAGTGCCGCCTATCAGTGCCAATCAGTGCCACCTAACAGTGCCACCTATCAGTGCTCATCAGTGTCGCATATCAATGCCACCTATCAGTGCTCATAAGTGCGGCATATTAGTGCCTCCTCATCAGTGCCACCTAATAAGTGCCCATCAGTGCACATTAGTGAAGGAGAAAAATTACTTGATTGCAACATTTACTGACAGAAACTAAGTAAAAAAAAATCAAATTTGTTGGTCTTTTTTTTTTAGTAAAAAATAAAAAAAAAACAGCAGTGATTAAATACCACCAAAAGAAAGCTCTATTTGTGTGAAGAAAATTATAAAAATGTCATTTGGATACAGTGTTGCATGACCGCGCAATTGTCATTCAAAGTGTGACAGCGCTGAAAGCTGAAAAATGGCCTGGGCAGGAAAGGGGATGTAAGTGCCCTTTAGACAAGGGGTTAAAGTTAAAACTTTTTTTCTAGGTTTAGATTAGATCTAGAGTAGAGATGAGTTAGAACCCCTGTAAGGTTTTTATTGCCGTCTCGTGTAATCATTAGGGAAATCCCCCCCTTTCCAATTGTCGTGTTTACAGTTCTTACCGAGTGTGAATGTGACTTTTTTTTTTTTTAATGGACAGGATTCCTTTCAACATCAATACCAGACCCTTATCATAAATGATGGCCTGATATGCATTGGAAAGGGGTGTGGGTGATCATGGGTGGTGCCGTTGACTAAGTATAGTCATGACCATATTTGGCCAATGTAAATGTCATTTGCTGCAAGAGTCTGAAGCACATCATCTCCAGGGATTGGCGCGTTTTGGTTCAGTGGGTCAACAGTTGTCGTTCGTTGCGATTAATGTGGATCTACATCATTGGGAGACCTGATTAAAAATGGATTTACCATGTGGGGCATGTATTATTTTGTTTTTATTTTATTTATTTATCTTATTCATTTTAGAAATGTATATATAAATATACGATATTGCCAAAAGTATTGGGACACCTGCCTTTACACACACCTATTTAATGGCATCCCAGTATTAGTCCGTAGGGTTCAATATTGAGTTGGCCCGCCCTTTGCAGCTAACATCTTCAACTCTTCTGGGAAGGCCGTCCACAAGGTTTAGGAGTGTCTATGGGGATGTTTGACCATTCTTCCAGAAGAGCGTTTGTGAGGTCAGGCACTGATGTTGAACAAGAAGGCCTGGCTCACAGATTCCGTTCTAATTCATCCCAAAGGTGTTCTGTCTGGTTGAAGTCAGGTCAGTCAAGTTCCTCCACCCCAAACTCAGTCATCCATGTCTTTACGGACCTTACTTTGTGCACTGGTCAAAATCATTTGGTGGAGGGGGGATTATGGTGTGGAGGTTGTTTTTCAGGGGTTGGGCTTGGCCTCTTAGCTCTAATGAAGGGAACCCTTACGACATCAGCATACCAAGACATTTTGGACAATTTTATTTGTGGGAACAGTTTGGGGATGGCCCCTTCCTGTTCCAACATGACTGTGCACCAGTGCTCAAAGCAAGGTCCATAAAGACATGGATGAGTGAGTTTGGGGTGGAGGAACTTGACTGGCCTGCACAGAGTGCTGACCTCAATCAGGATTGAATACCTTTGGGATAAATTAGAGCAGAGACCGCAAGCCAGGCCTTCTCATCCAACATCTGTGCCTGACCTCACAAATGCTCTTCGGGAAGAATGGTCAAACATTCCCATAGAAACACTCCTAAACCTTGTGGGCAGTCTTCCCAACAGAGGCGCTGCTGCTCCAAATAGTTTTTTTTTTGGGGGGGGGGGGGGTTGGGGGGGGTGCACAATATTAAACAAATGCGTGCCCAAGTTCTAAAGGGGGGGGGACTGACAGATTCAGTACATTCAGAAAATGCTGCCGCTCAGCTTAAAGGGTCAGTCCACTCAGAACTGGTATTACATTATTTGGTGGATGCAGGAGAGCTAAATCAACTGCCGGTTTCTTCTTGCCTCAGGGGAGCTACTAATTATTTTCCCAGATCTGCAATCTGCTGTGCCCATTATGAGAGGTTCATGCCATCCCTGTGCTGAGTTCCTGTGTCTATACACCTGATATGTCCATTATAAGGGGTTCCTACCATCCCTGTGCTACGTTCCCAGGTCTCTACACCCGCTGTGCCGATTATGAGGGGTTCCCACCATCCCTGTGCTGAGTTCCTGGGTCTGTACACCTGATGTTCCCATTATAAGGGGTTCTCACCATCCTGGTGCTGAGTGGGATGAGCTGAACACCCCCCCCCCCCCCCCCCCCGGTTCGGTTAGCATACTTTAGAACCCCATTGAAGTCTATGGGACTCGAATGTTCGAAATAAAAAGTGCTAATTTTAATGGCTAATAAGCAAGATATTGTCCTAAAAAGGGATTGGGGACCTGCCTCCTGCCCGAGGGGACATGGGTCAATGCCATTTTTTTTTTTTAAAACTGCAGTTTTTTCGGGAACACTGATTTTAATGACGATTAAAAAAAAAAAGTGAAATATTCCTTTAAATATCGTGCCTGGGGGGTGTCTATAGTATGCTGGTGAAGTGCCACGTGTTTCCCGTGTTTAGAACAGTCCCTGCACAAAACGACATTTAACAGAAAAAAAGTTATTTAAAACTGCTTGCGTTTTTAATGTCATGTCTCGTTCCAGCAATATGGATGAAAATCATTGAGAAAAAAATGGCATGGGTAGCCCCCCCTGCCCATTACCAGCCTCTTTGGGTCTTGTATGGATATTAAGGGGAACCCCGTACCTAAATAAAAAAAAGGAAAGGCGTGGGGCCCCCAGGCCCTATATACTCAGAACAGCAGTATACAGGTGGTGCAAACAAGACAGGGACTGTGTAGGTTTGTTGTGTTAAGTTGAATCTGTTTGTAATTTTCAACTGGTACATTTTTAAAGTGTAGCTCCAGTCAAAAAATCTATTTTTAAGCTTTTTGGAAAACATAGGGAAGGGTTATCACCCCTGTATAATTTTTTTGGCCCTCCATCTTTTTTCATCTCACTTGCTGTTGTCTCCTTCCGTTTGCAAGTAGGAGACGTTTTTAAGTTGGATGTTTGAAAGTAGGGGCCTGCCCTATATGCTCTGCAGAAATGGGGGCCTAAGGTGTTGGTTTTGCCACAACACTGTAAGCCCTCAAAGTGACTCTTGGTGGGCGCTGGAGCGCCCTGCTGAGAACGATTATATCAAGAATTGTAATTGCATGCCATTGTTGAACAGTGGTAGAAAAATTGTGCCTTTGGTGGTTGTTGTGCTGGTGCCACAACACTATAAGTCCTCACAGTTACTCTCGGTGGGCGCAGGAACGGGCCCTGCTGTGAAATATTATATCAAGAATTGTAATTACATGCCCCCATTAAACAGGGGCTGAAAAATTGGGCCTTAGGCACTGCTTGCTGGTGCCACGACACTGCAACCTCTCCCATATACTCTAGTTGGAGTGCAGGAATGAGCCCTGCTGCAAAGCATTGCATCAAAAATTGTAATTACATGACCCTGTTAAACAGGGGCTGAAAAATTGGGCCTTAGGCACTGGTGCTGGTGCCACCACACTGCAACCTCTCCCATATACTCTAGTTGGAGTGCAGGAATGAGCCCTGCTGCAAAGCATTGCATCAAAAATTGCATTGCATGCTCCTGTTAAACAGGGGCTGAAAAATTGCAGCAGCTACATACGAATGTGACAAAAACTCATATGTGTAATTAAAGGAAAATGGGCTGCTTCTTATGCTTCCCATGTTGCTTTTTAAACCCATGTGATCACATTTTTTTATTTTTTATTTTATTACTATTTGTATATTTGGCATTTTTTTGCAAATAAAAAGCAAATTTGCACTCTCAGACCTACACCATTGGGAGCCTGTTTTTTATGTCTTTACGTGCTACTTACCCCTTGTGTTCTTCGAGTGATCTGAGAAACACACATTTTGATTTCCTTGGTGTCTGAGCTTTGGACTGCCGAACCTTTCAGATGATTGTGGACGGCGAGAGATCCTATACAGCCAGCTTTCTCCAAGCGATTACCGTTTTATGCTTATAAGATCTGGTGTTGCTGACATACAGGTCCACCAACTCTGGTAAGAGTATTTCGTCATTTTCGATTGTTTTGGATGTCATTACTCCTTCAAGCACAGCTGACCACTGACTCCCCTTGCACAGGATTGATCTCTGAGCCCTTGTGGCCCATCACCATTTAGAAGGGACTTTTAGTGAACTCTTGCTTTGTTTTTTTCAGTATTGAATTTCACTTTTTAGCGCTACATTTTTACTTTTATTACACATATCAGGTTTCAGAGAGGACTGAAGGTCTAGTAGGGTTGGAGATCCCAGCTGATGAGGAGCAAGGAGAGGTCCGCTTTGTTCTTTGGTGTGGGTCATTAAGGTACGCTTGCCAACGAGCTGCATGGCAGGTCAACATATGTCTGGTCAATCATGTGGTGCCCAAGCTGCTGATGTTTTGGTCACGTGAGATACGCTTGAGACATACTGTATGTTGCAAATAGCAGCGGTGCGATCTGATGCACGCGTCTCAAAAAAGGCCCACACCAAAGAACTTTTGGAATAACGCACAGAGGCAGCGCCCTGCACAGGCTGAGCTCTGTGGTGTGATTCAGTCGGTGTGCTGCCCCTAAGCTGGCCCCCGGAGGGCATCCTGCCTTGTTGGAGGTGTGCCTCCTCCTCCTCTCTCCTATCAGGCACCCACGTGGAGTCAGTGACCTCATCATCCCCTCCTTCTTCATCACTGGAGCAAACCTGGCAGTATGCTGCAGCTGGTGGAACATGACTGCCAGATGGCTGTCCTTCTTGAGCATCCCTCTCTCTACGCTCCCGCTACTGCCTTCCTCTAGCTGGGTATCATCATCAGAGCCTTCAAAACACTGGGCATCCTCCTGGAGCATGTACCCAACACTGTGCTCAAACGGTTCGGGGGACTCCTCAGGAGGACATGGTTGGTCTAGAGAAGGAGTGACTGATGACATTGAGACGAGGGAAGAGGACGCGTTGGCAGCTGCTTTGTTAGTACCCTGAGCCTGGGTGAGAGAGGATGAGGAGGATGAGGAGGGCTTGGTCATCTACTCTACCAAGTCTTCGGCATGATGTGGCTCAACACATCCAGCTGCTGAAAATAAGGACAAGCGTGTCCCATGGCCACGTGCTGATGACGATGCACCGCGTCCACGACCAGCACTGTTGTCTCTAGACACAGAGTCTGTTTGCCCTCTTTTATTGGCTCGTGACTGTCTGCCTCTGCTTGTTGGCCTTCCAGACATAGTAATGGCCTACAGGGAGATGGGAAAACCAGCAATTGGTTAGTGTATACTGTGCAGGAGGCACAAAACACCCACTGTAAATGCTGCAAATGCCTGTATTACAGAACACCAGTAATAAAGGGTAGATACAGTTGTAAATTGTGCTGGAGGCACACAACACCCACTTTAACTGCTGCAGCTGCCTGCATTACAGAACACCAGCAATAAAGGGTAGCTACAGGTGTATACTGTGCTGGAGGCACAAAACACCCACTTTAACTCCTGCAGATGCCTGTATTACAGAACACTAGTAATAAAGGGTAGCTACAGGTGTATACTGTGCTGGAGGCACACAACACCCACTTCAACTCCTGCAGGTGCCTGTATTAGAGAACACCAGCAATAAAGGGTAGCTACAGGTGTATACTGTGCTGGAGGCACACAACACCCACTTTATCTCCTGCAGATGCCTGTATTACAGAACACCAGTAATAAAGGGTAGCTTCAGGTGTATACTGTACTGGAGGCACACAACACCCACTTTATCTCCTGCAGATGCCTGTATTACAGAACACCAGTAATAAAGGGTAGCTACAGGTGTAAATTGTGCTGGAGGCACACAACACCCACTTTAACTCCTGCAGATGCCTGAGAAAAGAACACACTGGAACACATTACACAAGGCAGTCATGCTGGCGGCCTTATATAGTGTGGGGCGTGTACTAAACCACCTGAGCTATAATTGACCACAGGCATCCTGCAGGTGCAAGAAAATCACGCCGCTGCCGGTGCTTACTGGTCCGGCCGGGACTAGGAGGGGAGGTGCCACACAGGACCTTGCGTTCCATCCGGCGGGAAACCGGAAGTGACGCCACAGCTCTGCAAAAGACACCACCCACATCCTACAGGCTGTGCCAATCACAAACAAACACAGGCAGAATTATTCTAGAGTGAGATTGTTCAGCCGCAACCACATGACTGCAAAGACTTTACACTTCTCATTAGACAGCTGTGTGTCTGGTGCCCTGACACACTTAAAGGGCCACTTTTTTTTTTTAATGGCTGGCTTTGGGGGATTATGCATCCCCTGCACCCCCTATTGACAGGCTGACACTGCTTCCCAGAACAGTTGATGCTGTTATTGCAGCAAAGGGTGGGCCCACTCAATATCGAACCCTACGGACTAAAGCTGGCCATACACCTATAGATTATCTGCAGATTTTCTATGGTTAGATGGAAAAAGTGCAACAGATTTCCCCATGTTCGCTAAACTGTTTGGATGGAGGAATCTCACACTTTTCCATCTAACCATAGAAAATCTGCAGATAATCTATAGGTGTATGGTCAGTTTAAGACTGGGATGTCTTTAAAGTTCATGCGCGTGTAAAGGCAGGCGTCCCAATACATAATTTGCTGTTCATGTCAATAATGCAAAGCAGCACTTTTTTTTAAAAATTCTAATTTTTACCTTTCACATTTTTTTAATTTTAGCACTAGATAGAGATTGAGGAAGATTTGTTCCAGCTGAGCAATAAATAGGTTTGAACATGGAAGGAAGGCGTGCCGCAGCCACGATTGCTCTATATTTTCCATCATTACTCTTCCTTTGTCATCCTTTTATCTTGTCAGTCTGGATCTTTACATCTACGGAAATATCTGGAGCACATTTCATTAGAGCTATTGTCCCCAGATCCTCCGTATCTCTCGCACAGCTCTGGGAAGATTCCTATGATAAGCTCGATGTTGAGACAGCTGTCCAGTTAGCGCACTTCCTAAGCTCCGCGCTCCCGCGTTCTCCAGGCCAGTGTTTTATTCTTTAATAAACAGGGGTTTTGTCTCCTAGTGAAGGGATTACGGGAGCTTGTGGTGTTAATAACCCAACCATGAGCATAAGATGCTTTCTGGGGCCACTCGCATTCAGTCAGCAATGCTTTACTTGTTTTTCCTGGTTTGTTGACAGATGTTGGATATTTTCAGACAAGGTTTATTCTGTGTTGAGAGACCTCAGGACTAGTAATGGGCAAGCGTGCATGGGTTTCATTTGTGGGTGCTTTTAGCACAGTTTAGCAATTGCAGACAGTAATGCAAACCAGGTCAAAACAATGTAACCGAGCCCCACTCAGGGCTCATTGGTTGCTAGGATGCTGGCGGCCTAGAAACCAATGATGCATCCCTGGCACCATTCTGCTGCCGGTTGGGAGATTCCTCTGCCAATAGCAGAGTGTAAATGAAGGGGTGGGAATGCTGGCTGACATCATTGACCACATACGGCTATAACTATATCAATATTAATGCAAGCAACTGAGCCACACTCAGGGCTCATTGGCTGGTAGGATGTTGGCGGCTGCTGGCATCTTAGAAACCAATGATACATCCCCGGTACCCTAGAAACCAGTGATGCATCCCCAGCACCATTCATATGCTGGCTGGGAGATTTCCAGGCCAAAAACTAAATGTAAATAAAGAGGTGGGAATGCTGGCTGATGTTATTGACCAAATGTGCCCATGACTTTATCAATGTCAAAGCAACCACCTGAGCCCCACTCAGTGCTTATTGGCTGGTAGGATGGTAGGGGCTGCCAGCATCTTAGAAATCAATGACACATCCTTGGCACCATTTAGCTGTTGGCTGGGAGATTCAACAGTCAACAGCTGAATCTAAAAAAAGGGGTGGGAATGCTGGCTGACATCATTGACCAAATATGGCCATGACTATATCAATGTCAATGCAACCAACTGAGCCCCACTCAGGGCTCATTGGTTTCTAGGATGCTGGCGGCCGCTGGCATCCTATAAACCAATGATGCATCCCTGGCACCATTCTGCTGCCAGCATCTTAGAAACTAATGACACATCCTTGGCACCATTTAGCTGTTGGCTGGGTGATTCCTCGGCCAATAGCTGAGTGTAAATTAAGGGGTGGGAATGCTGGCTGACATCATTGACCAAGTATGTACATGACTATATCAATGTCAATGCAACCAACTAAGCCCCACTCAGGGCTCATTGGCTGGTAGGATGTTGGTGGCTGCTGCCATCCTAGAAACCAGTGATGCACCCACGGCACTATTCTGCTCCTGGCTGGAAGATTTTTCAGGCCAAAGGCTGAATGTACATTAAAGGGTTGGAATGCTGGCTAACATCATTAACCAAATATGGCAATGACTATATCAATATCAATGCAACCAACTGAGCCCCACCCAGGGCTCATTGGCTGGTAGAATGCTGGTGACCGCTGGCATTCTAGAAACCAATTATGCATCCCTGGCACCACTCTGCTCCTGGCTAGGAGATTCCTCGGCCAATGGCTGCATGTAAATTAAGTGGGAACGCTGGCTGACATTGACCAAATATGGCCATGACCATATGAAAGTTAATGCAACCAACTGAGCTCCACTGAGGGCTTATTGGTTGGTAGGATGCTAGGGGCTGCCAGCATCTTAGAAACTAAAAACACATCATTCAGCTGCCGGCTGGAAGATTCCTGGTCAACCACTGAATTTAGATAAGGCTGGGTTCACACTTATGCAAATTGGATATAGGTTTCATTACCTCCAATTTGCATGTCAGGAGATTGTGACTGGCTCTCAATGGAGATGGTTCACACAGCTCCAGGAGTCCTGTGCATCTTCTGGTCCGTTTCAGGTCCAAATTCAGCCAAAAATTCTGAACGAAATCGGACCTGAAACGGTGAGCAGGGACGCACCGGACCCCTGCTGTGAGCCGCTTCGCATGCCAGTGTGAAAAATTACAGAATTACAATTGTAACGAATCTGAAATAAAAAACCGAAATTTGGACAAGATTTGTTTTGAATTAGAAAACAAATTTGAGTAGAATTCGAAAAAATCTGAAATCGATTTTCTAAATAAAAATAAATAAAAAGAAAGTACGGTAATAGAATAAAAATAAGAGAAGATAACAGAAAAACAATAGAATAGAATAAATTTGAATAGAAAAGATTATAATTTAAAAGAATAGAAAATAATGGAATAGAAAATAAGAGAATAGAATAAAAAAGAATTGAAAAAAAAATGAATATAAAATAGAAAGAATATTTTCTATTGATTTTCTATTCTATTGTCTTATTTTCTCTTCTATTCTTTTTTAATCTTTTTCTATTCAAAATTCAAATTTCGGAAGATAGTTAGTCAGTATCAATAGCCGGAGGCCATTGCTTCTTCTCCATAGGAGGCAGATGGTAGGGATGCTGCTCCTCGCTCCGGGCCAATTCTTCTTCTTCTCCTTAGGAGGCAGATAGTAGGGATGCTGCTACTCGCTCCGGGGCCAATTCTTCTTCTTCTTAGGAGGCAGATAGTAGGATTGCTGCTCCTCCCTCCGGGGCCAATTCTTCTTCTCCTTAGGAGGCTGATGGTAGGGCTGCTGCTCCTCGCTCCGGCGCCAATTCTTCTTCTCCTTAGGAGGCAGATGGTAGGGCTGCTGTTCCTCGCTCCGGGGCCAATTCTTCTCCTCCTTAGAAGGCAGATGGTAGGGCTGCTGCTCCTCCCTCCGGGTCCAATTCTTCCTCTCCTTAGGAGGCAGATAGTAGGGCTGCTGCTCCTCGCTCCGGGCCAATTCTTTTTCTCCTTAGGAGGCAGATAGTAGGGATGCTGCTACTCGCTCCGGGGCCAATTCTTCTTCTCCTTAGGAGGCAGATGGTAGGGCTGCTTCTCCTCGCTCTGGCGCCAATTCTTCTTCTCCTTAGGAGGCAGATGGTAGGGCTGCTGTTCCTCTCTCCGGGGCCAATTCTTCTCCTCCTTAGAAGGCAGATGGTAGGGCTGCTACTCCTCCTTCCGGGGCCAATTCTTCTTCTCCTTAGAAGGCAGATGGTAGGGCTGCTGCTCCTCGCTCCGGGGACAATTCTTCTTCTCCTTAGGAGGCAGATGGTAGGGCTGCTGTTCCTTGCTATGGGGCCAATTCTTCTTCTCATTTGGAGGCAGATAGTAGGGCTTCTGCTCCTCGCTCCAGGGCCAATTCTTCTTCTCCTTAGGAGGCAGATGATAGGGTTGCTGCTCCTCGCTCCGGCGACAATTTTTTTTCCTTAGGAGGCAGATGGTAGGGCTGCTGTTCCTTGCTCCGGGGCCAATTCTTCTTCTCCCGACCAGGAATTGGGTCCTGAGACCCAATTGGCCTGGGAGTCCTAACACTCCCTGGCCAATCGGGTCTCAGGACCCACTTCCTGATTGGCCAGGAGGAGAATCAGGAAGACAATAGTGAATATTAATTCGCTATGGTCACACAACTGGGTGGGCTCAGGGCACAATGCGCTGCGCCCCGAGCCCACCCTTTTTTTAAGCCAATTAGAGCTTCTGGCTCTAAACATGGAAATAACAATGGAATCCATGCGTACGGCGCCCTGCATGCAGGTTGGGGGCCAGGCGCATGGATTAGCGGGGCGTATGGATGGGTGGCAACTGGATGTAAAGGTCAATGGCCAGCAATGTTGTGTGGAGGGTTACGGCATGGCGTAGCCATGGGAGGAGGCTTTAGCCTCAGCAGGAGGGGCAGTGTTCTAGCAGGACAGGTGCGGGGGGGGGGGGGTTCCCTCTTACATGCATGATACAAGAGCACTGCTAATGCTTAATTCTTTGCAAAAGAGAGCTGCTACATCACAAGAAACGGTCACAAAGAATGGCCGGTATGGTACAAGAAACTGTTACAGACTAAGTTCAATTTATCAGGGCCAGGGCGGCCACAGACTGTTGCTATTTTCAAAGCGAAAGAGACCTTATATTATTTAATAGGGTGGAGCAAAGTCCGGAGCAAAATTTCTATGGAATGAGCGAAGTTACACCGTCTCTTTAAGGCAAAGCTGGGTGCAAAAAAAAATGTAGCCTATTCCTTATTGCATTTTTATTTTTTTCTCTTTGAAAATTGTTAACATGGCAGAAATGGTTTGCAAACAATTGGACTTTTTATTTATTTTTAGCCTGTCGCCACTCCAGCTTTGACAATAGAAATATTTTCTCAATTACGGATTGCATAAATCTAAATATTTTCAAAGACCGTGCTGACAATTTAGCATATAAGGAATCCGGACCAGCTGCGGCGTTAAATAAGGTTTATTTTGAGTTCAAATCATTTCTGGAGAGGAAATTATTTCGACCACTTTAATATATATATATTTTTTTTATTTTTTATTTTTTTTCAAAGGCGCTGATGATCTAATTTTTTTAGAATCACGCGCTGGACCTGCGATTATCTGTGCCGCGTCTGTGATGGAGAATCAAGGAACCCTTTCCTACCCATTTAAAGGGACCCTGAGATTATATCTGCGTGTATTGTCATTTATTCATGTTATTTGCCTGTAAAAGCCTTGCTTGTGAAGACATCCAAAAGTCGCCGGACTGCCACTGAGTGCCGCCATCTTGGATCTGATTTAGGCCACAGCAACGTTGCTGTGAAGATGTTTGTGTGGTTCTCATAATCTAAGGATACCAGATTTTCAAAGCTCTGAAATAATTGGTCATTGACATTTACAAGCAGGTTTTGGAGGTATAAAGTCAAAATACCTTGTGTGTCATGAGTGGGGTCATGATGTTGGTATGGCCTCATTGCCTTAACAGTGGGTAGGGCTTAAAAGGAGTATGGTTAATAAAGCCTCAACCTATGCTGATGTGAGTCAAAAGAGTGTAAAGCATAGCGTACAACAGTCAGGATTAGGTAACACACGGAGTTTAGGGGTCAGATTTAAGTAATGCAAAGATTGCAGAGGTCAGGATTAAGTAATGCACAGAGTTCAGGGGTCAGGATTAAGTAATGCACAGAGTTCGGGGGTCAGGATTAAGTAATGCACAGAGTTCGGGGGTCAGGATTAAGTAATGCACAGAGTTCGGGGGTCAGGATTAAGTAATGCACAGAGTTCAGGGGCCAGGATTAGGTAATACACAGAGTTCGGGGGTCAGGATTAAGTAACACACAGAGTTCAGGAGTCAGGAGTAGGTAACACACATAGTTCAGGGGTCAGGAGTAGGTAACACACATAGTTCAGGGGTCAGGATTAGGTAATGCACAGAGTTCAGGGGTCAGGAATAAGTAGCGTACAGAGTCCAGGGGCCAGGATTAGGTAATGCACAGAGTTCAGGGGTCAGGAATAAGTAGCGTACAGAGTCCAGGGGCCAGGATTAGGTAATGCACAGACTTCAGGGGCCAGGATTAAGTAACACACAGACTTCAGGGGCCAGGATTAGGTAAACACAGAGTTCGGGGGCCAGGATTAAGTAACGCACAGAGTGGCGGTATACCGTTCTTGTCTCAGGGTCTGATGAGGAAGAGGCAGGAGTTTACAGTGAACAGCTGTGGCTTCCTCATCAAACCCTAAAACATAATTCATACAAGTGCCACATATGTGGTCAATGGAGCTCAGGATGGGGTAAATGGGACATAGGACAGGGTGAGCAGGAGGCACCAATAAAGCTGCACTGATATGCGGCACTGATAAGCAGCACTGATTTACACTGAGAGGCGGCATTGAAGGGTACTGATAGGCGACCCTGATGGGCACTGACTGGCAGCACTGATTGGTAGCACTGACAGGCAGCAGTGATGGGCACTTATTGGGTGACACTGATCATCACTGATGATCAGTGCCCTGATTATCAATGTAAATGCCCCCTTTTTACACTAGCCTGTTACTGACTCTCTCCTCCATTATCTGGCAGGTGTGTTTAGATTGTGATCAGTTGTGATTGGACACAGCTGATCATGTGGTAAAGAGCTGCTTTGATTGGCCTTTTACCCTGATCTGGGATTAGCTGTGTCCAAAGATCATGCATTAATAGATGCCCTCCCACAACTGGAGGACCGCAGTGTAACCCGGCATTCGGCTATAGCCTGGTATGTTTGGGGGATATTTATTATAGCAAAAAGTAAAAAATAATGCGTTTTTTTTTTTTTTTTTCGAAATTTACGCTCTTTTTTTGTTTATAGAGCAAAAAAATAAAAACCACAGAGGCGATCAAATACCACCAAAAATAAATCTCTATTTGTGGGGAAACATCAATTTTGTTTGGGAGCCACGTCTCACAACCGCGCAATTGTCAGTTAAAGCGTCGCAGTGCCGAATCGCAAAAAGTGCTCCGGTCTTTGGCCAGCCAAATCCTCCGGGGCTGAAGTGGTTAAATTGTGCAGTATAATATTCATTTCAATCGTCAGATTAAATCAATATTTGTGGGCAATTAAATGATTTGACGCCCAACATCTTCCCGCCCGGCCGTCATTCTTCTATAGGCCAGGCGGGAAGCTGTTGGGCGTCAAATCATTTAATGTAGTGGCTTTATGACTGTCATATTTTTAGTTAGGGGTATCAGAGTAAAGGGGGCTGAATACAAATCCCCCCCCCCCACACACTTTTCACATATTTATTTGTAAAGAATGTTCCTTCCACTTCACAATTATGTGCTACTTTGTGTTGGTCTATCACATAAAATCCCAATAAAATACATTTACAATTTTGGTTGTAACATGACAAAATGTGGAACATTTCAAGGGGTATGAATACTTTTTCAAGGCACTGTACATCCCATGGTTTGTGGACACTGTAACTTTTTGACTAAATAATATACAACAATTTGAGTTATTTTTACCAAAGAAACGTAGCAGAAGACATTTCGGCCTAAATTTATGAAGAATAATTATTTATTTGCAAAATTGTATAGCAGAAGCGAAGAAAACTGTGGTTTTATTTTTTGTCTTTTTTAATTTTTTTTATAAATAAATAAAAAATACAAAAAATTTTGAAAAAAAAAAAAAAATACACGGTTTTCTTCACTTCTGTTATACAATTTTGCAAATAAATAATTGCTCTTCATAAATTTCTCTCCAGTGGTGATTAAATACCGCCAAAAGAAAGCTCTAGCTGGGTGACCAAAACGCTAAAAATGTCATTTGAGTACGGTGTCGCACGACCGCGCAATTGTCATTCAAAATGTGACCGCGCTGAAAGCTAAATATTTTCCTGGGCAGAAAGGGGGTAAAAGTGACCGGTATTGAAGTGGTTAAATGTGCTGAAACGCGTTGAACGGGTTTACAAGCACCAAGTATTTTTTTTTTTTTTTTTTGCCAAAACTCTGCTGCCAGGAGGAATTATTATTTCTAGAATAGAATTATAGAGGAATTATTAAAGTGTCTCTAGTGAGCATGACGCCAAATAAGTAGGTGATTTGTAAAGGGGGGTGGGGGAGGCTGGAGAGCGTAAGCGGGGGTCCCATTTAATGCATTGCTGTGTATTTTTGGTGGAATTCTTCCAATCCGCGTCACTTGAAATCATTATTGTCTGCCGAGCTTTAGCTGTAAGCGCTGTGACAGTTCAGACGACAACGTGTCACCCAACAGAGACAAATCTCTTAATAAACTCCATTCTGACAGCGTGATTGGAAAAAAAAAATATGGAATTCCAATTTTCTCCGATTCCAATTATGAAATGAAAATTTCCCATCAGGGCACTTTCCGTCCAGGAGATGAAATGACTCTTCCTGGAGATGTTTATGTCTTTTAGATATTAGAGAAAACTCCGCTCTAATTAAAAAGGCGAGACATCTGACGGGAGAGCGGAGTCAGGATAGAAGTCCGTTCCTCACTCATAGGAATTATCGTTGTTCTCTCTACAATTGATTTCTTAAACGTATTGATCGGCCCGACTCCGAGGACCCCCAGATGTAAAGAGGGGTACTGTGGGTGCTGCATCCAGTATAGACTTTCATCAATCCCCTCTCCGGTATATGCGCTTTGTACGTTGTGCTATACATTACTATCTTCAGACTGCAGAGCTCTGTATTACGGGGGGGATTGTATCAAAAAGGGCCCCCGGGGGCCACATTTGTAATCCCAAGTTCATTTTTTCTATCAGTGGTCTCCAAAGGCCCCTCACTTGCTGGCCCTTGAATACCCGGTGGCCTCAGTCCACCTCCCCCCCCCCCCCCGGAGTCTGATGGACACTAAACCAGCCTTTTGCTTTTATCTGGCCCTTGGGGTGCTATTTTATTCGCAGACACCGATGAAGGGCACAATTCCTCTCAATGCCACCAAGGATGGGGCCCAATGTCACCAAGCATGGGGCCCAATGATGGGATGCAATTCCTCCCAATGAAACCAGCAGCAGGGCCCAATGACATCAATGATGAGGCACAATTACTCCCAATGACACCAACAATGGAGCCAAATGACTCCAATGATGGGACTTAATTTCTCCCAATGAAACCAACAATGGGGCCCAATGCCATCAATGATGAAGCACAATTACTCCCAATGACACCAATGATGGGAGATTGTTTACTCTCACTCATGCTGGGACATTTTGTACTTCCAATAGCCACAGTCCACCCCCTCTAAAATCTGATGGACATTAAACTGGCCCATTGCTTGCTTTTATCTGGTCCTTGGGGTGCTATTTTATTCGCTGACACTGATGAAGGGCACAATTCCTCCCAATCTCACCAATGATGGGGCCCAATGATGGGATGCAATTCCTCCCAATGAAACCAGCAATGGGGCCCAATTCCTCCCAATGATACCAACAATTGGGCCCAATGACGTCAATGAAAGGGGCACAATTACTCCCAATTACACCAACAATGGAGCCAAATGACTCCAATGATGGGACTTAATTCCTCCCAATGAAACTAACAATGGGGCCCAATGACACCAATGATGTGAAACACTTTTTCACAATGACATCAACAGTGGTGCCCAATGACACCCATGATGGGACACACTTTTTCACAATGACCCCAACAGTGATGCCCAATGATGCCAACGATGGGGCAGAATTTCTCTAAATGACACCAACAGTGGGGACCAACGACACCAATGATAGGACACAATTTCTCCCAATGACACCAATGATAGGACACAATTTCTCCCAATGACACCAATGATGGGGGATTGTTTACTCACACTGATGCTGGGACATTTTGAATACAGGCATATCCCACTTTTAAGCACACTTTTGGGTTTATTTACTAAAGCTGGAAAGTGCAAAATCAGGCTCACTTCTGCAATGAAACCAACAATGGGGCCCAAAGACACCAATGATGGGACACACTTTTTCATAATGACACCAAGGCCGCGTACACACGGGCGGACTGTTCGCCCAACCTTGTCCGCTGAACAGTGTTTGGGCGGGCAGTCCGCTCGTGTGTGGGCTTTCAGCGGACAGTTTCAGCGGACAGTTTGACGGACAAAGTCTTTCGGAAATTCCGAAAAACTGTCCGCTGAAACTGTGTTTGAGCGGACAGTCCGCCCGTGTGTAGGCTACTTTCGAAATGAGCAAACTGTTCCCGCTCGGAGGGAAGTCTGCTCATTTCGAGGTAGGCGGGGCCCGCGACGGAGACGTCGCGGGCTCCGCCGCCTGGAATGGGCTTAAAGGGGAACCCCAACGCCGAAAAAAATCGGCGTGGGGGTTCCCCCAAAGTCCACAACAGACCCTTGTCCGAGCACGCTACCCGGCCGGCCAGGAAAGGGGGGCGAGCGAGCGCGCCCCCCTCCTGAGCCGTACCAGGCCGCGTGCCCTCAACATGGGGGGTGCCTTGGGGAAGGGGGGGCCGCGCGGCCCCCCCACCCCAAAGCACCTTGTCCCCATGTTGATGAGGACAAGGGCCTCTTCCCGACAACCCTGGCCGTTGGTTGTCGGGGTCTGCGGGCGGGGGGCTTATCGGAATCCGGGAGCCCCCTTTAAGAAGGGGGCCCCCGGATACCGGCCCCCCACCCTATGTGAATGAGTATGGGGTACAATGTACCCCTACCCATTCACCTGTGAAATAAAGTACAAAAAAAAACACAACACAGAGAAAAAATATTTTATTGCACAGCTCCGGGGGTCTTCCGTCTTCGGGGGTCTTCTCGCCGGACTCCTCCGCTATCTTCGTGTAGCTCTTTTACTAGCGGAGGAGTCCGGCTTTCTTCCTCCCCGCCGCCGGCCTCTTCTCCCGACTTCGGGGGTCTTGTCCCCCTCTTCGGTTCTTCTGCCGGGCCACCGCGCCTTCTTGTAGCTCTTTTACAGGCGGTGGCCCGGTCTTCTGTCGCCGCCGTCACCGCCGCCGCCTTCCGTTCTTCTGTCGCCGCCTTCCGTTCTTGTTCTTCTTCTTGTTCTTCTTCTTCTTCTCCAGGAGATGTTGACACGTCGCTCTCTCCGGCCGGAATGCCAGAGCCGCGCTGTGCGGTCACTTATATAGTGACAATGGGGCGGTGTCACATGGTATATGTCACATGGGTTGGTCACATGGGTTGATGTCACATGGGGACTATGACATCGTAAGGGGGCGGGGTCACCATGTGACCAACCCATGTGACATATACCATGTGACACCGCCCCATTGTCACTGACACCATTGAAAAGGGCACAATGACACCAATAATGGAGCCCAATAATGGAGCCCAATGACAACAAGGATGGGGAAATATTGCTCCCAATGAAACCAACAATGGGGCCCAACGACACCAATGATAGAACACAATTTCTCCCAATGACACCTATGATGGGGGATTGTTTACTCACACTGATGCTGGGACATTTTAAATACCCGGTGGCCACAGTCCACCCCCCCCCCCTCAAAGTCTTTGCTTTTATATGACCCTTGGGGTGCTATTTTATTCACTGACACCATTGAAGGGCACAATTCCTCCCAATGGCACCAACTGTGGGGCCCAATGACACCATTGATGGGCACAATTTCTCCAAATGACACCAACAGTGGGGACCAACGACACCAATGATAGGACACAATTTCTCCCAATGACACCAATGATGGGGGCATTTTGAATACCCAGTGGCCACAGTCCATCACCCCTAAAGCCTGATGGGCATTAAACCGCCCCTTTGCTTTTATCTGGCCCTTGGGATGCTATTTTATTCACGGACACCATTGAAAAGGGCACAATGACACCAATAATGGAGCCCAATAATGGAGCCCAATGACACCAAGGATGGGGCACAATTCCTCCCAATAAAACCAACAATGGGGCTTAACAACACCAATCATAGGACATAATTTCTCCCAATGACACCAATGATGGGGGATTGTTTACTCACACTGATGCTGGGACATTTTGAATACCCGGTGGCCACAGTCCATCCCCCCTAAAGTCTGATGGACATTAAACCGGCCCTTTGCTTTTATCTGGCCCTTGGGATGCTATTTTATTCACGGACACCATTGAAGGGCACAATATCTCTCAATGACACCAATGACGGAGCTCAATGACACCAAGGACGGGGCACAATTGCTCCCAATGTAACCAACAATGGGGCCCAGCGACACTAATGATAGGACACAATTTCTCCCAATGACACCAACAGTGGGGCCCAATGACACCAAAGATGGGACACAATTTCTCCCACTGAGACCAATGATGGGAGATTGTTTACTCCCAGTGATGCTGGGACATTTTGTACTCCCAATGGCCACCAACCCCCCCTACCCCCCACTAAAGTCTGAAGGACAGTAAACCGGCCCTTTGCTTGCTTTTAGCTGGCCCTTGGGTTGCTATTTTATTCACTGACACTAATGAAGGGCACAATTCCTCTCAATGATACCAATGATGGGGTGAAATTCCTCCCAAGGACACCAACAATGGAGCCCAATGACACCAATGATGGGGCACAATTTCTCCCAATAACACCAACAGTGAGGCCCAGTGACACCAATGATGGGGTACAATTTCACCCAATGACACCAATGATGGGACACAATTCCTCCCACTGACACCAATGATGGGGGATTGTTTATGCCCACTGATGCTGGGACATTTTGTACCCCTGATGGCCACAGTCCACCCCTCCTAAAAGTCTGAAGGACAGTAAACCAGGCCTTTGCTTGCTTTTATCTGGCCCTTGGGGTGCTATTTTATTCATGACACTAATGAATGGCACAGTTCCTTTCAATTACACCAACAATGGAGTCCAATGACACCAATGATGGGGCGCAATTCCTCCCAATGACACCAACAATGGAGCCAGTGACACCAATGTTGGGACACAATTTCTCCCGATGAAACCAACAATGGGGCCCAATGACACCAACAATGGGGTCCAATGACACTAATGATGGGGCACAATTCCTCTCACTGACACTAATGACAGGGGAATTGTGTACTTCCACTGATGCTCTGGCATTTTTTCTTCCCAATGGCCACAGTCTGGCCCCCATAAAGTCTGAAGGACAGTAACCGGCCCTTTGTTTAGAACGTTTGGAGATCCTTGGTTTAGATCAGTGGTCTCCAAACTGTGGCTGGGGGGGGGGAGCTGGAAGTGGCCCTTTGCTTGCCTTTATCTGGCCCTTAGGGCACTATTCCTCCAACAAATACCAATGATGGGGTACCATTCCTCCTATTGACACCATTGATGAGCCTCTATTTCTTCAACTGACAATATCGATGAAGCACTATTCCTCCCACTGACAGCAATGATGGGGCACTTTCCTTCCCACTGACAGCAATGATGGGGCACTATTCCTCCCTCTAAAATCAGTGATGGAAAATAATTTCCTGACATTGATTCCCCATTGGCCACAGTCTGGCCCCTTAAAACCTGAATAACAGTAAACTGTCCCTTTGTTTAAAAAGTTTGGAGAACCCATGGTTTAGATCAGCAATTTTTTCTTGTGTCTTCATAAAAATGTGCGATGCGTTTAGCTGCGGACAAAAAAATATTACATGCCAGGATCGCAAAGATCCGCGGATGTTACAGTACATGCCCATGTGCATAAACACGTACACATGTACATATGTAGCCATTCACTGGAAAGAAAGAAGAATTGTACACGCCTAAATGCGCTTAAATCCGCTGAATTTTACGCACGTACAAGCATAAACGCCATGTTTAGGGAAGTTGTAGTTTTGAGAATTTTGTAAACCAACACTAGTCTTAGTCATATACAAGATACACTAGATTGTCAAAACTATTGGGACACCTGTCTTTACACGCACATGAACTCTAATGGCATCCCAGTCTTAGTCCATAGGGTTCAATATTAACCACTTGACCACTAGGCACTTAAACCCCCTTCCTAACCAGACCAATTTTCAGTTTTCAGTGCTCTCACACTCGGGAGTAAGATTTTGGGAGGACGCAGAATAAACCGACTGCGCTATGGACCAGTCAGCAAAGGGTTAAATTGGCCCACCCTTTGCAGCTATAACAGCTTCAACTCTTCTGGGAAGGCCGTCCACAAGGTTTAGGAGTGTGTCTGTGGGAATGTTTAACCATTCTTCCAGAAGCGCATTTGTGAGGTCAGGTACTGATGTGGATGAGAAGACTTGGCTTGCAGTCTCTACTCTAATTCATCTCAGAGTTGTTCTATCGAGTTTAGGTCAGGACTCTGCGCAGGCAAGTCAAGTTCCTCCACCCCAAACTCACTCAGCCATGTCTTTGTGGACCTTGCCTTGTGCACTGGTCCAAATCATTTGGTGGAGGGGGGATTATGGTGTGGGGGGGGGGGGTTGTTTTGCAAATGTTGGGATTGGCCCCTTAGTTCCAGTAAAGAGAACGCTCAAAGGATCAGCATACCAAGACATTTTGGACAATTTCATGCTCTCAACTTTGTGGGAACAGTTTGGGGATAGCCCCCTCCTGTTCCAACATGACTGCCCACCAGTGCGCAAAGCAAGGTCCATAAAGACATGGATGAGCAAGTTTGGAGTGGAGGAACTTGACTGTTCTGACCTAAACTTGATAGAACACCTTTGGGATGAATATAAGTGGAGACTGTGAGCCAGGCCTCTTCGTACAACATCAGCGCCTGACCTCACAAATGAGCTTCTGGAAGAATGGTTAAACATCGCCATAGACACACTCCTAAACCTTGTGGGCAGCCTTCCCAGAAGAGTTGAAGCTGTTGTAGTGGCAAAGGGTGGGCCAACTCAATATTGAACCCTACGGACTAAGACTGGGATGCCAGTAAAGTTCATGTGCATGTAAAGGCATGCGTCCCAATACGTTTGACAATATAGTGTATGCTTGGGGTCATCTTCCTATTGCTGCACAATTCATTTTTAACTATGAAGGAAATTGAGTGCTTTCACTGAAAGAAAATTTGGGTAAAATTTACCCATTTTGGTGAAATGCACTGGAATCAATTGGGAACGTTTTGGTTGTCTTTATGATTGCAGGTTATGAGTGCAATAGAGAAAAACGACGTGGCAGTTTTGTTCAGCGCATTTCTTTCAGATCTTCTGTCTACGTGAGCCCCGGCGGTTTCGTCTCACAGCCATCACTGATCATTTGCAGGGAGCGTCTCATCCTGCGGACAAGTTCATTATTAGAAGCCCTGCTTTGAACATTTCCAATCATCCTCGGCGATCTCCCATGTGCAGATTGTGTGTCATCGCTTGTTATTTCCTGCCTGCTGGGCGAGCAAACGAATGGCCGTGGCGTTCACCGCCGGGCGGGCCTGGGATGTCCAGCACCGCGGCAGATTGCCTCTATTTGCAGCTTTGATATCTGAATCTGTCACAAACTGATTACTTTATGATTTCATTAGCATCTAGAAAATTGAAATTCGCATCGCCGTGAGAGGTGGCGAGGGTGATGGAGTATTGTTTGTGAAATTTCTGTAATTTAATGACAGACAAGGCTGCGAGCTCGCGGATGCCATCACAGTAATAATAGAAGGCCATTGGACTTTAGTTGTTACATGACAGTAATGAGTAAATGGCAAATCAACTGGATACAGAGTAGAGCGTGCAGCCCTGGAGAAGGTAGAGGGATAAGAGCTCAAATTTTTATTACTAAGGGTCAGACTATCAACAGACATAAAACAGCACAAAGTTGTGTTGGTAGAACCCAAAACAGGAAGGATAATAATTTAGATCGAAATTTTTCAGGCAGCTCTCCATCAGCCTAGGTATCCTTCGGGGTCCCCATAGTGGCAAAATAGTCCAGTAAAGCTTTATTTCACAAGACAGGAGAGCAAGAAAAAAATCCAATCCACTTCAGTGTCTCAATACTCCCCTTTATCACGGCATCTTAAACATTGCACAGGCCCATGCATTCCATAATTGTTGGAGGACCCAACGATCCAAGTTTTCAAGGCCGCTCTCTGTAAGTCAAGGTATCCGTGGAAGTCCTCTAATACAATAAAGCCGGCTACAAGATAAGATCCATTGCAGAAATTCTTTATTGGCAGGATACAGCAGTAATACACTAACGTGTTTCGGCAGAAGCCTGTGAGTGGGGCTTCTGCCGAAACGTGTTGGTCTGTTACTGCTATATCCTGCCATGTAGCCAATAAAAAAAGTGTTACAATAGATGTTATCGAGTAGCCGAGGACTAGAGATTATTGCTCCAATTTACAAAGGCATGTATGCCATTGCCAGAGAACCGGTTTCCAGTCTAAAGGCCCATACACACGGTCGGACTTTGTACAAACTTTCCCGTGGACTTTTGTACAAAGGGCGTGGTCCACAAGTTTGTATTGCATACACACGGTCGGACTTTTTGACAACAAACACGAACGTAATGACGTCACAACGTACTGACGCCGCTTCAAAAGAGGACGTTCAATGACTCCTGCGCCACCTTTGGTCAACTTCTGTATTGTAGTCTGATCGTTTGCATAGGCTCTGAGCATGCGTGTTTGTACCTTGTACAAAAGTCCGATGCCTTTGCATACACACGGTCGGACTTTGCTCCTTCGGACTTCTGTTGTCAAAAAGTTTGTCCGTTCGCACAGCCAACAAAAGTCCGATGAAAACAGAAAAAGTTTGTCCGATGGAGCGTACACACAGTCGGATGTTGCTCCAAAACAGCTAATTTGCATGTTTGTTGTCAAAAAGTCCGACCGTGTGTACGGGCCTTAACAGGTTGTTTGTGTTAGGCGGCGTACACACGGGCGGACTGTCTGCCCAAACTAAGTTCCTCAAACAGTCCGCTCAAACTTTTAAATGAACGAACTTGCCCACACACGGCACTTTTTGAGCGGACTAATACGGCAAACTAAGTTCGTCAAACAGTCCGCTCAAACTTTTGAAATGAACGGACTCGCCCACACACGCAGAGGACAGTCCGCTCATTTCGCCTGGAATGGACTTAAAGGGAAACCCCAACGCCGAAAAAATCGGCGTGGGGTCCCCCCAAAGTTCACAACAGACCCTTGTCCGAGCACGCTACCCGGCCGGCCAGGAAAGGGGGGCGAGCGAGCGCGCCCCCCCTCCTGAGCCGTACCAGGCCGCGTGCCCTCAACATGGGGGGTGCCTTGGGGAAGGGGGGGGCCACGCGGCCCCCCCACCCCAAAGCACCTTGTCCCCATGTTGATGAGAACAAGGGCCTCTTCCCGACAACCCTGGCCGTTGGTTGTCGGGGTCTGCAGGCGGGGGGCTTATCGGAATCCGGGAGCCCCCTTTAATAAGGGGGCCCCCGGATACCGCCCCCACCCTATGTGAATGAGTATGGGGTACAATGTACCCCTACCCATTCACCTGTAAAATGAAAGTACCCAAAAAAAAACACAACACACGAGATAAAATATTTTATTGCACAGCTCCAGGGGTCTTCCGTCTTCGGGGGCCTTCTCGCCGGACTCCTCCGCTATCTTCTTGTAGCTCTTTTGCTAGCGGAGGAGTCCGGCTTTCTTCCTCCCCGCCGCCGGCCTCTTCTCCCGACTTCGGGGGTCTTGTCCCCCTCTTCGGTTCTTCTGCCGGGCCACCGCGCCTTCTTATAGCTCTTTTACAGGCGGTCTGTCACACACGGGCGGACTGTCCGCTGAAACAAAGTTTCAGCGAACAGTTTTACGGAAATTCCGTAAGACTTTGTTCGTCAGACAGTCCGCTGAAACTGTCCGCTGAAGCCCACACACGAGCGGACTGTCCGCTGAAACACTGTTCAGCGGACAAAGTTGGGCGAACAGTCCGCCCGTGTGTACGCGGCCTTAGAGCATGTTCTCGTTGATGTTCTATGTATACTTGGGGAGGCACCAAAGTAGCAGAATAGTCTAGCAAATCTTGACATTTGTAGGACTTAAGCCCAGTGTCCTGATCAATCCCTTAACCTCAAAACCACCTCTCTAAATCCCTCAAGAATGACTTGACCAGGTTTTTGGAGTAAATGGCCTTAACGGCCTCTTTTATTAATGTAGCGCCGACTCCTGAGGAGCACCCGCTTTGTTTTTGAAATTTAATGTTACACCTGAACTGCAGTTTTGGCATCAGTCTGACTGGACTATAGGGTGTTCAGCCTGGCCATAAGAGGCACTGTCTCTTTTGGCAAGCATGGAAACACAGTCTCGGTTGGGTGCTTTAAGGTTACTTTCCCAATGGGAGTGTCACTCTTGCTGTGCTTTCTGGGAGAGGGTACTTAAGATGCGGATGTCACGTGGTTTGGGGGTTCCGGTCCAGAAGTATATTCTGGTCCTCCTGACCAGTCCCCAGGAAGGCTATGGCCTGGGGTGCGGATCCACCCAACTTTATGTGTCTGGGCTGGCTAGCCCGAGGGAAGGAAACTAAGGAAACCATTCGGAGGTGGTCCGGTGCTGTCTCCGGTTGTGGAGAGGCCCAGCGACTTCGGCTATCCAGAGGAGGACTCTTCAGAAGAAGGCCACATACGGGTTGGCTTCTTAGCAAGAGCCTGGTAGGGCTGAAGGACCTAAGTGAATCCAATCTTGTGCGGTATCGCCAAACCGGCTGAAAGATACTGGTACCACATGAGTGTTCTACAAGTATTCAAGTTTCCTTGTTCATGTTCTACAACAAAGTCTGTGGCAGAGACTTATTCCTGATTTAAGCACACTGTTGGCTGCTAGGCCTTGTGAGAGAGGGACTATCTAACTAGAGTGAACATCCAGCTGTGAATGGCTATTCTCTGGATTTAGTCAAAGTAAGCAAGTTCTTTATTATTGACTTTGACACTAAGAGAACCTGGACTTTTCTCTTAACCCTCTGATCCTATACTGAGAGACTGTTCATTAACTAAGTTTTTTCAAATAAAAATCCCTTTAAGCGGATCTGTCGTCAGTCTCTAAAGTTTCTGGGTCATCTACCACAGGAACCCCTAGACACGCAAATCGAGGTGAAGAAGGTAACGGTAAGCCCAATCAAACCAGCAGCTCCTTCTGGGGTTAGTGCTACATTAATAAACTATAAAAATATATAAATAACAACTTCATAAATAACCATTAAACTTTTCTGTACTTTATGGGTCATATAAGAAAAACAACATATCACTGGTCACTGTGAACAACTTCTTTAAATTTAGGCTTCCAGTCGGCAAACCCCGGACTCGGAGGCGGTACCCAACCTTCACAGTGACCTACCTTTTAACCCTTCCAGGTTAACCCCTCATAACCTGAAAGTACCTGAAAAACCTCCCATCCCATGGATGAGTACAACATGTTCCATATATGTAACCACAATCTTCTCCTCCAGTGACCCAACACTGCCCTGTCATATTGCCCACCCCTACCTGACTTGCTTTCCAACCAACGTGGGAGGGTGGGTGGTAATTTCTTCCTCTGCTGCTCTGCCATTGACGTCACTTCCCCCTCTCCTTCACTATCCCCCACTCAGCGCGCCACCCGCTCTCGGCTCCTCCCCCTTTCCATAAAACGGAAACTGTATTTAAAACGGCAACGCAGTGCTGTCCAGCACTGTCATGCCATCCCTGCGCCCAGATCCTCTGCGGGACTCACTTTATTTTGCAAGATAGGAGGTCACAAGAAAAAGCCAACTCACTTCAGTGTCTCAATACTCCCCCTTCATCTTAAACATAAGACAGACCCAGGCACTCCATAGTTGTTAAATGATCTAAACATCCAAGTTTTTGAGGCAGCTCCCTGTCTGCCAAGGTATCCCTGGGGAGGTCCCTAGAGTAGCAGAATAGTCCAGTAAATCTTAATTTTGCAAGACAGGATATTACAAGAAAAAGAAGAAAAAGACAACTCTTTTCAGTGTCTCAATACTCCCCCTTCCTCATAAACATTACACTGGCCAGTCACTCCATAGTTGTTGAAGGATCTGAAGATCCAAGGTTTCGGGGCAGCTCTCTGTCAGTCAATGTACCCTTGGGGGGTCCCCAGAGTAGCAAAATAGTCCAGTAAATCTTTAGTCCTTATGACAGGAAGTCACCAGAAAAAGCCAACTCACTTCAGTGTCTCAATTCTCCCCCTTCATCATGGCATCCTAAACTTTTCACAGGCCCAGGCACTCCATAGTTGTTGAGGGATCTAAAGATCCAAGTTTTTGAGTTAGCTCTCTGTCAGCCAAGGCATACTTGGGAGTCCCCAGTGTAGCCGAATAGTCCAGTTAATATTTATTTTGAAAGATAGGAGGTGCCAAAAAAAAGCCAACTTACTTAAGTGTCTGAATACTCCCCCTTCATCAGGGCATTCTAAACATTGCACAGGAACTTGCACTCTGTAGTTGTTTTGGGATCTAAAGAAGTCTGTAAATTTAATTGGTAACAGACATCTTCTGGTGCCCTGATGTATGTCTTCCCCATTACAGCCTCTTCTGTGTCTTCTCCACCAGATTTGGGCGAAAGGAATACCAGTGATTCTGCTTGTATGGCTTGGATCAGGGGAGTGTGCTATTCTGACATTGTGAACATGTCAGTGGACAGACATCCTTTCTCAAGGTTTGATCTTCCATCCTTTTTAATGGCTTGGCTAGGGTAGTCAGAGTCCTGAGAGTCATGGGAATCTATGATTAGGTTATTCACTCTCTTTTGAGGTTCAGGTTTTGGGGTATAAGGTTGAAGAAATTAGGTGGAAGGGTCTATTGCTCTTGATCCATCTAGTGTCAACTGAGTTAAAATGCATTCCAACTGTCCATCCCTGGGATGTAAATAGCATCACTGGACAGTGTATCTCCATCCATTAGATAATCAAGCTTGCTTCCTTCAATGCTGGGTGCACTGGGTCACTGTGTACACTAGGCACACTGAAGTCACTGAGTACACTAGGTGCCCTGAAGTCACTGGGTGCACTGAGTGCACTGGAACCACAAGCTTTTAATGGGTGCAATAGAGTTAATATATCTACTGGGCACAACAGAGTCACTGGATCTACTGGGCGCACCGCAGTTAAATAGGAAAATGGGCACTCTGAAGTCAATGGGTGCACTGGGCACTCCAAAACCACTGGGCCTACTGGACACAATGGAGTTATAGGATGCATTGGGTGCACTGGAGTCACATGTACACTGGTTGCACTGGATTTACTGGATCTACTGGGCACAATGGAGTCAGTGAATCTACTGGGCACAATGGAGTCACTGGATCTACTGGGCGCACCGGAGTCAATGGGTCTACTGGGCACACTGGAGTCACAGGGTACACTGGGCACATTGGAGCCACTTGGTATACTGGGCAAACTGGAGTAACTGGGTACACTGACCATACTGGAGTCAATTGGGTCACTGGGTCCACTAGGCACAATGGAATCACAGAGTACACTGGGTGCACTGGAGTCACATGTTACTCTAGGTGCACTGGAGTCACTGGATCTACTGGGGACAAAAGAGTCACTAAGTCTAGTGGACACAATGGAGTCACTGGGTCTACTGGGAACAATAAAGTCCCATGGTGCACTGGGTACCCTGGAATCACTGAGGTTAGTGGGCACGGTGGAGTCATTAAGTCTACTGGACACAATGGTGTCACTGAGTCTACTGGTCACAGTGAAGTCCCAGGGTACACTGGGCACCCCGGAGTCACTGAGGTTACTGGGCACAGAGGAGCCACTGGGTCTACTGGGCACACTAGAGTCACTGAAGCTATTGGGCACAATGGAGTCACTAGGTCTATGCGGTGCACTAGTGTCACAGGGTACACTGGGAACATTGGAGTCGCTGGGTATACTGGGTAAACTGGAGTCACTGGGTTCACTGGTCATACTGAAGTCAGGCACTGCAGCAGGGAGAGGGTCTGCTAAACCACAGAGATATGTTGCTTGAATGGCGGCTGCTTGCCAGTGAGGAGACCCGGCGCTGGATCTCAGAGGAACTGAGTGTGTCAGTAATGTAAGTATGCTTAGAGGCTACAATAAAATGTAACCTGTTGTTTTTCCCTGCCTGGGCAGATCACATTTTTCCCTCTAAGATGGAAAAATTAACATGCAATAAAACAAACAAACAAAAATGTGTATACAATGGAAAACAACCACAAAAAAAACTCTAAAGATCAATTCTTTGAATTAGACACTGACCAGAAGGAGGAATTATTTCTGGTACAAAACCAGGATGCCATGCACACCACTGAACGTGAGGCAAGATGACTTCGAGTCATCAGAGTGTCCAAGGCAGATTAACAAAGATATACTGTGAATTAAAAAGCATTTAAATGCAAAAGCTGCTGACTCTGCTGAACTTGATTTTCGGCAAATTTTTATGTCAAAGATATCTATGACGCTGTTATAACTGGGAAGAACGAATTAGGAGTATCACCAGTTCAGCACTTTTTTATATTCTTAAATATTTGCCTGTAAATGTCTATAGCCGGAAAAGCCTCTTTTCTTCCCCTCTCTGATTTAGTTTTACTTTGCTACTGGGGTCTGACTTTCTCTGACTTCATGGCTAAGCTCCAATAGTTACCATTCCCTTGGTCAATGAGTGCCTTTATTGGACATTCTAAAAATATAGAAAGGAGCGTGCGCCAGACCAAGGTCATTTTTAAATGCTAATAAAAAAAAGTAATTTAAAAACAGCCAATGTGTTTCGGGGGCAACCCCACTTCCCCCTTTATCTTGGCTTAACACAGGACAAAACTTGGATGGACTTTCCTCCTCGAAAAAACAACCTGACAATGGAACAATCAACTTCACTCCTTCCGAGTTTTGTCTGGTGTTGGACCCTGATAAAGGGGGAATCGTTTTGCTCCTGAAACACGTTACCTGTTTCTATATGGTCTTTTCATCAATGGTTATAATTATCTTGGACTCTTGGTCTGTTAACTACTATTAGGTGCCCATCAAGGAAAGCGTTGCTGTAGGAGAGCTATCTCCCCAAAGCTGTTGAGCCTGCCTGAAATTTTCCTTCATCTGACTACACATGCAACTCTAAGCCCTTGTACACACGGTCGGAGATTCGGACAACCAAATCCGTCAGAGTAATTCCAACGAATTATTTCCGGAAGAGGTCCGGAAGTGATGTTGCATACACACGGTCGGACAAAGTTGTCGGAAAATCCGATTGTACATAACGTGATGACGTTATTTCGTTACGATGGGACTATGTTCAGGCTAGTAGCCAATAGCTTTGGTCTAGGAATTTGATCTGAGCATGCGTGGCACTTTGTCCATTCGGAGCAGGCTACACATGATCGGAGTATGTCCGATAGGAGCATTTTGTCGGAAAATTTTACCGGCAAGTTGGAAAAGTTGGTTCCGTCGGATATTCCGACGGAAACAGTCCGATGGAGACCACACACAGTCGGAATATCCGACAAAACGGTCCGATAGGACACATTCCGTCGGAATCTCCGACCGTGTGTACAAGGGCTTAAAGTTCCTTGTCTCCCTATGCTAACTTGCGTTTATGTCTCTTCTTACCTTTTATCCTGAATTCAAATACTTGACCTTCCAAGGAATCCAGCATTTCCTTAATGAGATCAACTGTTCATCTTCCACACACTGGGTCCTGCACCACCATCTTCTTATCTGATGCCATTAGGATAGGGGTCTCAAACTGGTGGCCCTCCAGCTGTTACGAAACTACAAGTCCCATGAGGCATTGCACGGCTGACAGTTACAAGCATGGCACCCACAGGCAGAGGCAAGATGGGACTTGTAGTTTCCGAACAGCTGGAGGGCCACCAGTTTGAGACCTCTGCAATTAGGAGATAGTTATTTCTTCTTGGCCCAGGCAGCTGGCCCCTTGATGGTGCACACCAGACCCGTCTTCCTCCAGCTCCAACTCCATCTTCCTCCATCTCTGTGTGGAAGACTTCTGGGATATGTGACATGTATATCTCAGGAGGCTTCAGGAGCAGGGCCACGTCATTCTTGCATGGGCGAGGATGGAGGCAGGGAGGTGGGCTGGACTGAGAAAAAAAGTATGTAAACAATTTCCCAAAAAAAAGTTTAAGAGAAAATAATACTGAATGGAGGGGTTCCCCCACAAGGGGTTTCAAGCAGCAAAAATATCACAATTGGTTGAATGTTAGGACGAAAAGTTAGAAACACTTGTTAGCATTAAAATATGAGCTCTGGTCATGACGAGGCAAAGATACATATACCATATTACAGCAATGTGAACATGAATATATAATATTACATTACAATGATAGCCATGCTAGAAGCTACAACGCATTTCGACCTAATTGGTCATGGTCTTCTTCTGGGGGACAAATTGCTCTAGAATAAATGCATCCAAATTTCGATTTTTCAACATGCACCAATTTCTGTGTACGTGGACATTGAAAATTGGTGCATGTTGAAAAATGTTATTATATATTCATGTTCACATCGCTGTATTATGGTATATGTTTTTTTTGCCTCATGACCTCATTTTGTGGTTAAACTGGATGGACTTGTGTCTTTTTTTCAACCTGACTAACTATGTAACTATGGAACCAGGGGAGGACTGACAACTCATGAGGCCCCCGGGCAATAGGAGATTATGGGGCCCCCAAGCAACAGGAGAAGATTATGGGGCCCTCAGGCAACAGGAGATTATGGGGCCCTCAGGCAACAGGAGATTATGGGACCCCCAGGCAATAGATTATGGGGCCACATAGTATACACACATACAGTATACACACACAGACACACAATATACACACACAGTATACACACACAGTATACACACACAGAATACACATACGCACAATGAAAAGGTACTGGAGAGGTGGGGAAACTATAATCTTGGGATGTAAAAAAAAATACAGATTTTTACATACTGTCCCTGTTTTTATTGAGGCTAGCAACCCTGATGGGGCCCCTTGGTGGCATGGGGCCCTCGGGCAGTGCCCGAGTGCCCAAATGGTCAGTCCGCCCCTGTATGGAACTATGACAAGAACTCATATTTTAATGCTAACAAGTGTTTCTAATTATTCTTAATAAAGACTCTTTTATACATTCAACCAATTGTGATATTTTTGCTGCTTAAAAACCCCCCTGGGGGGGATCCCCTCCATTCAATATACAGTTGGGGTGTGCAGCTATCTATTTCTCACCTCACTGTAGTTTTCCATTAAATAAGAGAAAATAATAATGCTGTCTCCACGCTGGGGTGGGGGGCTTTCACACTATCAATCTTCTTCAATATCTCTACCCCAGCAACCTGACTATAATCGACATATTTAGCCGTGTGACTCAAATGATTAACACATATGTAGACTTACCATGGCACCAAGGACTGAAAGATGTAACCAGCACAGGGTGGTTCCACAACTTTTATACCTTCCACCCTGTTCTTTATCAATCAACATCTGCCTTGGCACCAACCATGATATTGGATTGAGGTGTTGGTGCTACCTGCGTGGCTATAAATGTTGCGATACCCTCCCGACACTCATTAGAAGCGAAGAAGTGGCTTGGAGAAGCTAGCAAAATCTTTTCAACTTAACAGAGCAAGTCCAGTTCAATGTAACTATTCCAAACTACTACTATCTATAGATCAGCCGTTCTCAACCAAGGTTCTGTGGAACCCTAAGGTTACATAGTAGGTGAGGTCGAAAAAAGGCCAACAAGTCCAACCTAGAGGTTCTTCTAGAAAGGTTCCTAGGGGTTTCCTTGGAGGCATAATCACGAGTCCCATCCTCTTTTTTTAATATTTTTTTTTTGGTAATTAAGCACATCTTGCTGTATCTACACCAGGAACACGATTCACATTAAACAAGTGAAAAAAGGAGGACAGGTCCACTTTACGACTGAAAGCTGAGGGATTATTTGCCATTATTCCACTACAGCTGCTCCGTCCAGTTCCTGTGGTGAGAGGTGACAATAAATGACACTTCACCGGTATCACATTCCCTGAAGATAATTGGTCATTCTTCCAGCGTAGACCATTTTAATGCTCTGTTAGCGTAACCCCCTCTTCATTCGTTTGTTCAGCTTGTCTGTGAGGTTACCGACGTGACTTCATATTACTGGATGGTTTCACTCTGGCACTAGAAAGAAAATGGATTAAGGGCAGGAACGATGCAGACTATGAATGATGGGAGGATAGTGACAGCTCAAGGGCTTCAAATTAACTCAAAAATCTGTACAGTTTATCCGAAGGCTTTTAAAGCTTGAGTTTTCTGTCCATGGTTCCCCCACCCCCTTACAAACCTTTCCTTTTTTTTTTTTTTTTTCTTCCCATTACATGCCTTATTTCAGAAACAGATATGCTATCACTGGGTGTCTCTGCTTCTCTATGCATGAAGGGTCCGACAGAGTGCTGTACATTGTTTCCTGAAAACATCAACAGCCCACCACCTCAGTACTCCTCTCAAGAGCCCTCAGCCCTGTTTCAAGCAGTGGGTTGTCTCAGGGCTGTCTTTAACACAGGGCAAAAGGGGCAGCTGCTCCGGGCCCAGTCATTGTTGTGGGGCCCAAGGCAGCTTCCCCTTGAGCCCGCACTGCCCACAAATAGTTGATAAGTGCATTAGGAAGGGGCACAAGTAAATGTTTCAAAACAAAAGGAAAACACCGCGCTAATTCAAACAGAAACAAGTGAAAAGAAAAGTGAAAAACTATAAAATATTCTGTGAAGAACACAGCGCAGCTGCTAGCACACAAACAAACCAAGTTCACATAACATAAATGCAATAAGTGCTGCGCTTGAAGGCACCTATTTAAATAGGTGAAAGAAATAAATAATGTGTATAAATAACACTATAAACTAGTGAATACAAAAGTTCATGAAGTGTTTGAGAACAGTCCCAAAAAATTATTCACTCTGGTGCGTCTCAAGCTGAATTACAAGTCCGCAGATGGCATTCAGGTTGAATTATCCTACCAAGTTCTCCGCCCTTGGCGACTCTTGGAACTCAAATATAAGCAAGTAGAAAAAATAGGTACCCTAAGGCCGCGTACACACGGGCGGACTGTTCGCCCAACCTTGTTCGGCAAACAGTTTCATCAAACAGTCCGCTCAAAATTTGCATGAGCGGACTTGCCCACACACGAGCGGACTGTTTGACGAACAAGGTTGGGCAAACAGTTCGCTCAACTTTTGAAATGAACGGACTCGCCCACGTAAGGCGGAGGCAAATCCGCCCATTTCGAGCGCGTGTACAGGTAGGCGGGGCCCGCGAAGGAGACGTCGCGGGCTCCGCCGCCTGGAATGGGCTTAAAGGGGAACCCCAACGCCGAAAAAAATCGGCGTGGGGGTTCCCCCCAAGTCCACACCAGACCCTTGTCCGAGCACGCTACCCGGCCGGCCAGGAAAGGGGGGCGAGCGAGCGCGCCCCCCCTCCTGAGCCGTACCAGGCCGCGTGCCCTCAACATGGGGGGTGCCTTGGGGAAGGGGGGGCCGCGCGGCCCCCCCACCCCAAAGCACCTTGTCCCCATGTTGATGAGGACAAGGGCCTCTTCCCGACAACCCTGGCCGTTGGTTGTCGGGGTCTGCGGGCGGGGGGCTTATCGGAATCCGGGAGCCCCCTTTAAGAAGGGGGCCCCCGGATACCGGCCCCCCACCCTATGTGAATGAGTATGGGGTACAATGTACCCCTACCCATTCACCTGTGAACTAAAGTACAATAAAAAACACAACACAGAGAAAAAATATTTTATTGCACAGCTCCGGGGGTCTTCCGTCTTCGGGGGTCTTCTCGCCGGACTCCTCCGCTATGTGTGTGTAGCTCTTTTGCTAGCGGAGGAGTCCGGCTTTCTTCCTCCCCGCCGCCGGCCTCTTCTCCCGACTTCGGGGGTCTTGTCCCCCTCTTCGGTTCTTCTGCCGGGCCACCGCGCCTGGTCCGGTGGCCCGGTCTTCTGTCGCCGTCTTCCGTTCTTCTGTCGCCGCCTTCGGTTCTTCTGCCGGGCCACCGCGCCTTCTTGTAGCTCTTTTACAGGCGGTGGCCCGGTCTTCTGTCGCCGCCGCCGCCTTCCGTTCTTGTTCTTCTTCTTGTTCTTCTTCTTCTCCTGGAGATGTTGACTCGACGAGCTCTCCGGCCGGAATGCCAGGGACACGCTCCGCTGCCACTTATATAGTGACAATGGGGCGGTGTCACATGGTATATGTCACATGGGTTGGTCACATGGGTTGATGTCACATGGGGACTATGACATCGTAAGGGGGCGGGGTCACCATGTGACCAACCCATGTGACATATACCATGTGACACCGCCCCATTGTCACTATATAAGTGACCGCACAGCGCGGCTCTGGCATTCCGGCCGGAGAGATCGTCGAGTCAACATCTCCAGGAGAAGAAGAAGAACAAGAAGAAGAACAAGAACGGAAGGCGGCGGCGGCGACAGAAGACCGGGCCACCGCCTGTAAAAGAGCTACAAGAAGGCGCGGTGGCCCGGCAGAAGAACCGAAGGCGGCGACAGAAGAACGGAAGACGGCGACAGAAGACCGGGCCACCGGACCAGGCGCGGTGGCCCGGCAGAAGAACCGAAGAGGGGGACAAGACCCCCGAAGTCGGGAGAAGAGGCCGGCGGCGGGGAGGAAGAAAGCCGGACTCCTCCGCTAGCAAAAGAGCTACACACACATAGCGGAGGAGTCCGGCGAGAAGACCCCCGAAGACGGAAGACCCCCGGAGCTGTGCAATAAAATATTTTTTCTCTGTGTTGTGTTTTTTATTGTACTTTAGTTCACAGGTGAATGGGTAGGGGTACATTGTACCCCATACTCATTCACATAGGGTGGGGGGCCGGTATCCGGGGGCCCCCTTCTTAAAGGGGGCTCCCGGATTCCGATAAGCCCCCCGCCCGCAGACCCCGACAACCAACGGCCAGGGTTGTCGGGAAGAGGCCCTTGTCCTCATCAACATGGGGACAAGGTGCTTTGGGGTGGGGGGGCCGCGCGGCCCCCCCTTCCCCAAGGCACCCCCCATGTTGAGGGCACGCGGCCTGGTACGGCTCAGGAGGGGGGGCGCGCTCGCTCGCCCCCCTTTCCTGGCCGGCCGGGTAGCGTGCTCGGACAAGGGTCTGGTGTGGACTTGGGGGGAACCCCCACGCCGATTTTTTTCGGCGTTGGGGTTCCCCTTTAAGCCCATTCCAGGCGGCGGAGCCCGCGACGTCTCCTTCGCGGGCCCCGCCTACCTGTACACGCGCTCGAAATGGGCGGACTTTCCGAGCGGGAACAGTCCGCTCATTTCGAAAGTACAGCGGACAAGCCCACACACGGGCGGACTGTTCGCTCAAACACAGTTTCAGCGGACAGTTTTTCGGAATTTCCGAAAGACTTTGTCCGTCCAACTGTCCGCTGAAACTGTCCGCTGAAAGCCCACACACGAGCGGACTGTCCGCCCAAACACTGTTCAGCGGACAAGGTTGGGCGAACAGTCCGCCCGTGTGTACGCGGCCTTACCAGATGAGTTGGACACATCCACCTTATAGTAGTGTGTCTTGCGAGCTTATGGGGGGGGCTCCAGCCACTCACCCCAATACACCGACCCGATATATTATCCTCTCAGGGTTCCTCGTGGTCTGCGGATAGGAAAGGTGAGTGGGATTTCCGTGCCCAATGCTGTGATCGGACTTGATGCCAGACGTCCCGCAAAAGTTCACCATAAAGGAAATAGAGCATAAAATACGCTTCGCATGGTGAAATACAACCGATGATGGTTTATTGAAAAAAAAATTTTTCGATGAACAAAATTAAAATTATAAAATCACGTGATACATAAAAAATAGCAATGTGGGGAGCAGACAACTGCTGGCCCTACGCGTTTCAACCTCAAAGTCTTCAAAATGCCATCTGCGGACTTGTAATTCAGCTTGAGACGCACCAGAGTGAATAATTTTTTGGGACTGTTCTCACACACTTCATGAACTTTTGTATTCACTAGTTTATAGTGTTATTTATACACATTATTTATTTCTTTCACCTATTTAAATAGGTGCCTTCAAGTGCAGCACTTATTGTATTTTCATACACAAGTACAATTTTGCCCAGGGTCCAATCAATATTAAAGACGACCCTGGGCTGGCACTTGGGAGAAGTTCTGCAAATATCAAAAATGCCTTGATGGGTGGGTATCAGTCTGGTGGAGTGGGCAGGGCCATAGATAAGGGGGGTATCCCCAGTCCTCCTGTACTGAGCCCGGGCCAGCAGGGGAGCCCAGATAGCAGAGTGAATCGGATGTGGGCTGGGAAGGTGATCAGCACTGTTGTGCATTGGGCTCTACTATACAGCAGTTCCTGGGTTACAATCAAGGTTCTGTAGGTTTGTTCTTAAAGGGGCATTCCGGTCGCGATGTGTTTTTTTTTTTTTTTTAAGTCAGCAGCTACAAACACTGTAGCTGCTGACTTTTAATAAGGACACTTACCTGTCCAGCGAGCCCGCGATGTCGGCCTACCCGAGGCCGATCCGTCCATAGGATCGGCTGTCGGCGCTGCCATCTTCACGAAGGGAAACAGGCAGTGGAGCCTTGCAGCTTCACTACCCGTTTCCTACTGCGCATGCGCAAGTCGCACACCGCTTTGTGAATGGCCCCTTTGTTTTCTGGGACACATACATGTCCCAGAAGGCAACGAGGCCACTCGCCGAAGAGGAGGAAGCGCCGCGGAATAGGAAGAGGCATATTAGGAAGACTGCCTAGCAACAGAGGTTTTTGGTAAAAAGAAAAAAATTCACATTTTTTTAATTTATTTTTTTAAAGAATATCAATGTTATTTTTTATTCTGGCCCTCCCCTTTAAAGTGGTTCTAAAGGCTGAAGATTTTTTACCTTTATACATTCTATGTATGAAGGTAAAGAACTTGGCGTGCGGTGCCATTCCTGTCCGAACCACATGCGATTTTCCCCACTGCTCCTGTGTGTGCGTATAGAAAGGGGAAAGAGCCAACTAGTGGGTAGATTAAAAAAAATATTAGAACTCACGGTACATATCTGACCACATGCAAAATAATCTACATAGGTGTCCCAGTCTGCCTATGATAGCAAATCACAGCCCCTGGAGGTGCTCACAGAGGAGTTGTAGAGATGTTCCGCTCCCAAGCTGACATCACTTCCACCCTATACCCACTGGGTCCCTGAAATTCTCCTCCAGCCCTGTGAGCACCTCCAGAGAATCTGATTTGCTATCATCGGCAGAGTGGGACACCTATATAGATTATTTTGCATGTGGCTAGATACACTATATTGTCAAAAGTATTGGGACACCTGCCTTTACACGCACATGAACTTTATTGGCATCCCAGTCTTAGTGCGTAGGGTTCAATATTGAGTTGGCCCACCCTTTGCAGCTATAACAGCTTCAACTCTTCTGGGAAGACTGTCCGCAAGGTTTAGGAGGGTGTCTATGGGAATGTTTGACCATTCTTCCAGAAGTGCAATTGTGAGGTCAGGCACTGAACCCTACGGACTAAGACTGGGATGTCATTAATACTTTTGGTAATATAGTTTATGTGCAGCCGAGTCCCGGGCCACTCCAAGCCTAATGGTGACCTCCACAGACAGGGACAGCTGACATCCTTCTATGTAGAGTGGGTTAGGAGGCATGGTGGGTGTAATGCGAGGTAGATTCATTGGAGCCAGACACTTTTTAAAGAGATTTATTTTCTCTTGAACAGAACTGGGGGAGAGAGGGTTAGGGCAGGGACACCCTTTAGTAGTTGCAATGTTAATTGGCAGACTCAGAGATTTCTATAGGTAGAAAGCCATGCAGGGAAAAGCACCCAGCCGGACATCACATCTGCACGTGTAGAAACGTTGTTTCCTATGGCAACAATCTTGAACGGTTTCTAAGGTTGCAATGAACTCTTTCACTTGCTCCACAATCTCCTTTTTAGATCTTTACTCAACTGAACTCCCAGTCTATCACTTAGACCCGCTGATCCACTGCCACTGGATCTCCTGAGCTCTTTAAACCTTCTCACTGAGTATCTTGCTCAAGCTTCACCCCCCCGTGTCCCTGCTGGGTCCCTAGCTTGGCAATCATTGATACTCCTCAAGCGTCACCCCACTTGTCTGCTCGGTCCCTGGCTTGGCACACAAGGCTACTCTGCAAGCATCACCTCCGCTGGCTGGGTCTCCGAGGACTACATTTCCAGATTTGTCCCCGGTTGAAGAGAAGACTGCTCTGGTACTTGCTTCAGCTAATCACTGTGGTCCCTGGTAACAAGGTGGATGGTCCCTTAGTGGCAACCGCTCCCTCTCTATCTCTGACCATGACAGGTTCTCCGGCTGGCAGAACTGTCACTTCTGGTTGGACTGCAGGCCACAATTCCAACCCTGCACTGCTCTATTGCTTCTGGATAGGCCCTCAGACAGCCTAGCAGCCAGATGCCCCCAGGATAGGCCTCAGGCTCTGACCTAGCAGCCTGGGGCAATAAAACACACGTCCACCCAGGCAGCCGTCCAAGTGACACAGAACCCCCAGCAGGCCAAGGGACCCAAGAAAATCCCTGCCCATTGGCTGAGACACCCCATCTATTCCTAATCTGTTCTTGCAATGCCCTTGTTGTATTGAATTCCACCAGATACCCAGCCACCTAGTGACAGAAAAGAGAAGTGCAGCAATTCCAGAATTAGGGTGAAATCAATTGCTCTCCTATCAATTGGCCAAGGCAACTATACCTGGCTGATAAATTTACTAGCAACCCTGCCTAAACATCAGGGTGCCACATATGTTACAAAGTACCCTTGTAAAGTATCTCACTTTGAAAGAATTCTTTCCACGCATTTTATTTGGCTTATGGACCTTACTTTGTGCACTGGTGCGCAGTCATGTTGGAACAGGAAGGGGCCGTCCCCAAACTGTTAATACTGGAACTAAGAGGCCAAGCCTCCTCCACCAAATGATTTGGACCAGTGCACAAAGCAAGGTCCATAAAGACATGGATAAGTGAGGTTGGGGTGGAGGAACTTGACTGTCCTGTACCTCAACCTGATAGAACACCTTTGGGATGAATTAGAGTGGAGACTGAATTATTTTTTTTGAATACTACCTAAAACACACCGACACTGCCACAAATTAAAAAAAGAAAAAGATTCTGACTCTAACCTTTGACCCAGAGGCGGACTGACAACTCATGGGGCCCCTGGGCAATAGGAGATTATGGGGCCCCCGGGCAATAGGAGAAGATTATGGGGGCCCCGGGCAATAGGAGATTATGGGGCCCCCGGGCAATAGGAGATTATGGGGACCCCAGGCAATAGATTATGGGGCCACACAGTATACACACACATACAGTATACACACAGACACACAATATACACACACAGAATACACATACACACACTGAAAAGGTACTGGAGAGGCAGGGCAGTTATAATCATGGGATTTTTTTTTTAAATACAGATTTTTACATACTGTCCCTGGTTTTATTGAGGCTGGAAACCCTAATGGGGCCCCTAAGTGGCATGGGGCCCTCGGGCAGTGCCCGAGTGCTCGAATGGTCAGTCCGCCCCTGCTTTGACCAAACCTTGACACTTATTTTTTTTAATTCTCTGCAAGGAGGGAGAGATACAATGCATCTCTCTCCTCCATTCACAGAGAACGAAGACATGAGGGGCGGGCTTCACAGTGACTGATCACCGTGATAGCCAATCAGAGGCTATCACAGCGATCAGGTGACCCGTTGTTCTCAAGTTCCTGGTCCCGATCGTTAGTACGGTGGACCCGGGGCTCACCGTGAGACCCCCGTCTCGGTGTTGGGAGCGCACCGTACAGTGCGCTCCCAACGTAAAGGCGCAAAGACGCAAAAACACCGCAGCCCCCACGGTTAAAAAATCTCAGTCTTAGTGGGGCCGCATATTTGTGTTACTTCGGCATGAAGGGGTTAATTTAGTCTGACCATTGAAACGAATGACACGCTAAATGCACCTAGTGTGGCCTATGGCTGCAGGAGAAGAATACTCGTACATCGGTCAGCAAGTGGTTAACAAATGCACCTTTAGCGTATGTTGCCGCTTTGGATGGTGCCCTCAATTTTCACCGCACGTCATTTGCGAAAAATAAAATAAAAAATGGAGAACCTCTATGAATATAAAAGAATAAAAGGTGGCTGTAAGTGGAAATACAATACCGCCATTATGGAAGAATAAAGATCTCAGGGTATCTGGTACAATATTAATGGTCCTCATTACAGATCAATGAATGTATATACTCTTATACAGCGATCAATGCTCCTATCGAGTGCGCAAACAGCGGGGAGAACAGCCGTCTTCATACGGGGACGAGTCAGTCGCATCTCCAATGAATCACGCCGAAGAAATTACATCAAGGTCAGCCAACTGTGCCTGTGAATGAGGAGGTTCTCCACTTAATTCAGGCCTTCAGTAGGTGCAAAGCCGATAATCTATTTCGTATTAATTTACAGACTTTCGGCTCGCGGCTCAGCCCGGCTCACCGAGATACAATAAATATACAAAGCAACTTGTAAAAGGGAACCGCTAGCTTTGGAAAGCTCGGGAAATTTCAACATTCGGTAGATGTAAAGCCCAAATAAATATTATTTTGTTTGCTCTGTGTATCCTCAACACTTTTATCCTATTTTCCTGCTTTTAATCTCTTTCTGATCTCCTGCAGCCTATTTGCAGCCACGTTTTGCCTATGTGGAGGCGTGGAAATTCTCAGGGTGGGTTTCCTGATGGTCACACCACAGTGGACCGTGCTTGCACAATGTACTTCACCATGGCCACTTATAGGGGTGGATATACTAAAAGCAAGTAGACTGTGCACTATGGAAGTGCAGTTGCTCCAGAGCTTAGTAAATGAGTAAATGAGATGCAGGAAAAAAAAATACCCAATCAAGGAAAAAAAATAGTATTTTTGCAGATAATTGGATGATGGAAGTCAGCAGGGCTCCCCCTCATTTACTAAGCTCTGGAGAAACTGCACAGTATATTTACCTTTAGTAAATCCATCTCATAGTATCCACTGGAAGGCTGCGTGACAGCCAGGTGACAACATAGGAGCATATTTATAAGACAGGTACGGAACGTTATCACCCTACAACAGGAAGTGCTGACAAAATATACACACATGAACAAGCTATCTGTCCTTCCTAATATATGAGCATGGACAATGTATGCAATAGGAATAGGTATACTCTCAGGTCCTGGACTTAAAGCAGGTACCTCTTCTGTGTCTGGCAATGACTCTTCTCGCTGAGCTACCTGATATGCTGGTCAGGCTTGTGACCCTGACTATGAAACCCTTCTCCTGCATCAACCTTGGCTTGTGACCAGGATTATGAAAGTCTTTACCTGCACCGACCTTGGCTTGTGAACCCAATTACGAAAGTCTTCTCTTGCATTGACCTTGGCTTGTGACCCTGATGACGAAACCCTTCTTCTGCACTAGTGATGGACGAACTTCCGACGGGACGTTTCGCGAAAGCGAAATGCGAACGGACCCAAACGTTCGCGAAACCGAACGTTCGCCGCGGGCCCCATTGACTTCAATGGGAGGCGAACTTTGCAAACCTTCATGTCGAATTTGCGGCCACGTGGTAATTATTAGGGGGTAAAACGTAGTCCCACCATCTGGACAATGACATAATACATGTATGAGGTGAATTTGGGATCGATAACTACAAGCATTTTTATTTTATTTGGGAAATTGTTCTAACAATTCAGGACTATGGAGCTAATGAAGGCAATGGAGGAGAGGGAAGGTCAGGGACCAGGGTAGGCAAAGAAGAGGGTGCAGGAGATGATCACCAGCAGCGTGACATACCGGAATGACACATGCACCGTGATAGAGGCATCTGACAGCAGCACCGTAATACAGAGCACTGACAGCAGCACCGTGACATACAGCGCTGACAGCAGCACCGTGACATACAGCGCTGACAGCAGCACCGTGACATACAGCGCTGACAGCAGCACCGTGACATACAGCGCTGACAGCAGCACCGTGACATACAGCGCTGACAGCAGCACCGTGACATACAGCGCTGACAGCAGCACCGTGACATACAGCGCTGACAGCAGCACCGTGACATACAGCACTGACAGCAGCACCGTAAGCAGCCCCAGGAGGAAGTCAGCACAGCACAGGGATGGTGTGATCCCCTCATAATAAGAACCCCCAGGAGGAAGTCAGCACAGCACAGGGATAGTGTGATCCCTTCATAATAAGAACCCCCAGGAGGAAGTCAGCACAGCACAGGGATATCATAAGCAGCCCCAGTAGAAATATGACACCGCTCAACCTCTTCAAAGAGGAGGGTAGGGGCATATAGTACGGTGTGCTTTTTTGGGTCAAGGAAGTGAGCCAAATGAATTAAGAAGGTCTGTGTGCTTGATTAAAAAAATAGTTTATAGACATATACATGGTCTACTGGTCACATGTGTTGAATTCCTCCGAGATCCATGCCTCATTCATTTTTAGAAATGTGAGGTAGTTAACACTGTCGTGAGCTAGGCGAGTACGCTTATCGGTCACAATCCCCCCTGCTGCGCTGAACGTCCTTTCGGACAGGACACTGGATGAGGGGCAAGCCAACAGTTCGATTGCAAATTGGGCAAGCTCTGGCCAGAGGTCAAGCCTGCCCACCCAGTAGTCTAGGGGTTCATCACTCCTCAGAGCGTCCACATCGGCCGTTAACCCAATGTAGTCGGACACCTGACGGTCTAGGCGTTCCCTGATGCTGGATCCGGATGACACCTGTCGATGGGTCGGCTGAAAGAATGACCTCATATCCGAAGTCACCAACACATCTTCAAACCGGCCTCTTCTTGCAGGCGCTGTTGGATTGGTACCCGCAAATCCTTCTCTGGGAGTGGGAATTGCTCCTCTGCCAGCGCACGCAAAAGCAGAATGCAGCATTTCTCGAAGCAAGGCCTGGAAGTGCTGCATTCTGACAGCCCTCTGCGACGGCGGTAACATTTCCGCCATTTTGTGTTTGTACCGGGGGTCTAAGTACGTTGCCACCCAGTACTGGTCCTTGACCCTCATGCTTTTTATACGGGGGTCCCTATTAAAACACTGGAGCATGAAGGCCCCCATTTGCACTAAAGTGGAAGCGGTGTGGTGGCCTGGCTCCTGCTCATCATCCAGGATAATGTCGTCCTCTTCATTCTCCTCTCCCCATCCTCGCACAACAGGGATCCCAGAAAGGTTTAAAGCATGCTCTTCTTGCTCCTGCTCATCCGCCCCGGCACCATCCTCCTCTGACTCCTCATCAGACTCCTGTTGTTGACTTGTCTCAGATAGAGTAGCCCCCCCTGGGAATTCATCCAGCATTGCGACTTCCTCATCTTCCCGCTCCTGCTCCTCCACAGCCTGATCAATGACACGACGCAATGCACGCTCCAGAAAGAAGGCATAAGGTACCATGTCACTGATGGCGCCATGGCTGCGACTGACCAGTTTGGTGATCTCCTCAAATGGCCGCAGAAGTCTGCATGTGTCGCGCATGAGCAGCCACTGGCGCGGTGAAAAAAAACCCAGCTCCCCAGAACCGTTTCTTTCGCAGAGTTCATACAGGTAGACGTTAACTGCACGTTTCTGCTGGAGCAGCCTATCAAGCATATAGAAGGTTGAGTTCCATCGCGTCGGGCAATCGCAAATAAGACGTCTGACCGGCAGATGGTGTCGCCGCTGAATGTCAGCAAGGCGAGCCATGGCCGTGTAAGATCTTCTGAAATGGGCCGAGATTTTCCTTGCCTGCCGCAAGATGTCCTGGACCCCAGGGTATTTGACAAGGAATCGCTGCACGACCAAGTTTAAGACGTGTGCCATGCACGGCACGTGCGTGATTTTGCCCTGTTTCAATGCGCTAAGCAGATTGGCACCGTTGTCACACACCACTTTACCAACTGTCAAATTGAGCGGTGTTAGCCACTCATCTGCCTGTGAACGCAAAGCTGAAAGGAGTGCCGGGCCAGTGTGGCTCTTTGCTTCCAGGCACAACAGACGCAGCACGGCATGGCAACGTCTCACCTGGCATGTGGAATAGGTTCTGGGGAGCTTGGGCGGTGCAGCGGAAGAGACGCTAGCAGCGGAAAAGGAGGAGGCAGCTGAGGAGGAGAGGGAGGAGGATGGAGTAGGAGGAGGAGAAGAAGAGTCAGGCCTGCATGCAATCCGTGGCGGTAAAACCAAATCTACACGGGTGCCACGGGTTACATGCTTGACGGCCGTCAGAAGGTTCACCCAGTGGGCAGTAAAACTGATATACCTTCCCTGCCCGTGTTTGCTAGACCACGTGTCTGTGGTCAGATGTATCTTGGCACCGACACTGTGTGCCAGAGATACATTCACTTGCCGCTGAACATGGCCATATAGCTCTGGGATGCCCTTCTCTGAGAAATACTTCCTTCCTGGGACCTTCCATTGTGGTGTTCCAATGGCCACAAATTTGCGAAAGGCCTCCGAGTCCACCAGTTTATATGGCAGTAGTTGGCGGGCTATGAGTTCTGACAAGCCAGCCGCCAACCGTTGGGCAAGAGGGTTATCCGGCGTCATCATTTTTTTACGCTCAAACATTAGGCCCACGGAAGCCTGCCTTTTTGCAGAAAAATGTGAGCTTGGCGTGATGGAAGGTGGAGTGGAGGACAATTGTGAGGAGAGAGGAGAAGGAGAAGTAGAAGACGAGGCTGGACGGTGAGAGCCTGCAGTGTGGCTTTGTGTGTTCCGTTGCTCCCACTGGGCTCGGTGATGGCTGCTCATGTGCCTTCTTAAGGCGGTCGTCCCTAGGTGAGTATTGGGCTTACCGCGACTAACGCGTTGACTGCAAAGATTGCAGATGGCAACGCTATTGTCAGCAGCGGACACGTTAAAAAAAGCCCACACTGCGGAGCCATGTGCCGGTGTCCTGGGAGCGCCAGATGTGACCGTACATGGTCGATGACTCGCTCCTGATACATTTGCAGTCTGCTTTGTCCCTCCTGTGCAATGTAAGTTATTCCTGCTTCTCCTCCCTATCTGCTGGTCCATATCTCCCTCTGAACTCCCCTCCTCTTCCTCTCTTGTGGGCACCCACGTGACATCACTAGACACGTCATCATCAACGTCACCTTCCCCACCGCTATAAGTAGAGATCTCGGAGTAGGCAGCAACACCGGGGACCAACCTCCTCCTTGGGCTGATCTGGGTACTGTCGTCAGACTGCTGAGTAGCGCTTGTTGCTACCTCCTCTTCCTGATCCAATACCAAGAGTGGCTGCGCATCAGAAATGTCCTCTTGATATGGATCGGAAAATAATTCCAGTGACTCAAGCGGAAGGTATGTGGTGGTGGTGGTGGTGGTCGTGTTGTTGGTGGTAGTGTCTTTGGGGGTGCACATAGCAGAGAGTGAAGAAGAGGGTGCAGATCGAGAGGATGAGGAGGGTGCAGAAGAGTAAGGCTGAGCGAGCCACTCAACCAAGTCTGGTGCATCCTTTAAAGTAATTGAACGCACCTTCTGCAACTTCCCACTTTGGCTCAAGCCTGTTGCTCCTGCCCTACCCCTACCACCCCTGCGGAAGGGCCTGCCTCTTCCTCTGCCTGTCATTTTTTAAATGACCCTGTGACAAAACTCTTAGTCCCTATACCGATGAAGGACTGCTGCAGTATAGGGCAGCGGTCAGCAGTGGTGCACGTCAACCCTATCTATTGTGGACCGATAGCGGTCCTTACAGAACAGCAGACTGTACCGCACTCAAGCCTATGTACCGTAGCACCCTATACCAAGTTACCAGTCCTTATAAGAACTTTTGTGGAACAAGCAGGTTGTGTGTTAGTGATTAGCAGACTGTACGTCAGTCCCTATACCGCTGAAGGACTGCTGCAGTATAGGGCAGCGGTCAGCAGTGGTGCACGTCAACCCTATCTATTGTGGACCGATAGCGGTCCTTACAGAACAGCAGACTGTACCGCACTCAAGCCTATGTACCGTAGCACCCTATACCAAGTTACCAGTCCTTATAAGAACTTTTGTGGAACAAGCAGGTTGTGTGTTAGTGATTAGCAGACTGTACGTCAGTCCCTATACCGCTGAAGGACTGCTGCAGTATAGGGCAGCGGTCAGCAGTGGTGCACGTCAACCCTATCTATTGTGGACCGATAGCGGTCCTTACAGAACAGCAGACTGTACCGCACTCAAGCCTATGTACCGTAGCACCCTATACCAAGTTACCAGTCCTTATAAGAACTTTTGTGGAACAAGTGAGTTGTGAATGTTTAGCAGACTGCAGCAGAAGGGCAGCAGTCAAGTATAATATCCTTTCTATATTTGGAAGAAAGAATATTATACATGTACAAGCCTATTACTGTACCACTGATACCAGTCCTGAAAAGAACCTTTGTGGAACTAATAATAACAGCAAGTCTTTAAAATTACCCTCACTGCCTGACAACACTGCTTCCTTCCTGTCCCTATACAAATTGGCAAAAAAAGAGAACGATTAGTGGTTACTGGAACAGCTCTTTTGTGGACCTTGATAGTAACAGCTAATGATGATGATGATGATGATGATGATGAAAGACTAATCTGGCTGTCCCTGTAGCATACACCGTCCTTTCCCTTTCTCTAAACTAACAAAAGACACTCAGGCTGCTGCAAGAATCAGCAGCACAGCAAACCTATCAACACCTAACACCTATACCAGTCCTGAAAAGAACTTTTGTGTACCAAATAGCTAGTGGTTTATCTCTCCCTACTCCACACAGGAACCTGTCCCTATCGTAACAGAAGAAAGAATGTAAAATGGCCACCGGATCGGGTGTATTTATAGGTTAGGGGGAATGTCCAAGTGTCCATGTGCTGTCATGTCTCAATTGGCTGTCCTGTATCACATGATAAACGTGTCACCAAAGGTTAAAGTTCTTGTATACATTAAACACGTAAGTCCGCCGCGGCGAACGACGGAAAAAGGCGTTCGAACGTGCGGACCGCGAATGTCGGAAATTCGCCGCGAAACGACCGCCGGGCGAAACGTTCGTCCATCACTATTCTGCACTGACCTTGGCTTGTGACCCCGATTATGAAAGTCTTTTCCTGCACCGACCTTGGTTTGTGACCTCACTATGAAACTCTTCTCCTGTACCAACCTTGGCTTGTGACCCCGCTTTTGAAAGTCTTCTCCTGCACCGACGTTGGCTTGTGACCCTAACTACGAAACTCTTCTTCTGCACCGACCTTGGCTCGTGACTCTGATTATGAAAGTCTTCTCCTGCACCAACCTTGGCTTGTGCCCCCAATTATGAAACTCTTCTCTTGCATCGACCTTGGCTTGTGACCAGGATTATGAAAGTCTTCACCTGCACCGACCTTGGCTTGTGACCCCGATTACGAAAGTCTCCTCTTGCATTGACCTTGGCTTGTGACCCTGACGACGAAACCCTTCTTCTGCACCGACCTTGGCTTGTGACCCCAATTATGAAAGTCTTTTCCTGCACCGACCTTGGCTTGTGACCTCACTATGAAACTCTTCTCCTGTACCAACCTTGGCTTGTGACCTCACTATGAAACTCTTCTCCTGTACCAACCTTGGCTTGTGACCTTACTATGAAACTCTTCTCCTGTACCAACCTTGGCTTGTGACCCCAATTTTGAAAGTATTGTCCTGCACCGACCTTGGCTTGTGACCCTAACTACGAAACTCTTCTTCTGCACTGACCTTGGCTCGTGACTCTGATTATGAAAGTCTTCTCCTGCACCGACCTTGGCTTGTGACCCCGACTACGAAACTCTTCTCCTGCACCGACCTTGGCTTGTGACCCCGACTACGAAACTTTTCTCCTGCACCGACCTTGGCTTGTGACCAGGATTATGAAAGTATTCTCCTGCACTGACCTTGGCTTGTGACCCTGACTACGAAACCCTTCTCCTGCAACGACCTTGGCTTGTGCCCCGATTATGAAACTCTTCTCCTGCACCGACCTTGGCTTGTGACCAGGATTATTAAAGTATTCTCCTGCACTGACCTTGGCTTGTGACCCCGACTACGAAACTCTTCTCCTGCACCAACCTTGGCTTGTGACCAGGATTATGAAAGTATTCTCCTGCACTGACCTTGGCTTGTGACCCTGACTACGAAACCCTTCTCCTGCACTGACCTTGGCTTGTGCCCCCGATTATGAAACTCTTCTCTTGCATCGACCTTGGCTTGTGACCCTGACTACGAAAGCCTTCTCCTGCACCGAACTTGGCTTGTGACCCTGATTATGAAATTCTTCTCCTGCATCGACCTTGGCTTGTGACCCCGATTATGAAAAGTCTTCTCCTGCTCCAACGTTGTGACCCCCGACATTGATCATCGGTCTAGCGGTTCAGACAATTCAACCCCTTACAGAATTGAAAACTATGCTTAGCCTGACGTTATCGGTCACTGGTCTCCACTCACTACAGGCATTCTCCTAACAGATACATAAACAGTTACTTAACTTGGGTTTTTCTATCTAGGATCTCTTCCAAAACAGCTTCTTACTCCTCTAGGTCCTCTAAAACTACTAGTGGTGCTCCTTTGTGTTCAACACATGGCTGTGTTAAAGTCCTTTGTTCCCTTCCCTTACTTCCTGATAAAAATCACATCCTGTTGCATGAGCTCCGTGAACCAGTCAAACAAGTTCATTAGCTTATGATTAGGGGAAGCCTAGCTTCTAAAATAAAATACATGGTAACTAAATGCATCATTCTATACATGTATACTAGACAAAAGAATCACTAAAATAGCCATAGCAACACATCACTACACTTGAGCTTCTTGGAATAATGGCTAGGCTACAATATGATAATGCACCTCATCCCTATATTAGTAACAGTGAAATGAATGACTAGTGGGATTATAAGTGTGCCAAAAACAGAATCCATCAAGGTAATACAATTTACAAACTTTAATTGATACATAATAAAAAACAAGGTAATTGATGATAATAATAAAATAAACATGTCCATGATATAGTCAGTTTGGGTACATTAAGTAAAAGCTGGTATTGCAGTGTCTGCTCCCAACATGTTTCATCAGCAATGGCTTCCTCGGGGGACTTTAGGAGAATTTAATGATTAACAGACTAAAACAAAGATGAAAAAAGTGTATCATACTCACATGGAATCAACATTAAAGCGGAGTTCCAGACCCAAACATTTGTTTTTTAAGTCAGCAGCTACAAACACTGTAGCTGCTGACTTTTAATAAGGGCACTTACCTGTCCAGGGAGCCTGGGATGTCGCCCCCCCCCCCCAAAGCCGATCCGTCCATCTGATCGGGTGCAGGCGCCGGCATTGTAACTAGGGGAGACCGCCAGTGGAGCCTTGAAGCTTCACAGCCGGTTTCCTACTGCGCATGTGTAAGGCCCTTTTCACACTGAGGCATTTTTCAGGCGCTACAGCGCTAAAAATAGTGCCTGTATAGCGCCTGAAAAAAGTGTCTCCTTTCACTCCAGTGTGAAAGCTGGAGCGGTGAACTGGCAGCACGGTAAAAAAAAGTCCTGCTAGCGGCATCTTTGGAACAGTGAAGGAGCAGTGTATTCACCGCTCCTAAACCGCTCCTACCCATGGAAATCAATGTGGCGGCGTGGCTATACCGCCGGCAAAGCGCCACTGCAGCGGTGCTTTGCGGGTGGTTCTAACCCTTTTTCAGCCGCTAGCGGGGGTTAAAACCGCCCCGCTAGCGGGTGAATAGCGCCGCTAAAACGACGGCAAAACGGCACTAAAAATAGTGCTGCTTTACCGCCGACGCCCACGCAGCCCCAGTGCGAAAGGGGCCTAAGTTGTGCTGCGCTTTCTGAATGGCCAGCTTGTCTTCTGGGACACACAGAAGACATCGGGGGAGAAGGAGGGGGGCTCGCCGCAGAAGAGGACATGACGTGGCCGACCTAGGACGGAAGTACACTTAGTACTTCAAAAAAGGTACAAAAAAAATAATATTTAAAATATCCAAAAACGAGGGGTGGAGGGGTGGTCTTTAGTTTAAGACCACCTTTCAAAAGTGGGTGGAACTCTGCTTTAACGTGTCTTGTGTGGTATCTTTATCTGGCTGATTTACTTCTTATTATTTTTTCCTCAGATGGTTCATTTTTGGCTCCAAATGTCCGTATTGGCTTGGATATGTTTCTCTTTGGCATGATAATATTTTTGAGGCTTGTTTATGGCCTGTATTTACTTAATCAAATTTGTTTATATGTATCCCAATAGGGATTCTGACCTTTCAACATAATAGCGCCTTAGATATATCGTTCGTTGATCAGGAGGATCAATAAATGCTGCTTCAGAGGTGTTTTTACTTTTTTTTGTAGTTTGTTTGCTCTGATTTTCAACCATATTGCCCTTTATTTAACCGCTTGCCGACCAGCCGCCGTCGTTACGGCGGCAGGTCGGCTCGTTCCCGCGAATCGCAGCACCGGTACGTCGGCTCCTGTAAGAGCTATAGCAGGCACGTGCATGGCAGGGGAGCAACACATTTGTTGCCAGCGGTTTAGACATTAATGGCTGTGTGTTGAGTTATTTTGAGGGGACAGCAAATGTACACTGTTATACAAGCTGTACACTCGCTACTTTACATTGTAGACAAGTGTCATTTCTTCAGTGTTGTCACATGAAAAGATATAGTCAGTTTGGGTATATTAACCACTTGACCACTGGGCACTTAAACACCCTTAATAACCAGACCAATTTTCAGCTTTTGGTGCTCTCACATTTTGAATGACAATTACTCAGTCATGCAACACTGTACCCATATGAAATTTTTGTCCTTTTTTCACACAAATGGAGCTTTCTTTTGGTGGTATTTAATCACCGCTGGGTTTTTTATTTTTTCTGCTATAAAAGAAAAAAGTCTGAAAATTCTGTAAAAAAAAAAATTTATTTTTCTTCGTTTCTGTTATAAAATTTAGCAGATTAGTAATTTGTATTCATAAATTTTGTCCAAAATTTATACTACTACATATCTTTGGTAAAAAATAAGTACAAATTGGTGTATTATTAGGTCTTTGTGAAAGTTATAGAGTCCACAAGCTATGGTGCCAATATCTGAAAATTGATCACACCTGAAGTACTGACGGCCTATCTCATTTCTTGAGACCCTAACATGCCAGAAAAGTACAAATACCCCCCAAATTACCCCTTTTTGGAAAGAAGACATTTCAAGGTATTTAGTAAGAGGCATGATGAGTTTTTTGAAGTTGTCATTTTTTACCACAATTCTTTGCAAAATCAAGATTTTTTTTCCTTTTTTTTTTTTTCACAAAATTGTCATATTATCAGGTTATTTCTCACACACAGCATATGCATACCACAAATTACACCCCAAAACACATTCTGCTATTACTCCCGAGTACGGCGATACCACATGTGTGAGACTTTTACACAGTGTGGCCACATACAGAGGCCCAACATGCAGGGAGCGCCATCAGGCGTTCTGGAATGTAAAAATCATAATTTATTTGCTAGAAAATTACATAGAACCCCAAAACATTATATATTTTTTTTGTAGCAAAGATCCTAGAGAATACAATGGTGGTCGTTGCAAATTTTTATCTCGCACAGTATCTGTGCAGCAATTTTTCGAACGCGTTTTTTTGGGGAAAAAAAATGTTTTGTGCTTAAAAAAAAAACAAAAAAAGTTAGCCCAATTGTTGCATAATGTGAAAGATGAAGTTACACCGAGTAAATAGATACCTAACATGTCACTCTTTAAAATTGCACATGCCCGTGGAATGGCGCCAAGCGTCGCTACTTAAAAATCCCCATAGGCGACACTTTAAATATTTTTACTGGTTATATGTTTTGAGTTACAGAGGAGGTCTAGGGCTAGTATTATTGCTCTCGCTCTAACGTTCGCAGCGATACCTCACATGTGTGGTTTGAACACCGTTTGCTTATGTGGGCGGGACTTACGTATGCATTCGCTTCTGCATGCGAGCACATGGGGGACAGGGGCGCTTTAAAAAAAAAAATGTTATTGTTCATTTTACTTTATTTATTTTAGTTTGACATTTTTTCCCCAAAAATTAATTTTTGATCACTTTTATTCCTATTACAAGGAATGCAAACATCCCTTGTAATAGGAATATGGGATGACAGGTCCTCTTTACAGTGAGATATGGGGTCAATAAGACCCCACATCTCACCTCTAGGCTGGGAAGCCTGAAATAAAAATAAAAAATAAATAAAAAGATTCTGGCTTTGATCGTATTGGCGAGTTGGTAGAAGCACCGGAGGGCAGCGAGGGGGGGGGGCGTCTATGGCTGGGTATTGCTGGGTATCTCGGAGTATGGCTGGGTATTGCAGGGTATCTCCGAGTATGGCTGGGTATGGCAATTTATGGCAGGGTATTGCAGAGTATTGCAGAGTATTGGCAGGGTATTGCAGAGTATTGGCGGGTATTGGCAGGGTATTGCAGAGTATTGGCGGGTATTGCAGAGTATTGGCGGGTATTGGCTGGTATTGCAGAGTATTGTCAGGGTATTGCAGAGTATTGTCAGGGTATTGCAGAGTATTGGCTAGTATTGCAGAGTATTGGCGGGTATTGCAGAGTACTGGCGGGTATTGCAGGGTATTGGTGGGTATTGCAGAGTATTGCAGAATATTGGCGGGGTATTGCAGAGTATTGGCAGGTATTGGAGAGTATTGGCAGGGTATTGGAGAGTATTGGCAGGGTATTGGAGAGCATTGGCTGGTATTGCAGAGTATTGGCTGGTATTGCAGAGTATTGTCAGGGTATTGAGGGGTTAATTGTCGGTGAGCAGCGATGTGGGCACTGCAGATGCAGCCCACATCGCTGCTGACACCAATCTCTTTCCCCTCCGCTGTACCGATCGGTACAGAGAGGGGAGGGAGGAACCGGCGTCATAACATGACGCCGGTTTGTTTACAGGTGATCACTCCGTCATTTGATGGAGTGATCACGTGGTAAGCGGGCGCGATGAGCGGCCATTTACTGTGATCCGTGATGCGCGGGTCCTGTGGACCCAGCGGTCACGGATGCTCTCATGTGCGTGCCCCAGGGGGCGCGCGAGAGCAGAATTCTGGGAGGCCATTAATTAACGGCCTCTCAGAGTTAAAAAACCACCCTGAAGCTGTTAATCGGCTATGGGCCAGTTGTTAAGTGGTTAAATAAAAGCTGGTACTGCAGTATCTGTTCCCGACATGTTTCGCCGGTAATGGCTTCCTCAGGGGGCTTTAGGAGACACTAATGTTAACGAACTATAACAAAGAAGAAAAAAAGTGTACAATAGTCACATGGAATTTACATGTAATATGCTTTAATATAATTATAAATATGATTCAAATAAAGCAATATTCACTCTGTCATAACCCCCCCCCCCCCGCTTACCCGAGCAATCACCAGCAAATTCCCACCTGACCACCAGCATCAAAGAGGGGAGAGAGGGTGCAGCATAGCAATAGGGAGCATATAGAGACCAGGCTGAAGCAAAGGAGATCCATAATTAACTACCAAATGATATAGGGGCAAAAACAGGTCCATCACAGGGCTTAAAAAAGCTCAATATAGCTACTTATTAGGTTAACCACTTCAGCCCCAGAAGATTTTTCCCCTTAATGACCAGGCCATTTTTTGCGATACTGCATTGCCTCGCTTTAACTGACAATTGCGCAGTCGTGCGATGTTGTACCCAAACAACATCGACGTCCTTTTTTTTCCAACAAATAGAGCTTTCTTTTGGTGGTATTTGATCACCTGTGTGATTTTTATTTTTTGCGCTATGAACAAAAAGGCCAACAATAAAAAAAAATGATATATATATATATATATATATATATATATATATATATATATATATATATATATATATATATATATATATTACTTTTTGCTATAATAAATATCCCCCCAAAACATGTAAAAAATAAATAAAAATTCTTCATCAGTTTAGGGCAAAATTTATTCTTCTACATATTTTTGTTAGAAAAAATAAAAAAATAATTACAATAAGTATATATTGATTGGTTTGCACAAAAGTTATAGTGCCTACAAAATAGGGGATATACAATATCTCACAAAAGTGAGTACACCCCTCACATTTTTTGTCAATATTTTATTATATCATGGATATGTGTATTTTATCATTATCATCAATGTTCTTGTTTTTACTATGTATCAATTAAAGTTTGTAAGTTTTATTACCTTTATGTGCACCGTTATAATCCCACTAGTCCTTCATTTCACTGTTATTAATACACTTGAATTTCACATTTTCCAGTGACACACCACAATGGCAATATTACAATAAAATCTCCTGATTTTCACTGAATTTCATGAAAAATGAAAAACTCAATTTTTTTGGCCACCTTTTCTTTCCAGGTGGAGTATTCCTTAAATATAGATGTGCAGAGCAAGATATGTGTTTTATTTTTTTTTTATTTTTTTTTTCATGACTGTATGAGCTGCAGAGTAGGGATGAGCTTCGTGTTCGACTCGAACATTGGCTGTTCGGCCGTTCGGCGAATTCCGAACGTTTGGGCCGTTCGCGTCAAAATTCGAGTGACGCGCGCGCGGACCACAATGCACTGCGGTGGCGCAGTGCATTGCTGCCCCATGATTGGCCAAGCATGCACTGTGACCCCGCATGCTTGGCCAATCGCAGTGCCGGCAGCGAGGAGAGCCATGATTGGCCACAGGCATCCTGCCTGTGGCCAATCATAGCTCAGGCTGTGTAGTGCACGCCCCACACTATATAAGGCCGCCTTTGAGGCGGCCTCGTGTAGTGTGTTACTTAGCATCTGAAGCAGTGGGTGTTCTGTGTACCTTCAACACAGTACACACACCAATCGTTTTTGGCTGATTTCCTATCTTGCTGCTGTGTAGTGGTTGTTGTCTGTGCCCTGACTGCAGTATACACCACTATATTCACCTCACCTATATAGCTAGTGATCTAGCTTTAACCACTTAACAACTGCCCATTGCCGATTAACGGCTTCAGGGCGGTTGTTTAACTCTGAGAGGCCGTTAATTAACGGCCTCCCAGAATTCTGCTCTCGCGTGCGAGGTGTGCGCACTCGAGAGCATCCGTGACCGCCGGGTCGCATCACGGATCACGGTAAACGGCCGCTCATAGCGGCCGTTTACCACGTGATTGCTCCGTCAAATGACGGAGTGATCACTTGGAAACAAACCGGCGTCATGTTATGACGCCTGTTCCTCCCTCCCCTCTCTGTACCGATCGGTACAGCGGAGGGGAAAGAGATCGGTGTCAGCAGCGATGTGGGCTGCATCTGCAGTGCCCACATCGCTGCTCACCGAATTTAACCCCTCAATTCCCTGCCAATACTTTGCAATACCAGTGCATACTCTGCAGTACCCTGCCATTACTCTGCAGTGCAGTACCCTGCCATTACTCTGCAGTACCCCCCATTACTCTGCAGTAACCCCCATTACTCTGCAGTACCCGCCATTACTCTGCAGTACCCTGCTATTACTCTGTAGTACCCCGCCAATACCCCGCCAATACTCTGTAATACCCTGCCATAAATTGCCATACCCAGCCATACTCAGAGATACCCAGCCATACTCGGTGATACCCTGAAATACCCAGCCATAGACGCCCCCCACCCCTCACCGCCCTCCGGTGCTTCTACCAACTCGCCAGTACGATCAAAGCCAGAATCTTTTTTTTATTTTTTATTTCAGGCTTCCCAGCCTAGAGGTGAGATGTGGGGTCATATTGACCCCCCAGATTTCACTGTAAAGAGGACCTGTCACCCCATATTCCTATTACAAGGGATGTTTACATTTCTTGTAATAGGAATAAAAGTGATCAAAAATATATTTTTGGGGAAAAAAATGTCAAACTAACATAAATAAAGTAAAATGAACAATAAAAAAATAAAATAAAAATTAAAGCGCCCATGTCCCCATGTGCTCGCATGTGCCACACATGTGAGGTATCGCCGAGAATGTTAGAGCGAGAGCAATAATTCTAGTCCTAGACCTCCTCTGCAACTCAAAACATGTAACCAGTAAAAAAAAATTTAAAGCGTCGCCTATGGGGATTTTTTAAGTAGCGACGTTTGGCGCCATTCCACGGGCATGTGCAATTTTGAAGAGTGAGATGTTTGATATCTATTTACTCAGCATAACTTCATCTTTCACTTTATGCAAACATTGGGCTAACAAGCGGTTAATAATAGAGCTTGCAGTCAGTAGTGTTAGGAGATAGTGCGTGCTGTCTGCGTGCTCTGTACCCAGTACATACTGCTATAATATAGGGCAGGCCCCTACTTTCAAACATCCAACTTACAAACATCTCCTACTTGCAAACGCAAGGAGACAGCAGCAAGTGAGATGAAAAAAGATGGACGACAAAACAAATTATACAGGGGTGATAACCCTTCCCTATGTTTTCCAAAAAGCTTAAAGATAGTTTTTTTGACTGGAGCTACACTTTAAAAATGTACCGGTTGAAAATGACAAACAGATTCAACTTAACACAACAAACCTACACAGTCCCTGTCTTGTTTGCACCGCCTGTATACTGCTGTTCTGAGTATATAGGGCCTGGGGGCCACACGCATTTCCTTTTTTTAATATGGGTACGGGGTTCCCCTTAATATGCGTACAAGACCCAAATAGGCTGGTAATGGGCAGGGAGGGCTACCCATGCCATTTTTCTGAATGATTTTCAACCATATTACAGGAACCAGATATAACATTAAAACCGCAAGCAGTTTTAAATGGTGTTATTTCCGTTTAATGTCATTTTGTGCAGGGACTGTTCTAAACACGGGAAACACGTGGCACTTCACAGGCATACTACAGACACCCCCCAGGCACCATATTTAAAGGAATATTTCACTTTTTTTTTTTCACTTTAATCGTCATTAAAATCAGTGCTCCCACCAAAACGGCCGTTTTTAAAACTTTTTTTTGCAGTGACCCATGTCCCCTGAGGCAGGAGGCAGGTCCCCAAACCCTTTTTAGGACACTATCTTGCATATTAGCCGTTAAAATTAGAACGTTCGAGTCCCATAGACTTCAATGGGGTTCTAACGTTCGTACCGAACGCGGGGGTCGTTCGCAAGTTCTGGTGCGAACCGAACCGGGGGGTGTTCGGCTCATCCCTACTGCAGAGTAATGGCAAGGGATTATGGGGTTGAAGAGGAAATAAAGGGGTGATAAGACTCAGCCCTTGTACACACAGTCGGAGATTCCGACAACCAAATCCGTCTGAGTAATTCCGACGGATTAATTCCGAAAGAGGTCCGGAAGTGATGTTGCATACACACGGTCGAACTGAATTGTCGGAAAATCCGATTGTACATAATGTGATGACGTTATTTTGTTAGGACGGGACTACGTTCAGGCTAGTAGCCAATAGCTTTGTCTAGGAATTTGATCTGAGCATGCGTGGCACTTTGCCCATCGGAGTAGGCTACACATGATCGGAGTATATCCGATAGGAGCATTTTGTCGGAAAATTTTAGCCGCAAGTTGGAAAAGTTGGTCCGTCGGATATTCAGACGGAAACAGTCCGATGGAGACCACACACAGTCGGAATATCCGACGACACGGTCCGATAGGACACATTCCATCGGAATCTACGACCGTGTGTACAAGGGCTAAGATAAATTAAGCCCCATTTTGGAACTAATTAAATTAATTAAATAATTAGTTCCAAATAAATGTAATGAACCAGTTTTAATCATAGCAAGAGTTGGGGATTTTTAGGATTGTATGAGCCACAGGGTAATGGGAAAGGGATTGAAGGAAATAAAGGATGAATTTGGGGGGGGGGGGGGGGGGGGGGGGTAATTATACTAAGAATACATTAAGCCATTTTGAAATGAATTAAATAAAATGAATTCATGAATACGGGAAAGGGTGTGTCTGGCATGTCCTTAATAGATAATGCACCTCAGCACCTCATCATATTTGATTCATGAATACATTTTTTTTTAATTATTTACAATGATTAATTAATAAAAAATTAACTAATTTACGTAATTTAATGAAATAAAAAAAAAAAATATATATATATATATATATATATATATATTTATTTATTTAATGAATGAATTTAATGAGACATATATATATATATATATATATATATATACCGGTATATATATATATATATATATATATATATATATATATATATATATATATTATTTGCCTTCCTTATAAAAGTGATGATTTCAGATCTGTAAGACAAAAGTCCTCCATGATCAGCTTTCTGCATATCTATTACATGACATAAATTGCTCATCGTATACAATGTATTATGGTGTGTATTTTGTGTTTTGGGCCGTTAAATTCCAGCGAAGGACAGAGGTAGGACTCTATAACTGATGATTTGAAGACGACCGCTTTCGATTGAGCAGTAAAGCCGCGGTACGTATTTTTACTAACTGAGCCATCTGCGGCACTCGGATCCTACTGCTGTCTGTCTTTACTGCACTCCGGCGTGTGTTAAGTCTCTATACACATCGATCGGGACATTAACGCATCATAATATATATTGATTTACAATGAGTGTCATTAACAGGGCACTGTGTGCCGTTAATGAGGCCGCGGTCTAGGCTTTAAATTGAATATCCAGACAGAACGTTTTTTTTTTTTTTTAATGGTGTTTATTGAAGTTTTTGAACAATAAAGTTTAGAAAATCATTTGGAGTGGGTGTCCACATTATATCATCTAGAATGTAAATGGAATGTACATTTTTTAATATTCTTTAAACAAACTTTATACAGTCCAATAGTCTTCGCCATCAGCTTCTTGTTAATGGAGGCACCAAAACTCTGGTTTTCAATGGATATAGTAACAGCTGGTCACCTTTTATCCCCTTTCACCAAAATTCATATTAGCATAAAGCATAAAACAGTTTTGTGATATATATATATATATATATATATATATATAATATATATATATATATATATATATATATATAAATATATATATATATATTATATATATATATATATATATATATATATATATATATATATATTTATATATATATATATATTATATATATATATATATATATATATATATATATATATATATTTTTTTTTTTTTTTATATATTATTATTATTTTTTTCTATATATTTTGTTTTATTTTAAAAAAAATTCTATATATTATTATTATTATTATTATTATTATTTTCTCCCTTTTTATTCCATACCTCCCCTTGTAAAAGCTGGATATCAGAAATGGGAAACTTCCGAGTAATGCCCCGTACACACGGTCGGACATTCCGACGAAAAAATCCGTGGGATTTTTGTCCAGCGGATTTTGGCCCAAACTTGTCTTGCATACACACGGTCGCACAAAGTTGTCAGAAAATCCGATCGTGCAGAACGAGGTGACGTAAAACACGTACGTCGGGACTATAAACAGGCCGGTAGCCAATAGCTTTCTGTCTCGTCATTTATTCTGAGCATGCGTGGCACTTTGTCCGTTGGAATTGTCTACGCACGATCGGAATTTAAATGATCGGATTTTGTTGTGGGAAAATTTTAGATCCTGCTCTCAAAATTTGTGTGTCTGGAAATTCGGAAGGAAAAAGTCCGATGGAGCCCACACACACGATCGGATTTTCCCACAACATGATCCGATCGCACATTTTCCGTCGGAAAGTCCGACCGTGTGTAAAGGGCAAAAGAATCATAGGCCTATAGGAAATGTAATATGGTATGATTTATACACTTCAGGAATGTTATATGTTATGTATTATGTACATTTTTTCCACTTTTTTTTTTTTTTTTTTTTTTTTGTATGTGATGTATATGGTCGTATTTTTGTATGTTGACATTTTTGAATGTCATGTACTATGTATGTTTATTTTTTTTAAATTAATAAAAATAAATCAATTTAATTTAGTGATACTTTTTTTTTTCCTACTACTTAGCTTCATTGGGTTAAGGTTAGGGTTTCCCCTTGAAGAACAAGGTTAGGACTCAGGGATCAGAATAGGGACCTCCTCCAAAGGTCAAAGGTCAGCAGACGGGCCTCCAGAGGTCGAGGGTCAAGAGGCGTGGCTGACCCACCCCCACCAAAGTGTTTTCTGCCTACCAAGTCGGGGAATGAACAAGTTGGGGGGAAAGCGCTTAGCCCAAGGAGACCCACTTTCTGGTCTCCTTGGACGCTGGTGATGAGCCAGGACCTCACAGAGGACCACCCGGGAACCCTAAGGCTAAATAACCAGTGCCTTCCAGGAATAGCTCAAGTCTTTTTGCACTCATTAGATCTCAGTAAAAAAAAAAGGCATTTGGTGCATGCACAAGATAAGGCACATGTTGGCATGCGTCACACAGCATTACTCTCTGTTAAAATAAAGACATTACCGCATCATAATATAAATGGATTTACAATGAGTGTCATTAACCAGGGGAAAAGCCTTTTTTTCCCCAGCAGGGTAATATGGAGTACAGCACAAGTGCAAGATGGTGTGCATGATGTCATTGGTGGACAGCTCATTCCATCTCCTTTGCTGGCCGACCAATAGCATCACGTGCCTCATACTGAGTAGGTGCCATACTGGACTTTTCTTTTTTAAATGGCAGAATGGGTTTCCGACTGGTGAGGGACACAGAGAGCTGGAAAAGGATAGCTGTCTTCTGATTTGCCAAAGTGCCAGCATTTTGAATCCCAGAGCCACTGGAGGTATAGGTACTACAGGAGCACTGAAGTCACTGGAGAGACTGGGGTCACTGGGGTGCACAAGAGGCAGAGGAGAACTGGGGTCACTGGAGAGACTGGGGTCATTTGAGTGCAGAGGAGGGCTGAGGTCACTGAAGAGACTGGGGATACTGGAGTGCACAGAAGGCACAGGAGCACTAAGGTCGCTGGAGTGCACAGGAGGCATAGAAGCACTGGGGTCACTGGAGTGCACAGGAGGCACAGGAGCACTGGGGTCGCTGGAGTGCACAGAAGCATGGGGGTCGTGGAGTGCACAGGAGGCACAGGAGCACTGGGGTCCCTGGAGTGCACAGGAGGCAAAGGAGCATTGGGATCGCTGGAGTGCACAAAAGCGCTGGGGTCGCTAGAGTGCACAGGAGACACAGGAGCTCTGGGGTCACTGGAGTGCACAGGAGACACAGGAACACTGGGGTCGCTGGAGTGCACAGGAGACACAGGAGCACTGGGGTCGCTGGAGTGTACAGGAGGCACAGGAGCACTGGGGTCGCTGGAGTGCACAGGAGGCAAAGGAGCATTGGGATCGCTGGAGTGCACAAAAGCACTGGGGTCGTGGAGTGCACAAGAAAGCACAGAAGCACTGGGGTCATAGAGTGCACAGGAGGCACAGAAGCACTGGGGTCGCTGGAGAGCACAGAAGCACTGGAGTCGTGGAGTGCACAGGAGGCACAGAAGCAATGGGATCACTGGAGTGCACAATAGGCACAGGAGGACAGGGGTCACTGAATAGACTGGGGTCACTGGAGTGCACAGGAGGCATAGAAGCACTGGGGTCACTGGAGTTGACAGGAGGCACAGGAGCACTGCGGTCGATGGAGTGCACAGAAGCACTGGGGTCATGGAGTGCACAGGAGGCACAGGAGCACTGGGGTCGCTGGAGTGCACAGGAAGACACAGGAGCACTGGGGTCGCTGGAGTGCACAGGAGGCACAGGAGCACTGGGGTCGCTGGAGTGCACAGGACGCACAGGAACACTGGGATCGCTGGAGTGTACAGAAGCACTGGGGTCGGGGAGTGCACAGGAAGCACAGAAGCACTGGGCTCGTGGAGTGCACAGGAGGCACAGAAGCACTGTGGTTGCTAGAGTGCACAGAAGCACTGGAGTCGTGGAGTGCACAGGAGGCACAGAAGCATTGGGATTACTGGAGTGCATAAGAGGCACAGGAGGATAGGGTTCACTGAAGAGACTGGGGTCACTGAAGTGCACAGAAGGCATATGAGTGCTGGGGACAATAGAGAGACTAGGGCCACTGGATTGCATAGGAAGGCTAGGGTCACTGTAGAGACTGCAGTCACTGGAGTGTGCAGGAGGCACAGGAGCACTGGGGTTAGTGGAGTGCAAAGAAGGCAATGGGGTCACTGTAGATACGGGGGGTTACTGGAGTGCACAGGAGCGGCTGGGGTCACTGTAGATAATGAGGTCACTTGAGTGCTCATGAGTCACAGAAATGCTGGGGTCAATGTACCTTTAGAGACTGGGGTCACCAGAGTGCACAGGAACACTGGGGAAAATAGAGAGACTGGTGCCCACTGGACTGCATAGGAAGCACAGGAGCGCTGGAGTCATTGTAGAGAATGTGATCACTAGAGTGTGCAGGAGGCACAGGAGGCACTGGGGTTACTGAACTACATATGAAGCACAGCAGCGCTGGTGTCACTGTAGATCTGGGGTCACTGTAGTGTGCAGGAGCATTGGTGTCACTGTAGAAACTGAGGTCACTTGAGTGCTCATGATTGACAGGAGCACTGGGGTCACAGGAGTGCATAGGAGGCACAGGAGTGCTGGGGACACTGAGAGATGGGGGTCATTGGACTGCATATGAAGCACAGCAGCGCTGGGGTCACTGTAGAGACTGGGGTCACTGGAGTGCGCAGGAGCACTGGGGTCAATGTAGAACCTGAGGTCACTTGAGTGCTCATGAGTGACAGGAACGCTGGGGTCACTGGAGTGCACAGGAGGCATAGCAGCGATGGGGCCACTGGAGTGCGCAGAAGCGATGGGGTCACTGCAGAGACTGCAGCAGAGTGGAGGCGCTCAGTCTAGTGTAGCTACATATCTCTTGTTTGGTGGAGCCAGTGCTCTGGATGTGGTTACCTTATTCTGTCTCCTCTGCCAGCCCACCAACGAGGCCATGTGCCTCTCCTTGCACATGTGCTATACCTGACTTTTTTCTTTAAATGGCGCCATGGGGTCACAATCAGAGGGGGACATAGAGCACTAAGAAACTATGTGCGTTGGAGGTAGATGAGTACCACTGATTTTATTTTTTAGTTAGGAAAATATGTTTCGTTAGTCAGGTTTATTAGGTGGTGGGGTGAGGAAAGGTCACTGGATTCATAGTGTCACTGAAGCGAGGGGGGGGGGGGGGGGGGGCACAGCTTAGGCATAGTGACATGTTGCTCAAACACCAAGCCACGCCTTGTCTCACATTTAAAGCCAGTGCAAATTAGGAAATATGATTGGCCAAGGTACCAATACAGAGCCACTGGAGGTACAGAAGCACTGGAGTCACTGGAGAGACAGGGATTACTGGAGTCAATAGGGGTCACTGGAGTGCATAGGGGTCACTGAGTCTCTGGAGGCAAAGAGTGCCAGGGTCACTCAGGAGACTAGGGTGACTGGAGTGCATAGGTGTCACAGAGTCATGAGTACGAGAGTCACTGGATAGATTGGCGTCACTGGAGTGCTTAGAGGCCACAGAGTGACTGGAGACAGAGGAGTGCTGGGGTCACTCAGGAGACTGGGGTCACTGGAGTACATAGGGGTCACAGAGTCACAGGAGTGCTGGGGTCACGCAGGAGACTGGGGTCACTGGAGTTCATAGGGGTCACAGAGTCCCAGGAGGCAGAGAAACGCTGAAGTCACGGGAGAGACTGGGATCACTGGAGTATATATGGGTCACAGAGTCACTGAAGGAACAAGAACACTGGAGTCACTGGAAAGAATGGTGCTTTGGATTCCATAAGGATCACAGGGGGGTCACTGGAGAGACTGGGGTCACTGGAGAGACTGGGGTCACTGTAGAGACTGGGGTGACTGTAGAGACTGGTTTCACTGGAGAGATTGGGGTCACTGGAGAGACTGGAGTCACTGGAGAGACTAGGATCCCTGGAGAGACTTGGGTCACTGTAGAGACTGGGGTCACTGGAGAGACTGGGGTCACTGCAGAGACTAGGGTCACTGGAGAGACTAGGGTCACTGGAGAGACTGGTTTCACTGGAGAGATTGGGGTCACTGGAGAGACTAGGATCCCTGGAGAGACTAGGATCCCTGGAGAGACTAGGATTCCTGGAGAGACTGGGGTCACTGTAGAGACTAGGGTCACTGGAGAGACTGGGGTCACTGCAGAGACTAGGGTCACTGTAGAGACTGGGGTGACTGTAGAGACTGGTTTCACTGGAGAGATTGGGGTCACTGGAGAGACTGGAGTCAGTGGAGAGACTAGGATCCCTGGAGAGACTAGGATCCCTGGAGAGACTTGGGTCACTGTAGAGACTGGGGTCACTGGAGAGACTGGGGTCACTGTAGAGACTGGTTTCACTGGAGAGATTGGGGTCTATGGAGAGACTGGGGTCACTGGAGAGACTAGGATCCCTGGAGAGACTGGGGTCACTGTAGAGACTAGGGTCACTGGAGAGACTGAGGTCACTGGAGTACATAAGAGTCACAACATCACTGGAGGCACAGGAGCGCTAGGGTCACTGGAGAGACTGGGAGCACTGGAGTATATATGGGTCACAGAGTCACTGAAGGCAAAGGAACGCTGGAGTCACTGGAAAGAGTGGGGCTTTGGATTGCATAAGGATAACTGGAGGTACGGGAGTGCTGGGGTCACTGGGAGACTGGAGTCATTGGAGGTGGCACCGGAGTCAGAGTCACTGGAGGTACAGGAGCACTATAGACTGGGATTATTGGTGTGCATAGGGATCACAGAGCCTGGTGTCACTGGACTGCTCAGGGGTCACAGAGTTACTGGAGGTACAGGGATCACTAGAGTGAATAGGGGTGACAGAATAACTGGAGTCACTGGAGATACTGGGGTTGGTCGGTTTTGGTCGGAAAAAGCTCTGATGGTTTTCCCGACGGAATTCCAACGGGATTTCGCGCAAGCTGTCTTGAGTACACACAGTCATACCAAATTCTGACCGTCAAGAACGCGGTGACGTACAACACGTACGATGGGACTAGAAAAGGAAGTTCAATAGCCAGTAGCCAATAGCTTCCATCTCGTACTTGAATCTGAGCATGCGTGAGTTTTTTGCGTGTCAAAATTGCATACACACGGTCGGAATTTCCGACACAGTTTTTCCCGTCTGGAAAATTGAAAACCTGCTATAAATTTTTTGCTGGCGGAAATTCAGGCAGCTAAATTCCGATGAAGCGTACACACGGTCGCATTTTCCGATGAAAAGCTCTCATCGGTCTTTTTCTAGCCGGAATTCCGATCGTGTGTACGCGGCATTAGAGTGAGGGAGAGGAGAATGGGACATTTTCTCTCCTCACCTCTGGTTGAGGAAAAACAAAGTTGAATGAGCTAAACACATTATTATTATTATTATTGTTATTAATAATAATATTGTTATTATATTCAATATTATTCAGGATTTATATAACACCAACAGTTTGCGCAGCACTTTACAATATATTTTAAAACAATTAGGAAAAAAGTAAAGAAAAAAAAATAGAAAATGTGCTTTTTTTACCTGTTTGACAAGTGACAATTTTAGAACGACAAGCTTTCTATATTTAGTTGATATTTAATTAAAGATTATATTTTAGATTATAGATTAACGTAACAAAATTATAGCTTCAAAGCGCTAATTTTATTCAACTTGTTCCCCTCATTTTGACAATCAAAATGTTGTTTCTGGGTTAACTTCCTTACAAATTGAAAGCATTTTATGGGATGTGTATATAAATTTTTAACACATTAGTAAGAACAACAACAAAAAAAAAAAGTCAAAATTAAATTGGCAAAAACAACGTTTTTTTTTTTTTTTTTATGGACAGAATACTTTTTTAATTAAATGAACACTAGTGAAGAAGAAATAGGCGAGGAGGCAGAATCTAAAAGACCATTTTTTTTTTTTTTTTTTTTAGCTTGCAGATGAAGTGGCGAGGGGGGGGGGGGGGGGGGTTTGAATTTGGAACCCCTGCCATTTTTTATTGCTGTGTGTGTTCCCATTAGGTAGATTTGCCATATTTGTGCTGATGGCCATTGTCTACCAGAGCTAAAAGTTGTGTGTACAGAACAGGACATTAAAGTGGTTGTAAACCCATACAAACTACTTTGACCTACAGGTAAGCCTAGATCAGTGATGGCGAACCTTGGCACCCCTGATGTTTTGGAACTACATTTCCCATGATGCTCAAGGACTCTGCAGTGTGGTTGAGCATCATGGGAAATGTAGTTCCAAAACATCTGGAGTGCCAAGGTTCACCACCACTGGCCTAGATTAAGGCTAATGCCGCGTACACACGGGCGGACTGTATGGCGTACTTAGTTCGTCATACAATCCGACGGACAGTCCGTCGTACTTTCCACTGAACGGACTTGACCACACACGGATGCGCAAACAGTCCGTCGAAAGCTTGCGCGATGACGTGTACAGCACGTACGACGGGACTAGAAATAGGAAGTCCAAGACACAGCAAAGCACCCTTCCGCCGTGTAAATCCTTTCTGGGCAAGCGCCATTCTTAGTCCGTCGAACTAGCCTACTGACGACCGTATTGTCCGCTGAAACCAAAGTACGACGGACAGAATTTCGAAAAAAACGAAATTCTTAGTACTCCGGACTGCGCGCTGAAAAAGTCCGCTGAAGCCCACACACGAGCGGATTGTCCGCTGAAATGTGTTTCGACGGACTAAGTACGCCATACAATCCGCCCGTGTGTACGTGGCATTACCTGTAGGTCCAAGAAATATCTCCTAAACCTATACGGTTTAGGAGATATTTGCCTGAAGACAGGCACCGCTGTCTACGGCGCATGCGCCGTAGACAGCGGCGCCCAGACGCACCGAGCGCGGCATTTCCAACAATGGAGCTGCCGCGCGCGTCGGCTCCCGTGCGCATGCGCAGGAGTGACGTCATCGCGGCTCCGCCGAATGACAGCGGCGGAGCTGCGAGACCCCACCGAAAAGATGGATGCGGCGGACTACAGGGGACAGCGGTGACATCGCTGGCTCCTGTGTCAGGTAAGTGACACATAATGGACTACTATGCGATGCATAGTAGTCCATTATGCTTTGCCTTTGCAGGGAATGAAAGAGGAAGTAAACCCATCAGGGTTTACTTCCTCTTTAAGGGAACTCTCCCCAATGTGACCCAGCACTCAATGATGCCGGATGTCCTCCAGTGGGGGAAATGAGGTGGGGTCTCTATCTCACTTGCTGCAGCTTCTAATGCACACTGTGAGCTTCTCACACTGTTGGCAGAGACATGAGGAAGCCGATCGTTTAGCCCCCTTTCACACCGAGGTGGTTTTCAGGTGCTACAGCGGTAAAAATAACGCCTGTGTAGCTCCTGAAAAAAACAGCCCCTTTCACTCCAGTGTGAAAGCCGGAGGGCTTTCACACTGGAGCGGTGCGCTGGCAGGACGGTGAAAAAAGTCCTGCTAGCCACATCTTTGGAGCGGTGAAGGAGCGGTGTATTCACCGCTGCTAAACTGCTCCTACCCATTGAAATCAATGGGGCAGCGCGGCTATACCACTGGAAAAGCGCCGCTGCAGCGGCGCTTTGGGGGCGGTTTTAACCCTTTTTCGGCCGCTAGCAGGGGTTAATTCCGCCCGCTCGCGGCCGCTAAAATGACGGTAAAGCGCCGCTAAAAATAGCCAACGCCCGCACCGCCCCAGTGGGAAAAGGGCCTTAGTCTCTGACAAGACCGCCACAAGATGGAATCCCCAACCCTGTCACTGGCCACAGAGAGAGAGCGAGCTTGTACTTCGGGACCATTCGGATATACTAAAAGCTCTTTTCCCCTCTTACCCTTCTGAATGCAATATTGTTTTACATTCTAATAAATGTGTTTTTAGTAATCCATGAGATACAGCGCCTTAAAAAAGTATTCAAATGTTCCACATGTTGTCATGTTACAACCAAAAATGTAAATGTATTTTATTGGGATTTTATGTGATGGACCAACACAAACTGGCACATAATTGTGAAGTGGAAGGAAAATGATAAATGGTGTTCAAAGCTTTTTACAAATAAATATGTGAAAAGTGTGGGGGGTACATTTGTATGGCACCCCCGGAGTCAATACTTTGTAGAACCGCCTTTCACTGCAATTACAGCTGCAAGTCTTTTTGGGGATGTCTCTACCAGCTTTGCCCCTCTAGAAAGGGACATTTCTGCCCATTCTTCTTTGTACAATATCTCAAGCTCTGTCAGATTGGAAGGAGAGCGTCTGTGAGCAGCAATTTTCAAGTCTTGCCACAGATTCTCAATGTGATTTAGGTCTGGACTGTGACTGGGCCATTCTAACACATGAATATGCTTTGATGTAAACCATTCCATTGTAGCTCTGGCTGGATGTTTCGGGTCGTTGTCCTGCTGGAAGGTGAACCTCCGCCCCAGTCTCAAGTCTTTTGCAGACTCTAACAGGTTTTCTTCGAAGATTGTCCATCCATCTTCCTATCAACTCTGACCAGCTTCCCTGTCCCTACTGAAGAAAAGCATCCCCACAACATGATGCTGCCACCACCATGCTTCACGGTGGGGATGGTGTGTTCAGGGTGATGTGCAGTGTTAGTTTTCCACCACACATAGCGTTTTGCTTTTAGGCCAAAAAGTTACATTTTGGTCTCATCTGAGCATGTTTGCTGTGTCCCCCACATGGCTTCTCAAAAACTGCAAACTGGACTTCTTATGACTTTCTTTCAACAATGGCTTCTTCTTGTCACTCTTCCTGTCACCAGACCTGAAGGGTCTGGTATGGATTTTGAGGGGGACCCCCACACCATTTTTTTTTTTAAATTTAGGCACTGGGTTCCCCTTATTATCCATACCAGACATACCAGACTTGAAGGGCCTGGTATGGAATTTAGGGGGACCCCCACACATTTTTTTTTTAAATTTTGGTTCGGGGTTCCCCTGTGGGGAAAACTCCATGCCATTTTTATCAATGAACTTTTGTATTGCGGACTGATAATTCATTATAGCTGCGAGCAGTTTTAAATTATTTTTTTTCCTTTAGAAATGTAATTTTGCTGTCAGACTGTTTTAAGCATGGGAAACACACGCCACTTTACAGGCATACTATACACACCCCCCAGGTACAAAATTTAAAGGAATATTACACTTTTATTGTTTATTGTTCTCTGTATTACAGGAGCCGACAATTCATTATAGCCGCTAGTGATTTTAAATGATTTTTTTTTCTGCAGAAATGACACTTTGTGCAGGGACAGTTCTAAGCACGGGAAACATGCGCCCCTTCACATGCATACTATAGACACCCCCCAGGTACGATATTTAAAGCAATATTACACTTTTATTGTTTCACTTTAATCATTAAAATCACTGCTCCCGAAAAAAAAACTTCAGTTTTTAAAACTTTTTTTTGCATTGATACATGTCCCCTGGGGCAGGACCCGGGTCCCCAAATACTTTTTATGACAATACCATGCATATAAGCCTTTAAAATTATCACTTTTGATTTCTCCCATAGACTTTTAAAAACCCAAAATTGTTTGCTGTTCGGCAAACTGGCGAACAGCCGATGTTAAAGTTGAACATGAGTTTGACTCGAACATAAAGCTCATCCCTACTCCAGTGTTTCCATGGAGCTCTTGGCTCTTCTCTGATGAATGCTCTCCTTGCCTGGCCTGTAGGGATGAGCTTCAAATTCGAGTCGAACTCATGTTCGACTCGAACATTGCCTGTTCAGCGAACAGTGAACAATTTGGGCTGTTCGCGGCAAATTCGAAAAGCTGCGGAACACCCTGTACAAGTCTATGGGAGAAATCTAAAGTGCTCATTTTTCTAATATGCAAGTTACTGTCCTAAAAAGTGTTTGGGGACCCGGGTCCTGCCCAAGGGGACATGTATCAATGCAAAAAAGGTTTTAAAAATGGCCGTTTTTTCGGGAGCTGTGATTTTAATAATGCTTAAAGTGAAACAATAAAAGTGTAATATTCCTTTAAATATCGTACCTGGGGGGTGTGTATAGTATGCCTGTGAAGGGGCGCATGTTTCCCGTGCTTAGAACTGTCCCTGCACAAAGTGTCATTTCTGCAGAAAAAAAATTCATTTAAAATCACTCGCGGCTATAATGAATTGTCGGCTCCCCGTAATACAGAGAACAGTCATTGAAAGTCATTGATAAAAAAAAAGTGTGGTGTTCCCCAAAATTCAATTACCAGGCCCTTCAGGGGAACCGTAGGATACTTAGATCTTTCAGCCTGCTTGGCGATATCCACGGTTACTTCAGCCCTTCCAGGCTCTTGTTAAGAAAACCAACCCGTACGAGGTGTTCTTCTAAAGAGACCTCCCCTGGAATGCTTGAAGTACACTGGGTCTCTCCCGAACCGGAGACGGCACCCAACCACCTCAGAATCCTCCTTTAGTTTCCTTGCCTCGGGCTAGCCAGCTCCAAGACATTAAACTCGGGTGGATCCACACCCCAGGCCATAGCCCTTCTGCAGGCTGGTCAGGAGGACCAGGACCAAGTAGTCAGCACATCATACTGGACCGGAAACCCCGAACCACGTGACGTCCGCATCTTAAATACCCTCTCCCAGAGGGCACAGCAAGGGGGCAACTTCCACTGACCTGGCTTCGAAAGCGAGTAACTTAAGCGCCTGACCAGACCATAGTTCCACGCCCGCCACAGGAGACAGTGCCCCCTGTGGCCAGGCTGAACATATCACAGTCCAGTCAGACTGACACAGAAGTCCAATATAGGCAAATAGACCCAAACCCAACTGTAGTTTGGGCAAAGTTTAACTTTGAAAAAACACATAGCGCGTGCTCTTCAGAAGCATGCCGCTACATATATTTTTATTTTTACACTGTTCTTTAAAAAAAAAAGGGTAATTTTTAGTCCTATTACAAGGACCTCTTAAATATGAGATGTGGGGGTCAAAAAGAATTAAGATCTAATAGTTACACTTTCAGAGAGCACCGGAGCGTGGCAAGAGTCCCCTTCCCACCGCCAATGAAAGTGATCCTGTGGCGAATCCACCGCAGAGACCACTATTATCGGAAACCGGACTGCCGGCCGAAAAAGAGGATACCAGGGTTATGGCAGCTAGCCACTGCCATAAAGACATCCCTCTTCAAAGTACCGACGTATATGTCGGCGTGCGGCGGTCCGGAAGTGGTTAAATACCTGATCCCTTTCACTTTAAATGAAGGAAACTTAGAGAAGGAACATACCCTTAGCGGGTGTCATTTTGTCACATTATTTCTGATTTTTTTTTCCTATTTTATTCAATTTTTTTATAATGGAAAGCTGCCATGTCAAAGAAAATAGAGAATACGGTGAAGACACACTTTCACTTCAGTTTGACATTGCGGCTTTGCCTTATTCCAATTTAGCAGCTTTTATCAACCGAAGAAATCATTATCGCCGACACAAGGTGAGGTGCGTGAGACTTCCGCTGGGCTTTAAATGATACAGAAGTTGCCAATCTTTATAAATGGAACCCGCACTGTATGTAATGGTTGGATTTTGTCGCATATTTTTTTTCTTGGAAAGCTCAGTCTGTTTTGCGGTTTATTTATTGCAAAACTCCAGCTAAATGTACAGATAAAATACATATACAGCACCTTGAAAAAGTATTCATACCCCTTGAAATGTTCCACATTTTGTCATGTTACAACAAAAAAAGTACATCATATATATATATATATATATACACACACACACACCACACAGTATATATTTATAATATAATTAATAAAAGTATATATAAAATAGAATAATATTAATAGCATTTACAAAATGTGTGTATATATATATATATACACATATTGTAAATGTTATTAATTATATATATATATATATATAATCTCACAAAAGTGAGTACTTTATAATATAATTAATACAAGTATATATATATATATTTTTTTTTTTACCAAAAATATGTACAAAAATAAAAAAAATATAATATTTTAATAAAATATTTACATATGTGAGGGGTGTACTCACTTTTATGAGAATATATATATAAAATATACAGTAGGTATATATAAAATAGAACAATAGCATTTACAAAATATATATGGAAATTATATATGTACACACCACATAGTATATATTTACAATATAATTAATAAAAGTATATATATATATATATATATATATATATATATATATATATATATATATATATATATATATATATATATGATAGAATAACATTAATAACATTTACAAAATGTATATATATATATGCTTTTATTAATTATATTGTAAATATATACTGTGCGGTGTATATAGATATATATAGATATATATATATATATATATATATATATATATATATATATATATTCTCACAAAACTGAGTACTTTACAATATAATTAATTAAAGTATATATATATATATAATTATTTTTATTAATTAATATACATTTTGTAATTGTTATTCTATTTTGTAAATGCATACTGTATACAATTGTATACAGTATACAAAATAGAATAACATTTACAAAATGTATAATAATTAATAAAAGTATATATATATATATATATATATATATATATATATATACATATACATACATATATAAACTTTTATATTTTGTATATATACTTTTTTGGAACTGTCAGAAACCATGAAATCAGGCCGAGACAGGAGTACAGTTAGATCACACTTGTTTATTAATAAAAGTAAAAATAACGAACGTAGTCAAAACAAAGCCAAAGCTCAGTAACCGGAACAGATAGTCAGCCAAGCCAGAAGTCAGGGATCAATGTAGTGGCACAGCAAGCAGGATCTGGAGCCAGAAGGGATGTAAGCAAAGCACGTCTTCAACAGGATCGCGTGAGAGTTTCTGTGATGTTGACCAAGGCGAAGGCAGAGGTCTTCTGGACTGGACGGCTTAAGTGGGCAGGACTGACGAGCAGGAAATCATCAACAGCTGAGTAACTGCGGAGAGATATTGGAGCTGGCCATTAGCCGAGAGCTGAGCGACCAGCTCTGAGAAGGAAGGGCTGAGCCCAGCCCTGACAGGAACACAGTGAAGACCGTCATTATCAAGTGGAAAAAATCTGGCACAACAGTGACCTTACCAAGAACTGGACGTCCCTCCAAAATTGCTGAAAAGACAAGAAGAAAACTGGTCAGGGAGGCTGCCAAGAGGCCTACAGCAACATTAGAGGAGCTGTAGGAATATCTGGCAAGTACTGGCTGTGTGGTACATGTGACAACAATCTCCCGTATTCTTCATATGTCTGGTCTATGGGGTAGAGTGGCAAGACGGAAGCCCTTTCTTACCAAGAAAAAAACCAGCTAAATTTAGCAAAAACACATCTGAAGTCTTCCAATAAGCATGTGGGGGAAATGTGTTGTGGTCTGATGAAACCAAGGTTTAACTTTTTGGCCATATGTCCAAAAGACATGTTTGGAGCAAAACCAAAACTGCACATCACCAAAAGAACACCATACCCAATGTGAAGCATGGTGGTGGCGGCATCGTGCTTTTGGGGCTGTTTTTCTTCAGCTGGAACAGGGGCCTTAGTCAAGGTAGAGGGAATTATGAACTGTTCCAAATACCAGTCACGACGTTTGGAGGACAAAACCTCCCGGTCTCTTTTTTCCAACCTGTTCAATCTCCCAGCCCCTCCACTTACTCCAAACATGACCTGACAAGGTTTTTGGAGTAAAATGGCCTTTTATTAAGAATTAACGTAATTTAATTAAATAACGTTTTTGTAAATAACCATCAACCAAACTTCTCCATATACTTTGGGGGTCTTCGAGGGCAACGACACACACAACTTGATCACTGCCAACAACTTCTTTTTAAACTTTAGGCCTCCATTTGCAAGTCACCGACTCGGAGATGGTACTCAACCTTCGCAGTGACCTACATTTTTACCCCTTCCTGGTTAACCCCTTGTAAACCAAGAAGGTACCTGAGAACCCCCTACCACAGATGGGTCCCAACCATGTTTATATATATATATATATATATATATATATATATATATATATATATATATATATATATATACCAGCCATCTTCTCTTCCTCTAAAGAGCCACCAGGTCAGGTGGCTCTCCTGACAGCCTCCCTGAAATACAGACCAAACATCGGGAGGGTGGGTGGGAATCGTCTTCCCCTTCGCTCTCGACTGACGTCACCTCCCCCCTTCTCCTCCACCTATTTTCTCAGGATGACTCCCGGCTCCAGACCACCCCCTTTCCTTAAAGGGGACAATCAAAGCCCCCCTCTCCCCCCCCCACAGTTTGAAATCACTCCCAGGGAACACGTTTAACCCTTTGATCTCCCCTGATGTTACCCCTTCCCTGCCGGTGCCATTAGTACAGTGACAGTGCATATTTTTAGCACTTATCACTGTATTACTGTTGCTGGTCCCCGAAAAGTGTCAAAAGTGGCAGTTAGTGTCCGAATTGTCTGCCAAAATATCCCATTATAAGTTGCTGATCGCCGCCCTTACTAGTAAAAAATAAAGTGATGAAGAAATTGGATATTTAACTTTTTTTTTTTTTATTGGATACGTTTTATAGCAGAGAGTAAAAAATATTGTTTTTGTTTTTTTCTTTCAAAATTGTCGGTCTTTTTTTTTGTTTATAGCGCAAAAAAATAAACTGCTGAGGAGATCAAATACCATCAAAAGAAAGTTTTACTTGTGGGTAAAAAAAAAAAAAAATAGACATCAATTTTATTTGGGTAGAGCGCGCAATTGTCAGTTAAAGTAGTGCAGTGCCGTATCGTAAAAAAAAAAAAAATTAACTGGTCATTAAGGGGGGGGGGGGGTAAGTCCTTCCGTTCTGTAAGTGGTTAAGCTTTGACATGTTGGGTATCAACCTCGTCTTTTAAATCTCACCAAAATGTGGGTAGTTTGCCGTTTGTTAGCCGTAAAATTTATTTTAGTGTGTTTTTTTGTTTTGTTTTTTTTTTCTTCGCGGTAATATTGCGTGACATAAAAAAAAAAAAATTGGAACTACCGATATTTTATTCTCAAGGGTGTCTGCTTTCAGAAAATAGAAAATGTTTGAGGGTTTTATGGACTCTTCGGGGCTAAAGTGATGTTTTAAATATGTGTAAAAAAAAAATTAAAAAAAATAAAATAAAAATGCAAAAAAATAAATAAAAAAACATCTCTGTCAACGAAAAGATTAATACAAATATTGAATTCCACTCAAGACAAAAAAATAAAATAAACAATATTAAGAGCTGCGATAACTTATTTTTTTTATTATTATTTTTTTTATCTCTGCCCTGAGTTCAGATTTAAGCTTTCTGAACGTCTAAAAGCTCCTCGTCCAAGAAAACGCCGCGCGCCACATGTAAGACGTTCGGGAGGAAATGGAAATTATTTTCAGAACTATAATTACAGTTATTAGAAAAAAATATAAAAAAATTCTACAATTTACCAATCACCCTGTGTTTTCAGAGTAAATTATACCCGGCAAATATTCATGTTGAAAATTCCTCCTAGAATTTTCATTCTTTTCGGCGGCGAGCGTTAATGCGCTGCTGCGGCGGCGGCGGCGGCTGACCTATTGTAAACTCCTGCATGCCCAATATTTTACGATGGTTTTAATACAAGTGAAAAAGGTTAGTCGTCCTCCCCGGGGAGGCTTTTTAGCTTCTGATTTGAAGGATTTCAACGGCTGCCTTTTCTTTTTAATGTACGGTGGGCTGAACATGGGAAAATGTTAGTGTCATAAATTTCAGATAATTATAGACATCGACTTTATTAGCTCGTAACAAAAAAAGAGATGTACAAGAAATGTGGCGAGTGCCACGGGGGGGGGGGGGGGGAGCTATCAGAGGAGAGGGCAACGTTTAAACAGTTTTTCTTTTTATACTTTTAATGTTTATTAAAGGATACGTTTAACTTTTCTGCTAAGTAAAATAAAAAAAATAATAAATACATTAAAAAAAAAAAGTAAAATAAAAAAAATAAAAGTAAAATGAAAATAAATAAATAAATAAAATAAATAAAAAAAGTTTTTTCTTCCTTTTATTGGTTAAATAAATGGCAGAGGCTATAATGAATAAAATGTGTACAGCACATGCCTTCTGTGAATGAAGTACGGGGGGGGGGGGGGGCTCTTTATATTTATTAACCTCTACAGCTCCAGGCCATTTTTTTGCGATACTGCAGTGCGTCAATTTAACTGACAAATGCGCGGTCGTGTGATTCCGTACCCAAACAAAATTGACGTCCTTTTTACCACACCAATAGAGCTTTCTTTTGGTGGTTTTTAATCACTTGTATGTTTTTTTTGTTTATTTTTTGGGCTATAAACAAAAAAGAGAGACAATTTTGAAAAAAAAAAAAACAATATTTTTATCCCACAAATAGAGCGTTCTTTTGGTGGTATTTGATTGCCTCTGCGTTTTTTTTATTTTTTGCTCTATAAACAAATAAAAAAATTAATTAAACAAAGACCAATATTTTTTTACTTTCTGCTATAAAACACATCCAATAAAAAAAAAAAAAAAAAAAAAAAAAAATCTAATTTCTTTATCAATTTAGGCCAATATGTATCCTGCTACATGATTTGGTAAAAAAATAAAATGAAAAAATAAAAAATAAATCCCAATAAGTGTATATTGATTGGTTTGTGCAAAAGTTATGCTGTCTACATACTATGGGATTAATTTATAGAATTTTTGATTTTTTTCATTTTTTTTTTTTACTAGTAATGGCGGCAAAAAGGCGATTTTTAGCAGGAATGCAACATTGCAAATCAGACACTAAATGACACTTTTGACACTTTTTGAGGATCAATGACACCAATACATATATATATAGTTTCTTAAAAGTGAAACAATATTAGGTGTTTCCACTTTAATGCCAACATCCCTAGCTTGATATACAAATAAAGATAAACCAATATGGGACTTTTAAAGCAACTATCACATAAATAACTGAATAAAACACAAATTTTATTTGGGGCACATCATAAAATACATAAAAAAATACATAGTGGTTGCTGTACAAGCAAACAGCGATCAAAATGTTTGGATACAACATTCTCATGTCTCGACGCGTTTCTTCAAGGGAGCTGAGAGTCTGTACAAACTGAAAGGTAGGCACGAACACCAATATTTATTCCGATAAGGATTGTAAGCAATGGTATTCTTGCCAACCTTTTAGCTCCCTTAAATGCTTTTTGACCACGCTCTAGCTGAATGGCGGCTACACCGTGGCTCGTCTAGTTCTGGGATGCTGCCATATGATGGCGTACCATGATCGTGCCCGCCGCGCTGGGATTGCGGGGGGGGGGTGGTGCGCTCTGTGGTTTTCGGTGTCCTCCGGGAACACTGCTGATCATAGATCAGGGTTAAAGAGCCAATCAGAGGCTCTTTACCACGTGTCCAATCAATGCAGCCTATTAGTGCCCATCAATGCCCATCAGTGCAGCCTATCAGTGTCTCCTCATCAATGCCCATCAGTGCAGCCTATCAGTGTCCATCAATGCCCATCAGTGCAGCCTATCAGTGCTCATCAATGCCCATCAAAGCAGCCTATCAGTGCCCATCAATGCCCATCAGTGCAGCCTATCAGTGCTCATCAATGCCCATCAAAGCAGCCTATCAGTGCCCATCAATGCCCATCAGTGCAGCCTATCAGTGCCCATCAATGCCCATCAGTGAAAGAGAAATATTACTTGTTTGCAAAATTCTATAACAAACTATGAAAACTTTTTTTTTTTTTTTAATTCCGGTCCTTTTTGTTTATTTAGCAAAAAAACATAAAAACCCAGTGGTGATTAAATACCACCAAAACAAAGCTCTATTTGTGCGGGAAAAAAACAATAAAAATGTTGATTGCGAACAGTGTTGTATGGCTGCGCAATTGTCATTCAAAATGTGACAGCTCTGTAAGCTGAAAAATTGTGTCTGGGCAGGAAGTGCCCCGGTAGGCAAGTGTTTAAAGCAGAGAGTAATTCTGAAACGCGTCGGGTTATGGACATATTGTACCAAAATATTTTGATTACTATCTGCTTGTGACCCTATGGTTTTTAATGTATTGTGTGTGTATTAGATTTAATGCTAAAATATAAAATGATGATTAAAACATGAAAAAAAAAAACCCTTTTTTCCCCTGCATAGAATAAAAAATTCCCCTTGAAGAAGACCACAATTAGTAGGGTCGAAACGTGTAGGTGTATCATGTGGAAGACCACGTTGCAGTAAAATGCAAATAACGGGTTTCATACAATGTGTAGTTTTATTATGATCGATGGGTATGCTATTTTCATGTAAATGCTTTTTTTTTTTAACAACTTTCATGAAATTGTCGATTGCTTTTTGATAAAATAAAAGGATAATAATCAACAATTTTGAATATTTTTTAACTGCTAAAAAAAACCCCATGAGGGAATTCTTCCATTTTGTATAACGTTCTGGGGTGTGCAGCACCAGTAGCTCTATGGTTTTTAATGTATTTTATTATGTTTTTTTAAACAAAATTTGCATTTTATACATATATTTATAGGTTAGTTGAAAGGCCTTTAAAAAAAAAAAAAAAAAATCCCAGTCCATGTTATTTTATCTTTATTTGTACAGTTTTTTTCTTTTAAATTTTTCTTTTAAATGTTTTTCTTTTAAATTTTTCTAAATGTTCTAAGTTTCTAAATTCGGAATCTGAATTTTTTTATGTTTTTAGTGGGGGGGAAAATTATAATTTTTTTTTTGTATTTATAAAAATGAAATAAATAATTTCAACAATGTTGCAATCGCCAAATGTTGCAGTTTTGCATAAACAAAAATGATGGAGGGACATAGAGAATCAATAAAACCCAGTGATGACTCAGCCGTGATGCAAGTGGTGGGAGGAGTTATGCAAATATCAAAATGTCTTGGTGGATGGTAGACATGCGCAGAACGGAAAAAAAAATAGTTTTGTTTTATTTCGTTTCAATTCATTATTTACATAAAATTGTTTTTTTTTTTTACTTTATTCAAATTTGAATTGATCCAATTTTTTCAAATTGCATTCAAATTCAAATTAAATTCCCGTCGAATTGCATTTTAATCGAATTCCATGTATTCTATTTGAAATTCGAATTTTGGAAGATGGTTATATGGTTTCTATTACATTCTATTCTTTCGTTTTTTTCTATTCTATTCTTTTCTATTCTATTCTATTCTTTTATCTTCTATTCAAATTCAAGTTTATTCTATTCAAAATTCGAATTTGGAAAAACGGTTACATTGTTATAATTCTATTCTATTATTTTATAATCTATTCTATTCTTTTCTATTCTATTCAAATGTATTCTATTCAAAATTCTAATTTCAGAAGATGTTTTTTATATTCTATTCTATTTTTTTTATATTCATTTGTTTTCTATTCTAGTCAATTCTATTCTTCTATTTTCCATTCTATTTGAATTTGAATTTATTTTATTAGAATTTTGGGAAATGGTTATATTCTTTTATTTTCTATTCTATTCAAATTAAAATGTATTCTATTTGAAATTCGAATTTCAAAAGATGGTTATATTCTTTCTATTTTATTATATTCTATTTTATTCTATTTTTTATTCTATTCTATTGTATTTCTTTCTTTTCTATTCTATTTTATCCTGTTCTTTTATTTTCTAGCCTATTTTGTTCTATGTTACTCTATTCTTTTATTTCTATTCTATCCTTTTTTTCTATTCAAGTATTTTCTATTCTTTTACTTTGTATTTTGTTCTGTTTTACTCTATATTATATGCTATTCTTTTATTTTATATTCTATTCTATTATTTTATATTCTATTCAAATGTATTCTATTCAAAATTCTAATTTCAGAAGATGTTTTTTTTCTATTCTATTCTATTGTTTTTTTCTATTCTTTTCTTTTCTATTCTAGTCAGTTCTATACTTCTATTTTCTATTCTGAATTTGAATTTTATTAGTTTTG